>NC_133357.1:4112008-4421175 GCF_030506205.2 Paramisgurnus dabryanus
AACGCTCGGCGTCGCCTCAAGAAGGAGAACCGGGTCAGCTGGGCCTCCAAAGGAAAGTCTGACGAGGAGGATGAGGAAGAGGACGGTGAGAGCGAAGAAGAGGGTTCATTGAGAAAAGACGCAGAAGATGAGGATGAGATCGATCCTCAGACAATTGATGAGGAGGATGTAGATGTGTCAAACGAGCGTCTAGCAGAAGGACTTGACCATAAGGAAAGTGTGAAGTCCGAGACTTCATGTGAAAACAGGAGCGAAGTGTGTAAGCAAGATGCTGAAGTCCAAAAACCCAAAATATGGTCGCTTGCTGAAACCGCGACCTCAGACATTGTCAAGAAACCAAACGATATGAAACTTCTTCCAGATTTTGGGAAATGGTGGGCTGGCTGGCCTTCAAGGGAAACATATTCGCCTGTCAACCTCTCCACACACGATCTTCTCAAGCAGAAATAATTCATGAAACGGGTTTTTCTAAGACACTATAGACTCAATCTTGCACTTTAAAACCTTTAAATCCTTGGGAACTTTATTGTTGTGGAAGTTTGCCTACAAGATTTATTGCAATGGCTGGTTTAAAAACCAAAGTTTTGTGTGTAAATATTGTACATTTATTTTGTTTAAATTATAAATGCATTTAACTGATGTGCTGACTTATTTTTGCTAAAATAAAACAATTAAAATTTAATACGTTTTGTTCACGGTCAATGGTAATTTGACAATTTTAAGATGCTAAAATTAATTTGTGTAACGTTTTGAATAGATTTGATAAGGTTTTAACTGTACTTTTAATATATTATTGCTAACTGTAAAATTGCTTCAGGAATTCACTTAAGTTTAAACGAAAACAAGATAAACGAAACTGCGGTATAGCATTTAGCTATTATAATAGGCTACACACTAAAATGTTGTAGAAAGTTATTTTTCAAGTAATATAACATTTGTTTAGCATAACTGTATGTTTACTGCTTGTAAGCAACGTAAAACATGATTTAAATTTACGTGCAATTTTTCGCTTTCACCTCAGCCAATCAGAGTTTAGAAATGGTGACGTTTTGGGCTGTTTCTCAATCCGAAGGCTGCAGCATCCGGAGGTCGAATATCAAGGCTGCATACGTCATCATTACTGTCTTATTTCAAAATATTAACAATTATAAAATTGAGTATTATTTTTGGTTAATCGTAAATTGCTGTAATATACGTATGACTTGCGAATGTAATGCTCAGCTAACGTAAATAAATCAGGCTTGATGACGTATCATTGATGACGCTGCAGCCTTCAGATTGAGAAACGGACTTTATAAATGGGTGCTAACAGCAATATTATAAAAAGAAATCAATATTGATCAAATAGGTATATTTATTTTATTACATAATACTTTTTCATAACATAAGACTTTAAAAAAATATTTGCATTGTATACGAAATGTAGTTATCTGTGGTTGGATGTGCGGTCAGGTGTGTAGACTCATTTACAACAATTTTGAACGCGTTGTCATAATTATATAGTAAACAGTTTTTCTAAGATCACTTCGTAAGATTTACCTGCTAAACTCTATGTATGGTAATTGATGTGGCTAAAGAGGAATTGGCAGATGTAGAAGCAGATCAAGGCGTTCAAAGCGTTTCACTTCAAGGCTGGATTTAGACCTCATGTTATCAGTAAGTAGACTACTATTAAGGGATTTGCATATCTGGCTGTGATCTGTTAAAACAATTCAAAGCTGTGCGGATTAAAGAGACGAATTGTTCCCTACTAAAGGGTGATAATTAAGATTATTCTCCTGTTTAGTCACGACTTGACAGACCAAATGTGCCGGAGGCTTTTTTACCTTTAGTAACATGTAGTATTTAAGGATAGGTGCTAAAGGATCAAACCTGAACAAAGAGACTTGTGAGAAAATAGTTTTAACAAAAGAAGTCAAGTTAAACGTGCAAGTAATAAAAGTCATGCAATTTGCAGTGAAGTTAAATAGCAAAGTTGGGAAAAACTGTATTTATGTAAACAAAGAAGTCAAAATCTTAATGCTAAAAATAAATAAAATATATACTAAAAAAGTTTAGAAGTAAAAAAAAAAATTACACTAATTAATGCTAATTGCAATGATAAACAAACCATTAAAATTAGCTCCTATGGTTAAGACAAAACTTCAAATTGAAGGATCAGAAAATTAAATATAACAAGTAATGAATACTTAACAAATTAAGTTAAACAATTTTAACTTTTTATAAGTTATGTCAACTGTTTTACGTCAAAACTTAGGTTAAATTGACTTGCAAAACGTAGTTTCAAATTTTTTTTTGTTTACAGTGTATGCCTAAATAAAAACTCAATTGTCAAGGGCAATCTGACAACAAAAATCTGGCATGCTTTGGTTTCTTTTATAAATCTCTTCGACACAAACACACCAATGAGATTAGACCCTAGGACAATATTCTGTTTTTGTGACCTCCCCTCTGCAGAAAGAATGATAAAAGGAAAACTCTTGCTTGCCAGTCTTCTTTAGGTCTTCATGTAAATTCAAAGGCCTGTGGCCTGTTAATCCGAGGATAATGAGAAAACCCCTGGGTACAAAAAAGGAGCCCCTCCCATTCATCCCCCGAAGCACACAATTCACAGCTAACACACACTGGGCACAATCTCTTCCATGCCCCCTTTTCAGTGGCCCAAATGATGTGTAATCCCAGTCTAAACATGACAGGCAAAAGGCTGTGATATTGAGATAAGGATTGAGGTGTTGAACAATGGTGTGAGATACAATGCCTGTATCAGC
Source organism: Paramisgurnus dabryanus (assembly GCF_030506205.2). Lineage (NCBI taxonomy): Eukaryota > Metazoa > Chordata > Actinopteri > Cypriniformes > Cobitidae > Paramisgurnus > Paramisgurnus dabryanus. The sequence continues at coordinate 4,114,777 of NC_133357.1, forward strand.
CATCAAACGTGTCAAACAAGGGGTTTCTGATCTGAGCATATGGTCATATGCTTTGGGCAGTACAGCTTTATAGTTTAACAAACTACTTTTGTTTATATGCATGCGAAACTATAAGTGAACATTGGATCTGAACAAAATAACTTTACCATGACAACTTAAAAAAAAGGTAGGAGTTCGGTTAAATGCTGAATATGTGTTCAAATGAAATCTATAATTTGCCTCCAGCTGGACATTTATTATGTTAATGCACCTCTAATATACAACAGCAGCCTCTAGTGGACAGGAAGAGTATCGCACTATTCTCCAATAGAGTTTTACATCAGTTAATATACTAGTCAACATTTTAAATGGATCAAAAAGGTTAATCAAAGTTGTCTTGAGACAAGAACAGGTATTGGTTTTAAGACAACCATTAGAAAAGGGTTTGATTCCCTTTAAAGGGGTCATGGCATGAAAATGTTTAAGTGCTATGATTGGGTCCCCAGTGCTTCTATCAACTTAGAAAATGTGAAAAAGATAAACCCAGTAACTTAGTTTTCTTAGTTCTCCACAAGTACATGAAAAATCGGTCGTTGAAATTTGGCTCTCCTTATGATGTCATAAGGAGCTCTTATTATAATAATAATCTGCACTATCCAACCACAGCACTGCCATTGCACTGTGCAAAGAAAAGCACAATTGAGTTTTAATTGCAACAAACCACCATCATTGTGATCAGTGTTTGAATTTCATCAGCTCATTTGCATTTTAAATGACACACCCAAAACGGCACATTTTTGCACACACCTACAAAGTGGCAATTTTAACATGTTATAATAAATTATTTATATGGTATTTTGAGCTAAAACTTCACATATGTGCTCTGGGGACACCAAACATTTATTTGTCATCTTAAAAAAGTCAAGAGCCATGGCCCCTTTAAAAGTTTGACTAGTATAGTTTATTTTTATAGGTGACACGTATTTACAAAGAAGCAGGCTCATAGGAAAGTTTTCATATCACTGATTTATTATGTAAATTTTTTTCTGAAACAAAAGCATGTTCATATAACGAATAAAGATAAAATGTACAGTAAAATATTTACATACTACGAAGAAAGGCAGCCGATATAACATCGTAGACATCTATCTTACAGCAAATAAACAATAATAAAGTTACAAAATAAAAAAATAAACACATATGCAAACCTTTAACTACTTACACATAGTCTTGTACTTCATAATTTTCAAGTATGAAATGCCAAAAACATAAAAACAATAACATTGGGATAGAAATTGATTTTTTATGTAGTTTTAGTTTCATTGCATTAATGTTGTTGTGACATGGAGTAATTGTTAACCATGTGCACTGTAGTAAAGGCTTTTCTCAAATTTCTTCTGTTTTTTTTTTGGAAAGCATAAAACCATAAACATTTTCTTTAGCACGCATCTGTCCTTTTATCGCTTGACTAGTGTTACTCCCATATTTTACATTTTGACAGATCCAGACAGATGCATTCACTGTATATATTATACAACTGTTGTTACTGGGTTTAACCCTAAACCTCGTGTTTCAAGTGCCGTGCTCTACCAGTTGAGCTACATTAACACTGCTTCATTGCTTTCACAACTAATTTGTAATTTTGTCTACATGCATTTCATAACAGTGTTGCTGGTTGTACCGTAACGGGTGTATGTTTGCAAAGATACTGTTTCAGCTTTAACACTTAAGATTTACAACCAAAAGCAATGTTAGTGAATATCGTGACATGCAGAGTTGTACTACATTTAGAGTAAAGCAGTGGCTTGTAATGTAATGCTCTTTATGTTGATTGTAGCATACCGGGAGCAGATTTTAGAGGAAGGTGTTCTCTGAAAATGGGCGTGTTTCAGTACTCGAAAGGACTGATTGTTTGCCATCCTCTTGCACTAAAATATTCCCGTTTTCCGTAACGTTACTTGATGTGGGGCTCACAGGTGCAGTGTTGTCTACATCTTCCTCAGGCTGCTGTGCATTAAATGGCTCAGCTACTGAAGGGTCTTCTTTTAGTTGAGTTCTTTTTAGTTTATTCTGTAACTTAAAACAGAAGCATTTATTAAACACAACACCAATAAACTGTAGATGCCTTTGTGTAACAATATATCTGGATGGAAAAGACATGAAACATTTAAAGAAGAAAATATTTACCCATGTCAAGTGTTTTTCTGAAACAGAGCAAAAATGGCAAGTGTTAAAAATGCTTAAACTCGTTTTTTGTAAAATCTTAATATTGTGCGCCTATTTGAGAATATCAAAGCTGAGCTCAGGGTTCCCACACCTTAGTTCCCACTTCAAATTCAAGGACCTCAAGGACCAATACCTTCAAAATTTTAGGACTAAATGTGGGGACACATTTCAAGTGAGAGCAAGGTTACATCGTGTTACCTTTTAAGCTACATTGTTACAGTTCCCTTTTGAGGGAACTCATGCTGCGTTACTGCAGTGACACTTTAGGGGTGCCTCCAGGGGTAAAGGGCGATTTATAGTCGTGCGTAGGTCCTACGGCGTAGCAGCGACGGCGTAGGTTCCGCGCAGGTTTTCATTTATACTTGTGCGTCGCCGTCCGCGTCGACGTGCAAACACACGCGAAACCGCTGGTTGGCAGTAATCACGCGTGTAACCACAGTAGCAGCAGAAGTCGTCACAGAAGAAGAAGCTAAGCAAGTTAACCCACAAACGAAGAAGAAATAGCAACTTGTTGTGTATAATTTGAGAAGACCAGCAATGATGGAAGTAAATAAACAGCGACTTATGTTTCAGTTAGAGTTAAATCACTCCTCAACTTGGCTCATCTTTGTTTTCACCATCTCAAACGGAAATACTTATGACGCAGTTTTTTACCTGACGGGAGGGGTTCTGGTGGACCAATCACAGCGCTTACGGTCCGCGTAGAGCTGACGCGCTGTTAGAAATTTTGTGAGGTGCGCGTCAGGCTACGCAGAGCTACACACAGGCTACGGATAGCCTACGCCGTAGCTACGCCGTAGGACCTATGCACGACTATAAATCGCACTTTAGTGTGTCTGAATGTGTATATCAAATTCAATGGTGAGGCTTTACGACAAAGAAGGGGTGACGCAGGAGCCAGGAAGTATATCGCTATCTGAAATATTGCCAAAAACGGTGTTACAGGGGCGCAGGAAGTATGGCAAGGGAGACGCAGCGTGTCGTTCCCTTCTCAGGGAACAATAGTTACATATGTAACCCGACACGTTTTCATGTGTCAAACACAACTATGCAAAAAGCATTTTAGTATGAATCAACATTCGCATACAGAAGATATAAGCATTTAAAGTGAACACCTGTGCTTAAAAAGTCTAGAAGTTTTATGATATTATCCTACACTACACAGAGAATAATATGGATTTTTTTAGAAATAGATTCAAGGCCTGTATCTTTGTATGTATATTTTCTAAAACTTCCAACGTTTTTAAGGACATGTGGGAACCCTGTGAGCTGTCATAAGCAAAATATGTTTCGGCACTGAAGATAAATTAGGTTACTTACTCTTTTTGAGAAAAAACATTATAATAATTGCTGTGACTATCAGCGACAGAACTCCAAAAACTGCTCCCAAAATGGCACCCCGGTTAGAGGGCGTACCCTTTTCTGAAAAACAAAACATTTAACAAACAAAATCTACATTAATATTATAATCAAAACATCAATACTGACAAAATGTTATAGTCGTCTGGGGTCTCATTTATAAAACTGTGCGCGTGGGATCCTTACTAAAAGTCTACGTATGCACAAAAGCCGAAAATGGCATACGCCAAAAAATATTTAGACTTATAAAACAAAGCAATGTTCCCTGTATAAGTCACAGATCACCTATAAGTGTGCGTACATGAATCATAATCAGATCCCACCCTGCAAGCCCATTGTTTTTTATAGATCACAACCTTTGCGTGGGTACGCAAGCTTTATAAATGAGGCCCCTGGTATCCTTCTTGTTCACCAATTTAGGAACTAGGCTTCACCCACGTAAAGTTCTCAGGTTTCACTTCTGTACTGTATACCACGTTTACTCTTTCACATACTAACTGACTTTAATAATTACATTTTTTGGTGATCAAATAAGTTAAAGGTCTCACCACAGATCCTGTCTGAAGTTGAAGTGCCTGGAGTTTTCTCTTCATATCCAGAATCACATCTAGAGAGGCAAAATGAAAAACACAGCTAGTTAAAAGACATGCTCTTAATCCTTTTTTGTTAATACAAGCACACAAGGTGCGTTATATGAGTAAGCTTTCACATACGTTGTCCATTTTTCACAGGTGGTGGCTGAATTGTTTATGCTAAATGTCCCGATTTGACAGTTTTCACAAACTGTATCACTAACTGGTGAACCTGTGAAAATACAGTGAAATGAAAAGATTAAAGGTGGAGTCAGCAATTTTGCATTTTAAAGATGTCTAATAATCGTACAAACACAGCCCAGACGTCTAGGCTAAAACAAGGCAAAAAACAAAAATTTACTAGGCGTGTAACCATAGCCAAAAAATAAATAAAATCAAACATATTGTTATTACCGTTGACTTTGCTTACATGATGAATAATACATTTTATGGTCTTTCACCTTCTACAGACAAAATCTTTTTTTTTAAATACATTTAGATCACTTAATTTAGTGATTGCTTTCCGGATCTGAGAAACTTTTTAATCTGCATAACAAAAATGTTTTTGTGGAAATTACTTATTCCACCTTTAAAGTTTGTTGATATGTGTTCAGCGCAAATGACTTCACATTGGATGAGTCATGAATCTATTTTTAGTCAGATTTTAGATTCAATCATTTTTCACCAAATGTATAAATACGCTTCTGCAGAGTTTGAAGGTATACATTACATTAGACAGCATGTATACGAACCAGCTTTGAGGATTTTCTGTCCTGCGCTGCAGACTTTGTGTGGCCTACAAACGCTGCAGTCATCGTCTTGGGTACAGAAGTACCCAGGTTTGCATTTGCATACACTAAGAATGTCCTTGGGAATGGGAGTGATTTGTGGCAGAAAATTTAAATCTATTAAAAACCAAAGCAAGAGAAAGAGTGAGTTTGAATTTCAAAACATAATCTGTTCAATACATTATCCAGAACAGTCAAAATATTTAAGATACATTTATTTGAACAAATAACACTTTTATTAATCAAGATTTGTTTTTAATATTTCGTTTATAATAGTTTTACTCACTGGTGTCACAGCTGGGTTGGGGCTTGCATTTGGTCTCAGTTGTGTATCCGCTTTGATATTCTCCTTCTGAACAGTCCTGACACCTCGGGTCCATACAGTCATCATTCATCATCATCCTCTTTCCTGTAACACATTCATTGTTAATGCATACAAACAGTACAGGATCACATCCAATAGAATAGGACTAAAACATATTATACATATATTCACATATATTCACCAATAATGCATATAATTACAGATGCAGCTATACATTATATATACACCGATCAGCCATAAGCATAAGGGTCTTAGTGACTTTCAGGTGGTCATAATGTTATTGCTAATCGGTGTATGCAGCTATATGCATTATATAGTGTAATATTCTTCTTATCTGCTTGAAAGCAAATGATGTGAGATTTGTGGTGATACTTTCGTTATAATACAAATTATAAACAGACCTGGTCCACACTTCTTGCAGCATTTGCCATTCTTCTCATAATGTGTTTCCTCTTCACAAGACGACACAAGGTAAACCAATGTGACCTGTTAGGGGTAAAAGGGAGAGAAAAACATTATTTAAAGAAAACAACATTTTATTCTTATAGGAGATAACATAATTCATAACCTTAACCCTGTAAATTTTCATAGACATCTGAAAGGATATTAATATACAAATCTAAAAACAAGTGTCATAAAATTACAATTTTAAAAAGTTTGGAATCGCTGGCTTATTTTTTATTACCCCCCACTTTTTAAAATAATAATAAAGCATCTATTCTCTACTAAAAAAGCCGGTGAGCTGGTTTTAGCTGGTCTCCCAGCTTGGTTTAGCTGGTGTAGCAAGCTGATCTAGCTGTGCTTTTGTCACTTTTTTAGCTGGATTTAAAGAAGACCAGCTGACCCACCAGCTTGACCAGCTTTGCCAGACTAATAGGACCAGCTTAAACCAGCTACTGCCACCTTAAATCGGCTAAAACCAGCTACCAAACGTATGCTGGTCTTAGCTGGATTTTCAGAAGGGTTGTAGTCACACTGCTAGAAATAGTACAATTTCTCTTTCTGGAAAATCCAGCTAAGTCAGCATAAGCTGGTCTAGCTGTGTTTTGGTCACTTGTTAAACTGGTCTAGCTGGACTTAGCTGGTCAGACTGGAAGACCAGCTGACCCACCAGCTTTGCCAGGTTGATGGGGCATCTTAAACCACCTACTGCCACCTTTAAGCAGCAAAAAACAGCTACCAGCTTATGTTGGTCTTTGCTGGATTTTTCAGTAGGGTTGGATTTCATCAAACTTGAGATCTAAAATCTATGAGATGATTTTAAAAAACTATTGAAAGACTTTCCTTTTTTGAGCCCGTATAGGCTGCTGTCATTCATTATTCATTTCCAAATTTTATGTTGGCACAATTACGTTTGTCTACCCTGCTAAGACCAGCAGAAGCTGGTGAGCTGGTTTTAGCTGGTCTCCCAGCTTGGATTTAGCTGGTATTGCTGGTGTGTCAAAGTTGGTCTAGCAGGACTTAGCTGGTCAGGCTGGAAGACCAGCTGACCCACCAGCCTGACCAGCTTTGCCAGGCTGGGGGGACCAGCTTAAACCAGCTACTGCCACCTTAAAACAGCTACCAGCTTATACTGGCCTTAGCTGGATTTTCCAGTAGGGACAAAATAACTACAAACATTTAAGGAACACCTTATAATTAAAGCATTTTTAAGATCATGGGAATTGAAACAGACAGGTTAAGACGGCCACAAAGTAACTGCGTCATATTTAAATGTATTTCATGTCTGAGCCTGGGTCGTGTCTGAAACCCAACAGATCACGGGGGGATATCAAAACTGAAACGATACTGCGCAGACGGAAAGTACCAGACACTCCCCACCACACAGTGGCATTGACAAACAGCAGTTTTTGTATAAACGCATGCTTTAAAAGAATATTCAACAACACACTATGCAAAGATCAACAATAGACAATGCAAACAACTGATACCACTTATTTAGATCCGTATGTATGTATATATTCCGTCCCATTCTACTTATTCAAAACGAAAGTGAAAGTAATGCATCAACAACAATACTCCATAAATCCATTTAATAGCCCCCGAACGAAGTAGCGATACAATGTTACAATGTTGAAGTAACAATACTGAAGAAACACTACAATGCAAGTTACAATGTAACTAACAGCATCGTGAACATTATAAATATTAGCAGTTTTAAAGCGAAACGCATTGAAATGACACGAGCGGTCACTTACCACAATACAAAGAGTGTAAAATGTCCTCATGATGGTAACGGATCTTTGAAAATAACCTCACAGACACAACACACTGAAAACAAACGTCAGTGCAGGCAGCTCTGATTCTTGAAGACACGGCTCCTCTGATAAGACTAGTGTGGTACAAGGGAAATTTTCCCAGACACGCCCACACGTGACGTGACCATTTCCCCTTTATTCCAAGAAATGAGTAGTAATTAATATATTTTTTACATGTATTTTTGCTCCTTGAAGATAATATCTCATAATAATATAATTTATGATAAATGTATTAAAATTGTGATGTTAATCATTTAGTGTACGTCAGTGTTTCTGAAAAAGGGGGCGGGGCCGCGAGATGGTGCCAGAGGGACCCCAGTTTTATGACATTTTATAAAATACATAAATTTATGAGGAATTCTGTGTAATTAAATCTAAAAAAAAGCTACTATTACTAACCAAAAGCACTACTTTGTATAATTTAATGTTTTTTTTTTATTATTAAAATGTTGAGTTTTAGAATTGTTTTTTGTCATTTATTTTCTTTGGGGGGCGCGAAGGAATGCGCCATACAAAAAGGGGTTGGCACGCTGAAAACGTTTGAGAACCGTATGAAGAATGGCTCAGTAAAAGCTGGAAAACTAAATCAGATTTTATTAATTGTCATTGTGCAAGATTGATTAACCATCTTTTCATAGCTAAATCTTTATTGTGGCTTGGCTATAGTCAGCTATTGAGGATTATAATATGACCTGTCTGTTTTTTTTTATTTTTTATTATACTTTATGCCATTTGTAATAAATGTTGCATGTTGATTATCTGTCATTCACACACCATGACAATTGGCATCTCAACTTACCAGAACTTCCAACTTCCCGTTACCATCTCAGTTAACTTTCACTTCCTTGTAACCTCCACATTGAGACACGTCATCCGTGGCAGAAAACATTTTTGTCTCTTATCTGGAATTGTCTTTCCTTGATTTATTCCCGTATGCTTTTTTTATGATTTATTTTTGAGTTGACTGTTACAGTAATAAGAACAAACAAACATAGCTATTAAAGTCTAATGTGTGGAATAGTTTGTACACTTAGGTACAGGAGAATAAAAAAAAATGAAAATAGCTAAGAAATACATAAATAAATAAATAAATACAATTCCATCTACATGCTAACCACAGGTAAATCCCATCCTGCTGCAGGGCTCTCCCTCATGAAACAATAAAATTTCCAGGCTTATATCCTAGAAGCAGCAGGTGCTTTTCCACATTTTGAGGAAGTTGTACTGGGAAAGGACAGGAAAGAAATTCTCTCTGACCAGTGACCTAATCAAGATCCCAGCAATGTCTGTGCTGATCTGAAAAGACATTCTCTCACTTCCTCATACAACAATTATTTGAGGCCTGTAATACAGTAATTAAACATCCTCTTAAAAATACCCCTGAGTCCCACGAGAAACAGTTCAGAGAAAACAGGGGTCAGATTTTAATACATTTTTAACCAGTTTTTAGTGGAAATCAGGTGTAATAAAACACTGCACAGTGACTTCATTGGCTTTGCTGCAGAGCAAAAAATAAGTGTCTAATCTCAGGGAACACACATATGTAAGTCACTTTGGACCCCATAACACATTAAGACAAAATTATTTGTACACGTTCTGGTTGTTAATATAAGCACATACCTATGCTAGTTAATGTGATTAATTACATTACATGTGTGGTTAATCTACATAATGGTTGAAATTCAACCCAAAGACATGGATTTACTGGATTTTTATTATTATTTGGGGCCTTTGTATGTCAAAGCCAGATTGTAGACTCATATAAGCTATTATCAATGCTGAATGTCTATGTAACTCAAATCAAACAGGAAATCTTTTTTCTTTGTCACTTTGTCACATCTTTACTATTTTTAAACAAGTGTGAACTGACAGCTTTGGTAGGCTATTGAAAGGCCACATAATAACCAACATTATGTTTGACAAAACGTGTTTATTATGATTATTTCCCAACAACAAACAACACATTTATACTTTGGTGTGTGAATACTTTAACACATTACCAACAAAAACTTTCCTTATCGTAAGTGTGGTGCGCAAAACGAACAAACGAAAGGTGTGTCGGCTGCATGCATGCGCCAAACGATCTTATGACATCACTTTACCGCGAGAGTGATAGCTTTCGGATAGATCTCGCGGAACTTTGATGTCATATCTGTGATGTCGAACGCGCCTAAAATAAATTAATTTGTTTTATGGTAATCAACTTTCTCTCTCAACCAATGTTTAGACCCAGAATCGACGATTATACTCATTACACAAAACGCAAAAATATTCAAAAATATGAGAAGTTTTAGTATTAACTGCAAAAACTGTTGAGAGTTGCTGATTAGTCTCGCAATAAAGATATAAACAATTAGAAACTCGATCATAACCACCATATATTTCAAGTATTTTTATTTTATTTTATTTATTTTTGGAAAAAAAGTACAGCGGCCGGTCTGGCGTTGTGAGCGGAAGCTAATCGGGCGGATTTGGGTCCGACAGGACTCCGTTGGCGTGGTTCTCTTGTTTTTTCGTTGGCGTGGTTCTCATGTACGCGGCCCTTCTGATTGGGTAATAAAGAAAAAATCCTGTCACACACGTGTTTTTATTTTATATAGGTGAATGCTACGTTTAATATTTACACAGGGTTCTCAGTTGTCACGTGTGATTTATGCCTATAACTTGCCAAATGCTTAAATGTTAACTAAATACGCCTTGCTTTACTTTTCTCTTGCTTAAAGTGTTTCCTTTAATGACCGCATTTTATAGTTTTACTTTTTTATATAGTTGTTATTATATTTTTTATTACATGTTTTAAGACGAAATACAGCACAATATTTCATCCAAAGTTTGATTCATGCCGCTCTGGCTCCATCTAGCGGACAAAGCGTCGCTTTACAACCATGACCCAATGGAAATCAGTGTTATATCTGACATAGAAACAAATTAAAGAACCACAGATGAAAAATTATACATGAAGGTGATGCTGATTACATAAACATTAACATCACATTTACAACTGAGAACCAAATATTATAATATGTCCAATATACAGATCAGAAATCAGATAGTGAAGGTGTGTAACTTCATCAACTTACTACCTGTAAGCCACATTTAAGGAAGTTGTTTAGTTACAAGGTTAACATACCACACAAGTTCACTCTCTCTCGCCCTCTCTGTGTCTCTCTGATACTCACAAACACACCTCTTATTTTCAAGAGACAGCAAATCTCAATGTAACTTTTTATTTGACAGCACTTTGTGTGTGATCTGATGTCTTGTGAGTGATGTTTTATGTCAATATGGATCACAAGGCCGTGGTTTTTCCTCAGGTAAGACTTACTTCTTAATATCTGCATTGTGCAAATGTTGATTTAAATTAAACTATTATCATATTTAACTTAAGACAACACATGAGCAGGCTGATACAAATATGCATTTAAATCAAACCTTTAAGTTAATGTGGAAAAATATCATAACTGTTATTTTTTATACATATTATTAAATACATTGTGATGCATTTGAAAGGTTAAACCACTTGACACCTGATAACATGAAAAGATGTTATACTGAAGGTATACTTGTGAGGAAAATGTACAGTAGTACAGTAGGCAATTGAGAAGTGCTGTGATACAAACATATAACAACAAGTTGAAGCCAACCAAAAGCTTCCTCATTTTAACAGACCTCAAACATTTAATGGATAGCCTACAGTGTATATGTGTTCAGTATCTTCTTTAACTTTTTTTTATAGCTCAGCAATGAGATGCAGATCAATCTTATGAGCATGGTGAAGTCAGGACAGCTGAGTATTGATGAAGCTCTGATTCGTGCAAAGAGTGGCACGCTACAAAAATCACAGAGGAACTTCTGTACGGAGGTAAATTTATTGGATATGAGAAAAGAACATCACTTCAATGTATAAGTTAAGAAAAATCACAATGCAATATGTTTCTAGTTTTGTAAACACAGTCAAGCAACATTCCTTTGTTGCTTAAAAGAAGGAACTTATCTATAGCTATATTTAGCACAAGCCTTATGTTTTAACAATATCTTTTTGTTTAATTATTTTTAATGGTTGTGCAGAGTATAAAGACACTGAATTGCTAACATAGTTGTCATTGTAATTTAAACTCGGAGCCAATGGAATGGAAAGTTGTCTGCTTTTGCTCAGATCTTGTTAGGGAAATGTTTGTTGCTTAACCAGTTTTCATTACACAAGCGGTAATAAAGACTGGTCACCAAGGTGATTGTAATCAACCCGGTTCTGTAAATGTTTTTGAATGCATTAAGGAAGTATAGCTAGTTATTACCTGAAATCTGTGTTGTTTATCAGTGTTATTAATACGCCTGTTTTAGGAAAAACAATACAACTTCAGTGTCCGCAAGTTCAACCGCTACATATGGCAGAAAAGAGTGCTACAGGTTTGTATGCATAAACCAGAGATATGTGACCCTTACTGTGAAAACCCAGCTATAGGCGCTGTTTTTTTAACATAAAATTCATCCTACATAATTTAAAGGTGCATTGTGTAACTTTTAGAAGGATCTTTTGACAGAAATGCAATATAATATAATTATATTATCAGTAGTGATGAACTCTATTGTTTGATGAACTGTTTTATATACAAACAACGCGGGTCCCATTACATGGAAGTCGTAATTTCTCGCCACCATGTTTCTACCGTAGCACTGTCTCAGACGACATGTTTGTCCTGTGCGACTACCGTAGTAGCTTCTCTATGCGTTTTGAAAAGGAGAGGTGAGCTATGGACTGAGCCGTTGGTTGCAATTCACAGTTTCACCTCCAGATGCCGCTAAAAATCTGCACAGTGCACCTTTAAAGAACGTTCTGTAAAATTATCAATATGAAATCATTAGATAATGAAAGTTCATAGACTGGGTCACATATATGAACATCCATAAATAATAATACTCCTCCAAAAGAGTCTTTTAAATTGTGTATTAGGAATGAACGTGTCTTGATTCCTTCCTTAAAGATTGATTTCGCCAAGAATCTAATATGCAGCATTGAGAAAGGAATCGTGAAACGTCAGCTCCTTTTCTCGGATGTAAAAAACTGCCATGATTCTGCAGGCACCAAATTCTCAATTTCATTCAAAGGACGGCAAGACTATGAACTGGAGGCTGCATCTTCAGAGGACAAACAGAAAGTGAGATTATGTGTAATAATAATCTGTGCCAGATTAGTAAATGCACATCTGAATGAATACAAATTATGAATACATTATGAATATAAATATGTACACACAATATGTTTGCATGTATATGTGTTGTATGTGCAGATGAGTTTTAATGGCATATCTTCATCTTCAGATCATGCAGCTGGTAAATCAGGTAATCTACAATAATATATACAGTCTTCCCGTGGACAGTTCAGCAGACGTAGAGACTCCAGATGTACCTTCGGAGAACCTCAAAGAGGGACAACTTTTACTTCAAAGAGGAGGACTGGCGTCATTCAAATGGAAGAAGTATGAATTGTTTGCGTCTTGCAAAACCAATTCTCGGGTTGTATAGCGGCTTGAGCCCTGGCTGTGTGCTCTGGTTTCCAAAAACATGCAGGTTAAATGAATTGCCCTTCCCCGACTTGTGTGTATAGATCGACTGATTCCAGGGTTCCCACAGGTCATTGGATTTCTGGAATATCATGAAATGTCTATTCCAGATATTGAAAGTCAGGAAAGTCATGGAATATCAGTGATTTTTGACACCTTAAATTTTAGTTTTTCATTTATTAACTCCTTCCCCGCCAGCCATTATTTAAAAAGTTAAACCCCAGCATTTTTTTGTGATTTTTTACAAAAGTTTCACAAAACGCCTTCCAGGAAAATGTTCTTCTAAAAATATATCAACATACAAATACTGTATATCAAATGAAAGAACAGACCCTCTGCTTTCAAACAAACAAACAAACAAACAAAAAAAACAGGGAAAAAGTTTAATCCTATCTAAAAATATTTTTCTCTGCTTATAAATTCTTAAATATGGGTATTTTTTAAAAAAAAATACAAATTTTAGCAAAAAGCTGAAATAATTGCATTTTTGTGAAGGAATTTTGTTAGCAATCAGATTCAGAACAATTATGAAAACATACACAGAGTTTAAAATTGATAAATAACGTTTTGGCTTCAGTTTTTTTCATAAATTGGGTAAGTGCCATCTAGTGGATAATTGTGATATTACAGATTAACATAAAAAGGAACACTTTTTAATGCAATTTTTTTCTCTTAATTGACGAGATAAACCGTCAATGGTTGGGAAAGAGTTCAAATGTAATCTGCTTGTTAAGTTGTGATGTAAGGACTGTTTCCGTGTCCAGGGCCCCACTAATTTATTCGTCCTGACAAACATTTGTTGGCATTGTTTACTCATTTCAGACATTTAAGCTAAGTTTTTATAAACTCACAGTCCCACAACATTCCGGATATGAGTCATTAAAAATTGAGCTTCATGGAGAAGGACTTTTCCAGACATTGAAAGTCAGGGAAATTTATAGCATGGATTTTTGTTTGTTGCTTGAAATTTTAGTTTTCATTTATCAAAAATTGTTAACTTGTGACATAATGAATACCATTTCCGGATCAAGCCTCCTCTGAATTTAAACAGCTGTATATCAGCACTGTTAAGTAATTTCAGGCATTTAAGCTAAATTTTTATAAACTCACGATCTTCTCTACATTATCCAGGCTTACGGCATTCTGGAAAAGGTCATGGAAATTCAGCTTTAAAAGTCAGGGATTTTGACTTTGATTTACCTGTTAAGTCAATGCAAAGACACAAATTCACATCCTGCGGCGAAGTACGTGCGAAAGGCGCGGTGCGAATGGCGCAGAACGTTGCCGCAGGAAACGCGCGAGTTGGAAAATCTGAACTTTGGCGGATTTCTGCGCCGCGTTAACCAATCAGGATCTTGCTGTAGTTGCAGAAGCTCCTCCCATGACACGAATTTCTACGTGAATGTCACGAAAGACTAGAATTTCACACGCGGCTTTCACGCGCGAATGAATTGAGTAAACTCAAATATATAAACTCGAATAGCGCGTTTTTGCTGCCTCTATACCACAACTGGTGTGAACGCACCATTACCATGGGTTCAAACCGCGTCTAGTTTGCCTCTTGAACATTTTGAGTTTACTCGCTTCATTCACGCGTGAAAGCCACACGTGAAATTCTAGTCATCAACACATGCGGAAATTTGCGTCATGGGAGGGGCTTCTGCCACTTCGCTCGCTTGCTGTAATCACGTCACTACTAGAGCAAGCATTTTCCGCCAAAGTTAAAATAAAAAAAATCCCGCGAGACCTCCAGATGCGCGTCACGCGTCTTTACATTGACTTAACATTGAAATCACTCGTGCTTGACACCTCTACCGCGGCTGGTCTGAACGCGGCATTAGAGTGGGAACCCTTTGTTATTCTCGAACAAAAGTAACTTTGTATTTTAATAGACAATTAAATCAGCACATAAACCTCTTATGTTTACCCCAGTAATCCCCCATAGCCTCCTAACAACCACATAGCAATATGCTTCAAGCATCTCAAGTACCATAAAACTGTAATAATCTATGGATTTTATTTAATTGCAAATGACTTGATGTTAGAGCAATGACTTCAATGTTATTAACACACATATCATGTTTTGTGTCGTAGATATGAGGCTCATCTTCAAACTGGCTTGCTGAACTTGTTGCCAGTTGCCGTTGACACAGACACGTTCGTTTACTCCAGCGAATTTGTCTATAATATTTCGGAAATTTACACCAGTGTGGATAATGAAAGATGTACTGGAGAAGACAGGACGGCTGTTGTCATTCATCTCTCAGATGGTAACGTCAGGGTGGAGACGTCCAGCGCCCCTGATACCTTTACACTAATCAACGACAGAAATAACTTCCTGTGAGTCCAGTGGTCTTGTGTTTAAAAAAAAAGTTGCACTGATGAACAGTAAGCATAAATTTGAGCCAGTTTTGATTGAATGTTAAGACATTTGTGATGCATACTTGTATGAAAATCATCAGGAAAAATGTAAATGTTGTATTGACTTAATTCTCTAAATAGTCAATAAAATTAATTTAATCATAAAAATCATCTTCTTGTTTGACCGACATTTATCTTGCTCATTTATCCCACAGTCATATCTCATATACTCTTTTGTCTTATTTTTTTAACATTGGCAGGTTCAAAATACCAAAAAGTGACCACATGACCTCAGAGGCCATCACAAATGAGCGAGACGCCTGGGTGAAAGCCATTAAAACATTATGTATCGACTGGAAACGAAAATCACAACATCAACACTTCTACGAAGTCACTGAACCAGAGATAAATCACAATGGCATTATAGAAACCAACATCGAATCAGAATACGAAATGCAAAGTTACTACATGCCCACCACACCTCCACCAATACCACCTTCACCGAGACCACGCTTACCCAGAACTCCCTCAGCCGTACCCGAGGCCGAAGAACCCAGCTCCATACAAGGATCAAAACCAAGACTAAAGTCCGACCCAGAACCACAGATTCAATATGAGGAGATACCTTTAGCAGCGCCTATGATCGTACCAGCTTCTCCTGTGCCATTCTCTCTGACCTCGATGATGCTCGTGCCAGGTCCCGTTGCAAACCATGCCGTGCCACCTGCTCCTTTACCCCCTCCACCACCACCCAATAAAACAGCCAAGCAGCTCACAAACCGAATGAAAGCTTTTCACTGGGACCTGGTTGCTCAGGACAAGGTATCTGCTTTTGTATATTGGATTTTAAGGAAATAATTTACTCATCCTCATGCCATCCCAGATGTATATACAGTATACAACACATTAATAACTTTAAATCTCACTGGTTCTCAGATGTCCTCTTGATAGTTTGCACTGTATGTTTACATGGATATGCGTTATTGATCACTAAATATTATTGAAATCACCTGTCATGCTAAATCATCATGGTGCATTTGATATTTTCCAGTTGGCATGATAAGAGAAGATAAGAAAATTGACTCAAGATATTGTCTGCTTTCTCCCTTTGCAGATTGAGAAGTCGATATGGGCCCGCAGGAACCCCAAAAAGATTGATCTCGACACATCACGCTTGTATGAGCTGTTCGGAGTGAAGGACTCAGGAGCCACTGGCAGATCCGAGTCCAGCACTAACATGGAAATCATGCTGAACGCAAAGATCGCTCATAATTTCAGTGAGTACTTCACAAGTGGAAATTATTTATGAGTCTGTTGTCAGCAGATAAATCACAAAAAAAATCACAGCCAAGCCAAATTGAGTACAGGTGTCGAAAAAGACCAACCTAAATGTCTGCATAGTAATATGGCAAATATTTATTAGCATTCGGATTAACTCTTTCCCCGCCCTTGACGAACATTTGCATAAAAACCGTGTTCCTGATAAGGGCTGGGTATTGGCAAGGGCCTCACGATACATATCACGATACATAGGTCATGATACAATGTATCACGATACGATACAGTGCGTTGCATGTTGCGATACTTTGCAATACTTTTTCTTTTTTTATATCAAAAATGTAAAAAAAATTGAGCTTAACTTTTTTTAAAGCCAATGCTTCCACACGACGACTTTGAAAGCTGCAGCCATTTTCTTACTCCCGCTAACATCTGAGACATTGGCCGAATGGCCGTATATGACAGAAAACTGAGAGCGACAACTACAGCAGTGGTGGAGGAGGTTGTTTGATGCACACAGAGGGATTTGATGGGTTAAAAAAATACAGATAGTAGAGATTGAAATATCGTGGAAAAATTATCACGATAGTTAACTGTGTCGATATTTTTGCACAGCCCTATTCCTGATGAGGTTTTATGTTAATCTGTAATACCGTGATTAACCACTAGATGTCGCACTTACCCAATTTATAAAAAACTTAAACAAAAAATTATTTACTAATTTTAAACTTTGCACTGAAAAAATTATTCATTCAATTTACTCAATTTTTTAAGGTAAGTGGTTGCAAATCAATTTATTTAAGCTACATTTAAACAAAAAAGATAAGTAAAGTAAAGTAAAACAAAATACTTAGGTTTAAATGTAGCTTAAATGAATTGATTTGTATGGAGCCCCTAAGGGGACATGGAGTAAAAATTAAATAAAGTTTAGTTTCACGTGCTCACGCGAAACCTTCATCTGCAGAATTTTTTTTTAAAGTTTAGTTTCGCGTGCTCACGTGAAGCTATCGCGCGCGCATGTGAAACTATCGCGTGCTCACCTGAAACTATCGCGCGCGCGCACGTGAAAGCGATAGGTTCACGCGAGCATGCGATAGTTTCACGCGAGCACGCGAAACTAAACTTTAAAAAAAATTCTGCACATGAAGGTTTTGCGTGAGCACATGAAAGTTTCACGAGAGCTCATGAAAGTTTCACGTGAGCACATGAAACTAAACTTTAGATTTTTTTTACTCCATTGTCACCATAGGGGCTCGGTAGATTTGCAACCACCTATAACTTAAAAAATTGAGTAAACTGAATAAATATTTTTTTTCAGTGTGTTTATATTTTGATAATCGTTCTGAATCTGATCTCTAACAAAATTCCTTCACAAAAATGCAATTATTTCAGCTTTTTGCCAAAATTTATTTTTTTAAGAAAAATACCCATATATAAGACTTTATAAGCAGAGATAAAATATAGATAGGATGAAACGTTATTTTTTCCCCCGTTTTGTTTGTTTGTTTATTGTTTGTTTGAAAACAGAGGGTCTGTTCTCTCATTTAATATATTTGTATGTTTATATATTTTTAGAAGAAAATTTTCCTGGAAGGCATTTTGTGAAACTTTTGTGAAAATAACAAAAAAATTGCGGGCAACTTTTCAAAAATTGGCTGGCGGGAATGAGTTAATCTTGGTGACAGTCTGGCACCAACCAGACCTTATCGACTGGAAATCAAATTTATATTTCTAAACGTAAATAGCAGTGGCGGCTCGTGATTCAAAATAACCCTTACAGAAAAAGCACATGTATTTCACATGTGCAAAACACATGTGCTCACATGTGCAAAACACATCTGCTCACATGTGCAATACACATGTGGGCACATGTGCAATACACATGTGGCCACATGTGCAATACACATGCTCATATGTGCAATACACATGTGGCCACATGTGATCACATGTGTGTGATTTTGCACCTGTGAAATTTAATGTGTGAACACATGTTAAAATCACATGTGACACATGAAAACATGTTAAAATCACATGTAGAACATGTGTTTTGCACATGGGAAATGTGTGCTTTTGGAACACTTTTGTGTGAATCACATGTGAATTCCCATGTGAAACACATGAGATCACAGGTGAAACACATGCAGATTCACATGTGAAACACATGCAGATTCACATGTGAAACACATGCAGATTCACATGTGAAACACATGCAGATTCTCATGTGAAACACATGCAGATTCTCATGTGAAACACATGCAAATTCACATGTGAAACACATGCAAATTCTCATGTGAAACACATGCAGATTCTCATGTGAAACACATGCAAATTCACATGTGAAACACATGCAGATTCTCATGTGAAACACATGCAAATTCTCATGTGAAACACATGCAAATTCACATGTGAAACACGCAGATTCACATGTGAAACACATGCAGATTCACATGTGAAACACATGCAAATTCTCATGTGAAACACATGCAAATTCACATGTGAAACACATGCAGATTCACATGTGAAACACATGCAGATTCACATGTGAAACACATGCAAATTCACATGTGAAACACATGCAGATTCTCATGTGAAACACATGCAAATTCTCATGTGAAACACATGCAAATTCACATGTGAAACACATGCAAATTCTCATGTGAAACACATGCAGATTCTCATGTGAAACACATGCAAATTCTCATGTGAAACACATGCAAATTCACATGTGAAACACATGCAGATTCTCATGTGAAACACATGCAAATTCTCATGTGAAACACATGCAAATTCACATGTGAAACACATGCAAATTCTCATGTGAAACACATGCAAATTCTCATGTGAAACACATGCAAATTCTCATGTGAAACACATGCAAATTCTCATGTGAAACACATGCAAATTCACATGTGAAACACATGGGCTCACATGTAAAACACATGGGCTCACATGTAAAACACATGGGCTCACATGTAAAACACATGGGCTCACATGTAAAACACATGGGCTCACATGTGAAGCACATGCAAATTCACATGTGAAACACATGCAAATTCCCTTTCAATTTCACATGTGAAATGTGTGCTTTTGGAACATTTTTGTGTGAATCCCATGTGAAACACATGTGAAATTAGTGGATCACATGTGGCACATGTAAAAAAAATGGTCACCACATTATGCACATGTGATCGCATGTGTTTCACATGGGATTCACACAAAAATGTTCCAAAAGCACATATTTCACATGTGAAATTTATTGTGTGAAAACATGTTAAAATCACATGTGACACATGAAAACATGTTAGAATCACATGCAGAACATGTGTTTTGCACATGGGAAATGTGTGCTTTTGGAACACTTTGTGTGAATCACATGTGAATTTCCATGTGAAGCACAAAAAATTGTCATCACATTATGCACATGTGATCACATGGGTTTCTCATGTGATCACGTATTTTTTTTACATGTGAACTTGAGAGTTAAAGTATATAAAGTAGGCCATACAATTGCTTATCATAACCCAGGACTCAAACTCACCCTTTGACCCCAAGGGTAAGCTATAATCTTGCTAAGATGTCGGTGATATAAAATAAAGGCACCATGATGTGACTTTGACATAAGACACATTTTACTGTAAGGAAAAACTGATTCAAATGGAGAATTTATTTGCAAACATACAGAAAATTATAAGAAGTATCCAAACATATTCATAAAAAAACAAGTATCAATAAAATGCTGTCTGTTAACTGTTGGGAGTGTCATGTGTGTTGCTCGCGTTTTCAAAATATGTGTTCCCTTTCAGTCGGTCACTACGACGTCACGTCGTGACCGACGAATTGGGAACTCGCTTAGAGAGACCAATCTGCTTCGTACTCTACTAAAACGCCAATGAACTTGGCATTGAGATATTTGCATAATGCTGGCGCCGCCCCGCCAGGTGCGTATATAAGCCACAGGTGCAAATATGGAAATTAGCTTTTTTCGCTTCGAAAGCCGGCATTATCTGCTACTGAGAAGCTACTCTCTGCTCTTCTGGGAACGGTTGCTGAAGTTGATTGACAAGCAGTACTGACACAGCGGACGCTCGCAGTATTCCACTGCTCTGCATCTTTTTTGTTTTGAGTTTAGTGTGTGCGTTGCCTCTCCCTGTGCGCATCATCAGCTGAGCACCTAAGAGTGATTTCCCTAAAGAGTGATACGTGAGAGCTCTGTGTCTTTTTAAAGACAGCCACTCTCTCGTATATTCGGAGATCAGCGTCCTTTTCAGGATAGCTTTTCCTCCGTGCGATCTTGGATGCGAGAAGTACAGGGATTCCAGTGACGGTCACGAGCGCTGTCTTCGTGCTATGGCATCGAGCACTCCGAGGCTGCGTTCGTGGAGAGCTTTTGCTCTCTCTGTGAGAGCATAACCCTCTTGGATTGCGGAGACGACTGTCGTTTCTACGGGAACGGCGTCCGCGCCTTTGCAGTGCTGAACGCCGCCATGGTGCGGCTGTCAAGCGCTCGCAGGACGCTCTTCGCATCACTACGCTGAGTAGGACGGAGGATGCGTCCTTCACCTACCGGCCTTCTCATCCTCAGCCGGTTGAGGCTCCGGTGGAGACTGCAGAGTCGTGTTCTGCGATTTCTGCCGAATCCACTGGACCTCCTTCTGGTCCCGTCACTTCTACAGCATCAGAGGGGTGCCCATTTTTTCTCTCCGAGGCGGAGTCTTCCCGGAGATGGCGGCCGTGCCCGCTCGAGCGGCGGAAACGGTAGAGTTGGAGGGGTTAATCCCTCTCCGCCCGAACCGTCCCGCCCACATGATTGGTACTTCGGAGCTGCCCGGGCCTCTACGGTCCTCACCTCCTGTGCCTGCCTTTCCCGACGGCACGAAGAGCTGACGTGATTTGCGGCCGTCTCGGCCGTTCAGCTTTCACCCCTCATCTCCCTCACTAACGGAGCCGCTAAGGGGGATCCCTTTAGTGGAGCGGGGGGTTGCGATGCAGCTGCGTTCCTGGAGGGACCTCCCAACCCTTCCCTCCCGTGTTTGTATAGACAGTCGTCCGGTTACGGGCGCTGCCCATCAGGCATGCGGAGACGCGGCTTCAGCCGTGCACGCATTAACGTACTGCAGGTTCACCAAGCGAAGGCTTTAGAGATATACGAGGGAAGCCGCGACCTTCAGTCGTGCGATGTCCACCACAGTGTTCAAGATCGCCACCCTTGGCTATGTCTGACTTATATGACGGAACAACTTCATGAATGCTCCTGTCTCACAGACCGGCCTCTTCGGCGAGCCCGGGGAGTCGTACAGCTCCGCTGCGCAGACTGAGGCGATCTCCTAGGTCGTGCCCCGGCGGATGAGAGCTGCCCTGGTCCACCAACGCCGGCTCCTCAGTCTGCCTCTCGCCGTCCGCGTCCTGCGGCGGCCACCTCCGTTCCCCTCCTCGGACCCCATCTCGGCAGCGCAGGGGAACCGGTCGTCAGCAGCTCGCCCCGCCCGCTTAGCCGCTTCCCGTGAAAATCGGGAGTTTAAGTGGCCAGAGATGGGCGACCCGGAGTGGCAGAGGATCACTCTTCAGGAGACAGTGATTCGCTCCTTCCCCCGGTAGAGGGTCGGGTGGAAAATCCTTGGTTTGCATATGTTCCACCGGCTGTCCAGCCGGTACCCACTTAACCACACATAAGAGTGCATTCCTCTTTCCTCTCCAGGTCTCCGGAGGATCGAGAGAGCCGTGAGCGTACACCTGCTCACCCTACCTCTCCTCTATCGCCAGCGGGTGTCCTGAGGAGTCCGAGCTCTCCACTGAGCAGACCGGACCACCAGCACCCTCATCGGAGTCTGCACTCCCCGCAGAGGAGACCGGACGACCGTCACCCTCAGCGGGCTCAGGTCAGTGTCTCACACACACATACTGTAGATGTTTATGCTGTCACAGCAGACGCACCGGCAGTATCACCTGTCTCGCTTCGCTGCCCCACCGCGGGTACTTCGGTAGTGTCGTTAATTCTCCTCGTACGGTCCCGGGATGCTTCGCTTCAGTTCCCAGCCCGTCTCGTTGGGTTTTACGCACTATCCGCCTCGGTTACGTAATACAATTACCGGCACTCCCCCAAATTCTCGGGCATTCGTTTCACTATAGTGAAGCGTCCGATGCACATGTACTGCGTGCAAAAGTCGATGTCCTGCTGGCGAAGGACGTTTCGAGCCGGTCCCTCTTACCGAGAATGATGATAGGGTTTTTCCAGCCTTTATCTCATAGTACCCAAAAATACGCGGTGGGTTACGACCGATTTATTTACGCACCGGCTCTACAAATCTGATCCTTTAGGATGATACGCCGAGGCTCGTATTTCAATATTCAGATCGGTTTGCAGCATAGACCTGTAGACGTGTACTTCATGTGTCCATCTCCCCTCGCCTTAGACCGTTTTTCGCTCTGCGTTCATGGAGTGGACATACTAATACTAAGTACACCATTCGAGCTGTCTCTCTCTCCCCGTGTCTCCATGTGCTAGTCACGGCATTTAAATCTCCGAGAGAGAGAGCGTTGTTCGCATTCTGCTTATATTTACGTCAACTATAATGGCTCGTTCTTGGCAAACGTGCGCGAACACAGAGATTTAATGCTTCAGCATCTCGCTCGTTTAAGTCATCAGGTCAGCTGGGAAAAGAGCAACTTTGCCCCGTGCAGAGGATCCTTTTCTCAGTATGGAAATAGACTCGATCGATTTATTGGCGTGTTTTACAAGAGCGCGCAACCAGTCAGTTCTGACTTGCCTCGGTTTAATTCGAGGGAAGTACGCGGTCCCTCTGAAACAATTTCAGAAGCTCCTGGACATATGGCAGCAGCTGCGGCGTGACATCTGCTCGAGCTGCTTCATATGAGACCGCTTCAGCATTGGTTCTACGATCGAGTCTCGAGGAGAGCGTGGCGCAATGGCATACACCGTGTACCATTACACCTGCGTGTCATTTCTATTTTACCCCGTGGTCAGACCCAGCATTTCTGATAGCAAGATATGCCTCTGAGTCGGGTCTCCTGGCATTCTGTAGCATGCGATGCCCCCAGCACGGGATGAGCAGCCACGTATGACGGGCTTGCAGTCTCAGGGGTGTGCATAGCACCCCAACTGCCGCGAGCGGTGCGCTGTATATCTGGGACTTGTACGCTCCGCTATGGAGATGCGAGGGAAGGATGTATTAGCCGACACTGACAACATTGCGACTGTTGCGTTATTTACCGTTAAGGCGGTTTTTGCGCTCTCGTCACCTGTCGCATCTCGCTCGTCATCTCCTCCTTTGGAGTCAGAAGCATCTGAGGTCCCTTCGTGCCATTCACTTTCCGGGGACGCTCAAATACAGCGGCGGACGCGCTTTCCCGAGCTGCGCGCCCCGGAGAATGGCGACTCCACCCCCAGACGGTCCAGCTAATTTGGAATAAGTTCGGTCGTGCGCAGATAGATCTATTTGCGTCACCGGACGATACCCACTGTCGCCTGTTTTATTAACTAACCGAGGACAGCCTCGGCGTGGATGTGCTGACACACTGCTGGCCGCGGGGGATGCGCAAATACGCATTCACTCCAGTGAGCTTAATCGCACAGACACTGTGCAAAGTCAGGCAGGACGAGGAGAGCCTTTTATTAGTCGCCCCGTACTGGACGACCAGGAATTGGTTTTCAGAGTTAATGCTCCTCGCGACAGCCCCTCCCTGGCGAATTCCCCTGAGGAAGGACTTTCTTTCTCAAGGAAGGGGCACATTTTGGCACCCGCGCCCCGACCTGTGCGATTTCCATGTATGGTCGTTGAGCGCGCGCAAGGTTTAGGTGATTTATCGCAAGCGGTATCTAACACCATCGACGCGGTACGAGCACCGTCCACAAGACGGGCTTACGCGCTTAAATGAAACCCTTTTTCGTCACCTGGTGCTCTTCGCAACGCGAGGACCCCAGAGAATGCTTAACATTGTGCTTTTATATATCTTCAACACAGGTTAGATGGTAGGCTGTCACCCTCCACCATTAAAGTTGATATCGCCGCTATTTCTGCTCATCACTCGCTTATTAACGGCAGATCAGTTGGCAGCATGATTTGGTTATTAGATTTTAAGAGGCGCTCGCAGGCTAAACCCCTCGCGCCCTCCCTCTATTCCTCCTGAGACCTGTCCATGGTGCTGAAGCCCTACTACAGGTTCCGCGTTCGAGCCTTTGCAGTCTGCGAGTCTGAAGTTTTTGTCAATGAAAACTCTGACCCTGCTAGCATTGGTCTCCGTAAGAGAGTAAGGAATTTACATGCATTCTCTGTTGACGATTCGTGCCTTCAGTTTGGTCCTGCTGTCTCACTGAGACCCAGACCAGGCTACGTGCCCAAAGTTCCCACCACTCCCTTCAGAGATAAGGTGGTGAGCTTGCAAGCGCTGCTCCCCGGAGGAGGGCAGACCCAACCATGGCTTTATTATGCCCCGTACGAGCGTTACGCATCTACGTGGATCGCACACAAAGCCTCAGGACCTCAGACCAGCTCTTGTTTGTTATGGTGGCCAGCAGAGAGGGAAAGCTGTCACTAAGCAGAGGATGTCTCATTGGATAGTTGATACTATCGCCCTTGCTTATAATCTGCAGGGCATTCCTTGTCCATTTAAATTGAGAGCTCACTCTACTAGAAGTGTAGCCTCATTTTGGGCATTCGCTCGTGGTTCCTCGCTAACAGACATCTGCAGAGCTGCTGGTTGGGCGACACCTAATACGTTCATTAGATTTTACAGTGTTCGTGTCGAGCCTGTCTCCTCTCGTGTTCTTTCCTCGTTAGGGGAAGCACAGAGAACAGGCTCGCAGGTCGGCTTGCAGCCTCCGACTGCTGCTCCAAACTGAGCTCAGTATGGAAGGCCTTCGAGGCAAAAACGCGTAATAAATTGTTTTGCCTTCCTCCGCTGCCTTGGCAGCCTGATGTTGCGGAGCATCCGCTGCCAGCCTCTCACTAGCTGCATCCTCGCGAACCTGTGTTTGGCTCGGGCATCCACATTGCGTCCCACCGGGTTCCTTTGTGAGTATTTTTCCGTGGGGTTAATCCTACTAGCCCACGTTTCCCTCAGCAGAGCACTGCTTTGCTTACACAGCCACGGCTGTCATTTATACCTCAACTACGGTTGACTTTCGCCCACCAATAGCCCTTGACGGGGCGGTGGCTTCCGCAGCGTCCCTATACCGCTCAGATAGGGCGCTTCCCAGTCGCTGGCACTACTGTGGGGTTAAAGGAACATCTAGTGCCCGGCCTTCTGCCTTAAAACCTAATTCTCCTTATCCTTAAGTGGAACCGGAGGGCTTTACGCAGACACTGGAAGAGGTCAGCCCTCAGTGGCGTTTTGGTAGGGATTCCCAATTCGTCGGTCACGACGTGACGTCGTAGTGACCGACTGAAAGGGAACGTCTCGGTTACGTATGTAACCCTCGTTCCCTGAAGGAAGGGAACGGAGACGTCACGTCCCGTCGCCACAGGGCTGCTCCCTGCTGTTTATCGGCCGGTCACACTTTCCGGCTTTCTCAGCGAAATGAAGCTAATTTCCATATTTGCACCTGTGGCTTATATACGCACCTGGCGGGGCGGCGCCAGCATTATGCAAATATCTCAATGCCAAGTTCATTGGCGTTTTAGTAGAGTACGAAGCAGATTGGTCTCTCTAAGCGAGTTCCCAATTCGTCGGTCACGACGTGACGTCTCCGTTCCCTTCCTTCAGGGAACGAGGGTTACATACGTAACCGAGACGTTTGTTGCGTCATGTAAACCATGTTCATCATGTGTTTTGTCAATATAAGTGTTTGCTGCATATGCGTCAAAACCATTTATGATAAAAGAGATGCTCACGTTCACAAAATACACACAAGACACTCACTTAACAGTAAACTCTGATTACGCATGAGATTATGTGAGTATCTGGCAAACACGGGCGTCTCTTTTATCATAAACCCTTTAGATGCATCTGCAGTATGCACTAATTTTGACAAGACACGTGATGCACATAGGTTCACTTCACTCGACATGCCGAACACATATTTTGAAATTACGAACCATACACATGATGGCATACATACATCTTCACATCGTGCACCCTCGAAAAAAGAAGTCACCGGCCGCCACTGGTAAATAGTCCTATTATTTTAATATTTATTTTGAGACGTCCATGAATCGAGTGTGGTTTGGCGTTTGTCCGTTTTTTTTTAATATTTTGTGACATCTGATACTCTAGTGGTCATTGTTTGTCTATAAGGTTATTGAGTTTCTTGGCTGTTGACGATCTGTGAGTTTTACAGAAGTCAGCTTGCACTAAACTAAACCATAATTTTGAAGCAAAATGTGATAGTGATGCAAAATATGATATGCGGTACAATAACGCTTGTATAACAACTCTACATTCTTCATGTAGTTCATGAAGCTTAGTGGTAGAGCATTGCTTAAGCTGTGCAAAATGGGTTAGATCCCAGGAAACACAAATACTAAAACAGGGTCACCACGGGTCATTGAAATCCTTGAAAGTTTGTGAATCTGGGGGGAAAATTAAAGGCATAGATACATGTCATTAAATCTATTTTATGCAAGAAGTTTTCTGAAAAAAAAAAAATCCATATTATTCCCTGTGTAGTGTAGGATAATATCATGAAAAATCTAGACTTTTTAAGCACACGTGCTAAACTGTTCACTTTAAATGCTTATATCTTCTGGATGTGAATGTTGATTCATACCAAAATGCTTTTTTGCATAATTGTGTTTGACATGAAAACGTCTTGGGGTTACATATGCAACTGTTGTTCCCTGAGAAGGGAACGAGACGCTGCGTCTCCCTTGCCATACTTCCTGTGTCCCTGGAACGCCATCTTTGACAATATTTCAGATAGCGATATACTTCCTGGCTTCCATGTCACCCTGTCTTTGTCGTTAAGCCTCACCATTGGTTGAATTTGATAAACACATTCAGACACACTTACCCTTGGAGGCGTCCCCAAAGTGTCACCGCAGTGATGCAGCGTGAGTTCCCTCGAAAGGCAACTGTGACAATGTATCTTAAAAGGTAACACAATGTAACCTTGCTCTCACTTGAACGTGTCCCCACATTTAGTCCTTAATTTTGAGGGTATTGAAAGTCCTTGAAAGGTCCTTGAATTTGAAGATAACTAAGGTGTGGGAACTCTGCTAAAATAATAATACAATTTTTGTGTTGCTTTGGATAAAAGCATCTGTCAGATGCGTAAACGTAAATGAAATATGACAAATGCATCACTCACTAGACTCCCTAATATCTGCATCAAACTAAAACTTTGACTATACATAACTTTTTGTTTTAAAGTATTAAAGTCATTCAGTTATCGCAATCCATTGCAAGATGCGTATTGCGATATGCACATTTGCAATATTTTCGGTAATTTCCGTATGCCTTGCACCCCTACTAATGATCTTGTTTTGTTACTTTGAGAAATGGCAGATGTTTATAAATGTTGTGTTTGTTATGGAACCGGTAGATTCGGTCACGGTGGGCAGGTTATTGATCACTGAGAAAGGATTAGAGCATTGACTGAAGATTGGTGGCTTGACTTTGAATAACAATAGAGTTGGCAAAACACTATTGCTCATTTAGTTCAGCCCTAAGAAAGCTTTATTATTAGACAGCTACCCTATACGATATCATAAGTTTGCGTTTATTAATGATGCCACCTGAGGTCAGTCTCACTATTACTGTTAGTCATATTCAGTGTTAGGGATTAAACTTTAATATTAAACGTACTGCAAATCGTCTCATATGTATTGTGTGGCATATTGAGGAGAAATGTGCTATTACTTTTCTAAACTATTAAATCTCTTGAATTATACGTAAACCTGATGAATGACTTTAACACAGACCGCAGCTATGAAAGCTACAGCTAGGTGGCAGTGTTGCATCATTTTGTACCTTCCCAGAAAGACAACAAAGTAAAATTGGTCAAACATGGTTTTAATTTTTTATTTGCCTCTAAATGCTTTCTTGCTCACTGATCTCTGATTAGGTGAACTGCAATTTCATCTCGTCTGAAATCTTTAGAAATGTAATAACGGTTTCTCTTTGTGTCCTCCGTATTAAAATACATTTAAAGATGAAATAGTTTGAAGTGGGTCCTTGTGATCTCAGTTATTAATATTTTGAAGCATCCTTGGCAATTCCATAAAATATGGATGTCACGTTTTTATTTTATTTTCATGTTTTATTCTAATAAACCAGCAACATGTCCCATTGAATGAGCCAGGAGCACTTAAACTTATTTAAAAGTTACCTGCAGAAATAACAAAGATCAGGTGGTGCATAAAAAAACAAACAAAAAAAAACAGTTACATAAATATGCGACCCAGTCTGTTAAAAACCAGCTAAAGTTTTCTACATAAAATAATTGTATGAATGTAAATAAAATATTATCTTGATATGAATAAGGCAATGCCAAATCAACGTTAAAAACTGGATCACATTTAACATTTCTCGAGCTCTGATATGTTGCCTTGGATGCAGATCAAAGTTTGTCTGCACAATAAAAGAGTGAGTAGGTTTCAAAAGATGAAATTACAGCGAATCCTTGTAAATCTTAACAACAACAGCGCACCTGCGACAGCCAGATGAATGCAGGTGGATCAATTTGCAAAGCGGTATAAAAAATGCATGCCACCCTTACGATCATCTTTTCCCTCTCCAAGTGTCTTTTCCTGGTCTCTGACACGCTATAGTTGTGTGCAATCAAAGCCCAGAGCAACCCCCAGGCAATTTTATCTCTCAGACAGTCTAACTCGAAGAGGGCAAAAAGGCCACGGAGCACAGAAAAATCGTAATGCATCTTCGGATGAATATTGCATGTTGATCAGTAATAGCGCTGTAAAAAGATGTGCAAAGTGATTGAGCTTGTAGGGGTTCTGGGATGATGGCATCAAGAAGAGGCGACTCAATCGACATGGCATTCGGAAGGAAATGCCCACTTCAGACAAGCTGATTAACTTCACCAAGTTTGTCCCCTGCTTCTACAGACCACTGTTTGGTGTTCATGTCTTTGCCCACATTAGTCAGAAATGTATTGACGTATGCATCAGCAGCATTTAGGAATTTGATCCTTTATGCGCACATTTAGTGAGTTTATTACTACTGTAGCTTTTACGCACAGATGGCCATGAGGTGAAAATACAGATGGAGGAATTACAAGAATTTGAATTTCACTCATCTCAGAATATTATAGCTTTGCACTCGCAGATAGCTTGACTTTATCGACATCTCACGGTTATTTAATTTGTGCTAAAATAATTCTGCTAAAATTCTCTTTTCATACCAAATATGCATTTCATAGAAAAATTCTTTTTGGGAAGAATTTGCATTCATATCGAGGTCCCTGGCTGAGTCACACACTTGGTGTATTTTTGTGGAACCATTGCATTTATCGCTCATACAAAAACACATCTCATTTAAAATCCATGATTGGAGCTGCAATTATGGCTTGAAGTGTTTTTCCCAATAGTCTGACTGTTCGTCTGATGGTAAAGCACGAAACCCCTGCAGCTCTGAGCAGCTCTGCGCAGTCACAGGAAGTAAGACGAACGGTATATAATTTACACAAACACAAGTACCGCATAAAACCTACAGAGAGGGAATTATATATCTTACAGCTTTTGAACAGGATTTAAACTTCTTGAGCTAAAGAACCTCCCCTTCAACGTGACTTAATAAAATAGCTTGATTTTTCACCATTATATGATTAAAATATCTCTTATTATGGCTTATTTCATAACCCGAGTGTTAGTAGGCTCCCTTTTTCAGCGGTATGATTGCAAAGGGGCGAAATGTTTCCAGGAAAATTTCTGGAACTTTTCCACGGGAACTTAATCTGGGGAATTTTGGAAATAATTTAACTTAACAGAAATGTATGGGAATTTATGGGAAATATTTTTACTTTTGCAGAAATGTATATTACACTATCTAATACAAACATAAATAAACATTTAGTTTGGTCATATGCAGATATGCATGCAAGGTAATACAAATTTTGAAAAATCCTGATCCTTCAAGTTCATCAAGGCTGGATTTATTTGATCAGAAACCTTTCAGAAATCATATTAATATGAACACATTGAACAAGAAATTTCTAAACAAATTTTTGTAATTGATGTGAACACAGGCAAAGATGGACATTATTTTTTGTTTGCAGGATTCAAGAAATGATCTGTACATTTAATGGAAGAATGCAAGTACACGCAGGCGGTGTGGCCTCAATGGGCCTTCAGGAAGCAGTGTGCTGATTTTGCATAAAATCTTGTTGTTTTAATCTAAATTATACAGCAGGATTTTTTTTTTTACCTACATTTAAGTTCACTGTTATAGGCAACCCTGCAATTTTTTTAAAAAAATTCCCAGTTTATTCCCATGGAAAGTTTCCAGCCTTGAAAATTCCCAGGATTTTGCAACTCTATTCAGCGGTCAAGAGTTTGTTTCGCTAATCGCTATGCATCCTAACTTAACTTGATTAACTGAGATTGAGAGATTTCATCATGCATAAAATAGATCAAATGGTGCTTTTCCATTGCATATTTCCCCACGGTTTAGGTCGGGTCAGCTCACCTCACTTTGGCCTGGTTAGCTTTTCCATCGAGTTTAGTAACACTTCGGAGTGGGAGGGATTATAGGCGTGTCGTTATATTTACTGCCTATTGCTGTGACATCATACACGTGAGAGCGTTGTTGGGTTGCTAAACATCTCCATACATTCATTTATTTCTGAGTTCGCCACAAAATTAATATATATGTGGACGTGCACGTCGCGGATGTGGCGCAACAAACTGCAAGTCTGGAAAAACTGGTATGGTGTTCCTGATTCTCAACATGTGGATGTTTTTCATCGCTAAAGGGAGTTTGGGAACTTACAGCAAAGCACAGATGACAACAGATTTACTCTAGCATGAGGGTAAAGCTAATCTTTTACATTATAGCGATGACGCTGGTAGTGACGATTCTCTCAGACAAATCAGTGATCTTGTGTTTTAGCGTCACATATTTGTATCCGCTCGGGTTGTTTGGAACCCCAACCAAGGTGGTACTAAAAAAGAATCGGGTGCTACGTACTGCACCCAATGGAAAAGCCCCCAAAAGAAGGCTGACCCGACCCAAACCGTAGGGGAACTATTCAATGGAAAAGCACCATAAGTGTGCACTCACACTATCCAAATCAGACCCTGCAGAGGTGGGCTTGAGCGTGGTTTACTTGGGGTCAGGTGCGTTTCGAAAGGAGAGAGGTCAATTGTGCGACCACCCACCTTCATCTGCCTTCATAAAATCTTTCTGATGCATGCAGCAGGGTTACGTGAATGTCTGAGCTGCACACGATACGATAGGCATGTGAGAGGGCTGTGTGTCATCGTGCACCAAACGACTCTGAATAAAAACACAGACTTATCATTACGATGGGCTCCAGTGTTAAGAGAGCACTTTAATTCTTGCTTTGTTCAAAACAATTGCATCCTTATGACGAAAACTCAGATCAATAGAAGTACAGTGTGGGTGTGTACTTCTGGGGGAGTAGGAAGGGGGAACAATCGCGCTGGGGAGTGGTTTTTGGATAGTGTGAGTGTGCCCTAAAGCAGCTGATTTTCCAGTTGAGATGAAATAGTATTACCCATGAGACATCCTCCTTTCCATACAGGATCCAAAGAGGATTTGTTCCATGAGTTGATAAAAGCACTCGCCATTCTAATTGCACCCTCGAACTCGATGCCACTCAATCAAAGCACAAATATTTTGCTGTAATGAACACGTTATCCCATTCGCCATATTCACAACATGTCCGTTTGCAACTTCAGCACTGTGAGGTTTATCGGGAAAAATTCTCATCAATTTGGGTTTTGTAGGATGTAAATCAGCATGCATTCAGTCTCTCCGCGTTCGTGCGGAGAGATGTAATTAAACGCACGGCCTTTCAAAATGTGTTTGGAGTTTTTCCATCACAGGTGTGGAGGGTGTCTGTCAAGAGAGGTTTGTTTCAAGTGCTTTTCAATAAGACTGAAAGCGCGTGCGGGTGTGTGTAACTGACTTTTTCGTATGTTGTCCCCGCAGATATTTTTCTCAAAAGTTTCCCCGTGCCTCCAAAAGAGCTCAAGGACAGATTGTTGATTATAAGCGAAGAGGATGGCGGCCTCTCCGACGAGCACATCGCCTCTCTCAGGAGGTAAGAGTCACGTGGATACCCAACATGCCTGCCAAACTTGACACCTGCTATAGTTCATCTTTTCATAAGTGGAGAATTATCTCAAGTGGAGGTGTATGTTTTTAAGTTTTTGTGTCTGGGTTGGTTTCTGTTATGCCCATGAATGATTAAAATCATCCTACCAAGGAACTATACTCCGAAATATTACATTTTCGTTGTAGCCCTGCTGAAAAAAAACAGCATCAAGCTAGCATGGACCAGCATGGGAATTATGCTGGTCTATGCTGGTTTGATGCTGGTATAGCTGGGTCACCAGCATACCAGCACCAAAACACAACATATGCTGGTCTTGCTGGTTAGACCAGCATGGGATGCTGGTGCTAGTGCTGGTTTGGTACTGGTTTAGCTGGTGCTCATTAGCAAACCAGCATCAAACAACATATGCTGGTCTTGCTGGTTAGACCAGCACCATTAGCAAACCAGTACCAAACAACAAATGCTGGTCTTGCTGGTATGCTGGTTTTTCCAGCATGGAGCTTTGGAGACTTTTTGCGCTTTTCCATTGCATAGTACGGCTCGGTACAGCTTGGTACGGCTCACTTTTGGAGGTGGGGGGTTTCGACCGTGTACAATGCCTAGTACCTGGTACTCTTTTTAGTACTACTAATAGAGATATTAATGAGATCTCATATGAGTTTTTTCTTTGTGGTATGCCTACCTAATGCATTTTTCAGACACTTTTTTCTAAAGCGACTTTCAGTGCATTTAAAGTATACATTTTATCAGTATGTGTATCCCCTTGGACTCAAATTCTTTACGCTACACAAACACTTAATTCATAAAGTCTGTTTTTGTGTTACCTGGCCCTTAACAAAACAAATGAAAATACAGCAGACCAGAAAGCCGCAGATGTGAGAAAGCCCAGCGTCTCAGTGAAGTAATGAAGCCCACAGAGAGCGGATAAAGTCGCAGACAGTTCAGATTAAAGAAGGCACTACAGTCTTCTTTAATGCTAATGTACAAGAACATATGCCAGACTCTCTTAACAGAACAGTCTCCTTATGAAACTTTCATCAGATGTAGTTGAGTAAAGGGAAACTATTGAGTTGCCCTCAGGGATGTTTGGTCTGAAGAAATGCTTTCTTGTCTTCGGGAAACATCTTTAGATGACTGCGGCAGGCTGACCCGCATGCATGGGACATAATCTAATGTACCTGCTGCGGGATTTATTCAGACGAATATCCAAGTGTGGCCACATGGGCTACTGAATACAATCTTAATCGAGTCATTCCCAGCAGAAGCTGCAATATTAATGGTAGGTGGCTGTAGTTTCTCTAGTGAAACATCCATGGGCTCATGAAATAGTCAGTGTGGTATGGATTCGAAACACACTAAAACAACATGAACAAAGGTCCATTTTGGGTTCAGACCTGTGCACTTTATATAACCTGACTGCAACTTGGCTTTTAATCAAGTCCTGCTCCTCAGACCATTGGAAATCAGAGTAGCGTGCCACTTTTTCAGACAGATAGATGAAGGGATAAAAAAAGAGGAGGCAATCTCAGAGGAGACAAACAATCGAGCTGTTTAAAAAAAGCATGAGGTTGTGCGACATCTCTTTAAAATCATGCATGCTTAAAACGCTCAGCATTTAGAGCTTGAACCCTTGTAAAGATAAATTAGGGCAGGCAATTCTGTGCCCGGCAATGACTTTTATTTTCTGTCCTGCACAGGTACGTGCCTACAGCGGATGACATTGAGATGTATAAATCATATAAAGGAGATGTGACTGAACTGCACATGGTGGATCAGTACATGCTGGAGGTAAAGCTCTAGACACACACTGTTATCACACTCGACTTTATTCAGTTAATAATGCTGATAACAGGCATGTGTGATGTCACATGACAGACATAATGTTAATGATCTGAATAACATGTTTCCTTTTTCAAAATGCAAATGGTAAGGGAATTGCCTTTTATTTTATGGGAATAGACGTTGCATGTGTGATTCATTAAATCATGCAGTTTTTCCATGCTAACCTCAGGGATGTGTTTTTTTTACAATTGAAAATCTTGTCATTGCATAGTGCATAATAATTTAAATATTTTGCTTATGTGTTTTTGATGATACAGAGGCAACCTGTTGCATGTACTGTATGTAAAGCGTGAATCTCACAAAAGCTGTCAAGAACGATGGGTCTCATTCACTAAGCATGCGTACCAGGCACGTGCAGAGGGGGGGGGCGGCGGGTGCCCAAGCACCTGCCCCTTTACCCCTGAATGACCAAAGTGCCCTTTTTGTCAAGGCATTTTTTTTTTAATTAAATGCCCTTTTGTGAAGGCCTGCCCAATCTAACTATTAGTAAAATTAATAAAAATAATTTAGCCTTAAATAAAATTAGTCACATGATGACGTATTGACCTTTCATTGGACAATCTCTTTAGGGACGATCACTAGTTCACAGCGCTAGCGGCGCGCCCACACATGCACGACACGGTGCGCAGAACAGGGAGGATCCCCCTCCAGCCGGCATTGAACCTAAGCGGTATGCTTAATGTTATTATTATTATTATTATTTTACAAGAACGACGTGAGGAGAGCATGCACAGCTTTTGTTTATTGCTGTCTATGTGTATTAACATCTCTAGAACGTTAGATGCAAACAGGGCTCTCAAGTCTCATGCATTCGGCGTGAGACACACGCATTTCAGCCAGTTCTCACGCTGAAAATAAAACATTCTTCCCATATAAAAACAATGAATGAGGCAAAGGCAGGGACGTTCTCTCAACTTCACGCAACAATGCAAGAACCGAAACGCACATGACATCAAAGTACCGCGAGAAATATTCGGGAAATCATACGGAGGAGTTTGATTTCAAAACGCTCTCGCGCTGTTCTAATGTCATCCACCTGTCACGCGGAGTTTGTTGGAAGAGCAAGATCCGATAAATACGGTAAAAAAACACTTAATTTGTGTATCATATTGAATTTACGATTCCTGGACTCGCCTTTGATAATAGACAATGTGAGCTGATGTTGGGTAATATAGCCATACTCGTGCTAAATTATTAACTCATTCAAAACCTCTCCAGCTTTGCAACCAGTTAGTTTACCTGAAAATAAAGAAAGTACTAGAGGCTCCATGAAATGAATGAAAGGAAAGATGAATGTCATTATTTTATTTCCCTGTCATCAAGGCATCAAAGTGTGCACAAACACAACACAAACACGATTCAAAAGCTAAAATATGTAGGCTACTCTCTTTGTATACAAATTTCGAACAGGATTAGAATAGAATTATATTTTAAATATGACAACAAAAACACAAGCCTGTAAACGTAATAATATCTTAACTGCATATACTGTTGAAACACACAAACACAAAATGTAATGCACTGTAAGTCGCTTTGGATAAAAGCGGTTGCCAAATGCATAAACATATAGATATAAAACTCTGTATATATACTGTAGATTTTTCTGTCTCACTCTATTTGCAAGGAAAACAAAGAAAAACATTAGACTTAAAATCGTCTTTCTATTCTGTATTACTTTATTATTTGTTTCAGTTGTGTGCTTGCGTGTCAGCGAGCAAAGTGCCCTTTTTATTCTTTGAGCACCTGCCCCTCCAATGGTCTCTGCACGGCCCTGATGCGTACGCACAAATTTGTTCGTAAAATGTGCGTACGGACGTTTTAACTTACAAATCATGATTCAACCAGAACTTTTGTACTAAATTTTTTTTTAAATGTATGCAAAAACGTACACACACGTGTGCAATAATCATGAACAAGGAAAATATATAAAAATATATAACACAAATATATATCAAAGGGTTATTTTTCCTTGTTCATGATTATTGCGCATGTGTGGTCTAAGTTGTTCTTACGTTTTTGCATACATTTAAAATAAATTTTTATGAAACTTTTTGTTGATTCATGATTTAAACGTCCATACGTACTACGAACAAATTTGTGCGTACGCATGCTTTTTGAATGAGACCCATTGTCCAGATTTTAGTTTTACCCCATAAAAATCAAGGCAAAAATTAAGAAATTTTGTTTTTGTAAAGAAACTATTTAGGGTCTGTAAAGTTTTTATTTACTTAAAATGAACTTTTATGTTTACCCCCAAATTTTCATCACAAAAATTTTAAAAATTATATATTTTTAAAGCTGAAGTGTAAATTACTTTTACTAACATCACCAGATTCTAAACAGTGTAAACATCCACATTTTCAAAAATAGTTTTAAATATATTACAAATATACAAAAAATGGCCAAAAAATATATTTGCTGAAATATATACTGAAATATGTTAACAAAAATGTATTTGTCACCAATCTATTTTTTGGCCATTTTTTAAAATAAATTTTAAAAATGTATCTATTTTAAAGCATTTATATTCATGTCGCCCTGGAAGAAAAACTTTGTATGTTTCAAAATATAAACATAATAGGTTTGAAAAGGTTCAAGTTAAATATATTTTCAACTGCAAATATATACTTTATAAACTTTTAATGTAATACAATTTTATAAACTTTTATATTTTGGCGGGGAAAAATATAGTGTAAATTTTCAAATTCAAAAAAATATTTAATTACGCTTTACTTTCATATTTAGCATTTGAAACATATTTTTGGCCAAAGAAAAGTTTTTTTTTTTGCCTTATGGGTCTTAAAGGCGGCGTGCACAATGTTTGAAAGCCAATGTTTATATTTGAATCACCTAAACAAACACGTGTAGTCAGCCCGGCTCCCTCTTCCAAAGCGTTTTTCAAACATTGTGCACTCCACCTTTAATGGTCTTAAAATATCTTTTAGCATGCTTTTATTATAGTACAAGTCTAGTAAACAGTTTTTGATGTACTGATTACTATTTGTAAAACCATAGTTTTACTACAATAACCATGTTTAAAGAGGACACATCATGAAAATCTGACTTTTTCCATGTTTAAGTGCAAGAATTGGGTCCCCACTGCTTCTGTCAACCTAGAAAATGTCAAAAACAGCCCAGGAACTTAGTTTTGGTAAACCATTCTCTGCAAGCATGTAAAAATAGGTCTTTGAAATTTGGCACCCCTTGTGATGTCAGAAGGGGATCTTATTATAATAATACCGCCCCTTAATCTGCACTATCCAACCACGGCACTACCATTTAGGGCAGAGATCAGCTCATTTGCATTTTAAAGGACACACGCAAAAATTGCACATTTTTGCTCTCACCTACAAAGTGGTAATTTTAACATGTTATAATAAATTATCTATATGGTATTTTGAGCTAAAACTTAAGCCATGGTAAGATTTTCTTTAAAACATTTAAGGACAGTTTCCCAGTCAGGGTTTATAATAATCCAGGACTAGGGCTAATATTAGGACATTCAAGTAGTTTTTTCAAAAATCAGTACTGGTGTGCGACAAAACAATGGCACTGATATATGTTAAGATATGTCAGTGCAAGGTGTTTTTAAATTAAGGCAGTTCAAAGGTGCATATTAGACACCACCCCATAATCTTTATTATACTGAATTTTTCCTTTTTTATGCAAATGTACATTTCAAAATTCTTTATTCTTGAATTTGAAGTAAAAGATGACATGATCCTCTTGATAATTTTTTTTGTGAGACTCACACGTATGCATCAATGTGTTGCCTCACATTTCTGTGACGTTGTGCAGATCGTCTTACGATGCAACACTTCTTCCTCAGATGTGTCACATCCCAAACCTCAGCGCACAGCTGGATCTGCTGCTCATGTTGAGAGAACTTCCCATCTGTATGGAGGACCTCACGCCGGTCAGAGTCACATTACAAACACCTCATATGCACCTGTCACTCACACTAACGTCAGGCTGACGGTTTCATTCACTTTTAATCTGTCAACTCATTCTCACCGATAGCACATATTTAGAATATGCCACCCAACAGAAAAAGCATTTACTTCAGAAGATACAAGAAAGCTCTTGGATGAATTTATTATTTATTTAGCGTTAATGATAAGCAGCATATTAATTTGCATGGTTGCATATGAGACAGTGTGTGTGTGTGTGTGTGTGTTTGTGTGTGTGCATGTGAGATGGCATTTGTTTTGTAGTGAGCACCGCAGCGCAATAATGATTATGATTGACAGATGAGGAAAATTAAAAGTTTGGCTGTGGGAAAACATAATCTTATGTGAAGTTGAGTCTCTTGGTATTGGAGG
The DNA here is from genome assembly GCF_030506205.2 of Paramisgurnus dabryanus. Taxonomy (NCBI): domain Eukaryota; kingdom Metazoa; phylum Chordata; class Actinopteri; order Cypriniformes; family Cobitidae; genus Paramisgurnus; species Paramisgurnus dabryanus. Next base: position 4,153,861 of record NC_133357.1, read on the forward strand.
TGTGTGTAGGGGCTATCAACATTGATGCTTTAACAAAAATAAGACTGAAAAACACATCTGGGTGATCCTCACGAAATCCAGATTTAGAAGGTTTCCAGCATCAGAATTTTTAACTCTTTCACCGCCAGCGTTTTTTTTTTAAAGTTGCCAGCCAGCCCCGTTTTTCATGATTTTCACCAAAGTTTAATGCCTTCCAGAAAATGTTCTTCTTTAAATATATAAACATACATATGAAAGAACAGACCCTCTGCTTTCAAAAAAAAAAAAAAAACGTTTCATCCTACCTTCAGTGGATCTTTTGTAATCAGCTTTTGAATATGGGTAGGTTTCAGAGCGATCTTTAAAACAGACACGGACATGCAGCCGCTTGCCATAGGGCAATACTTCTGGGTTAAAAAGTTGCATCTGGTGGATAATAGCGGTATTGCGGAAAGACGGAAAATCTCGCCATTGGCAGGGAAGCGTTTTCTCTTGATTGACGAGATATCTCGTCAATGGCGGCGAAAGAGTTAAAAAGCCCTTGAAGCCAATTTTTTTTTGCACATTATTTTCACGAAAAAAAAATTCTTAGTATTTTTGTCTTGTTTTCAGTAAAATATCAAAAAATTCTTTAAAAAATGGGGTAAGCAATTTTTTATGGATTTTTTCTTAAATTTTGTGATTTTTTTGCTTACCCCATTGCCAGATTTTTTTGCTTGTTTTATGCACAAAATCACTTAAATTTGATATTTTTGGTCTAAAAACTAGACTTATTTTCTTGGGTCATTTTGCTCATCAAGAAAAAAACATCTTAATTTAAGATATTTTTGATATTTTTTCAAAAAAAAATTTCTTGATTTTTTTTTTAGTGTATAAGATTAAGGTCTGAACTTACTATAACCATTATTTTTAGAGGATTTAAAAATATGTCCTATAGAATTCTTTAAATTTTTATCATTACCGCAACATGATGTTACATTAAATATATGCATTTACAAACTCATGTTTCGGTAATGAGAACTAAAAAGTTGTCTAGGTATGACAAACAAAATTGAAACTTTCATCTAGAGAAAAATTAAAAACTGCTTACCTGGTAGCCATCTTGAGTGTCACAGTCAATTATGTCCCTTCCAACAAATTTTTTTTTTGAAAATGTTAGTTCATTGAGGGCTTAAAAAATTATTGAAAATTGTTGCAGAGGATGAGAAAATTGGTCTTGGACACATTTATATTCCTTATTATTGTCTCTACATTTACCAATGATCACCAAATACCATACGTTTCTTTACTCTAAGGGCTCTATCTTGCACCCAGCGCAATTGACTTTGTCCGTGACGCATGTATTATTCGTATTTTGCCCCGGCGCACAGCGGGTTTTTCCCGTCACAGAAGCACGTCGGCAAACTAGGGAATGAACTTGCGCTCCCTGGGTGGTTCAGCGCAAAAAAAGAGGCGTGTTCCGGCGCAAACCATCCCTGATGCTATTTTGCAGTTTCAAAAAACAATTGCGCCACTGACCAGAAAAAAAAAGTTTAAAGTCAGTGGCGCGTTGCGCGTTGTTCATTATGCTATTTTAAGGGCGCATGCTTGACCCTAATGTATAGGGTGCACAACGCGCACACACTTTGCTTATCTAATCTACACAGATGCAACAGTTATTTTTGCAAATCATAAATTGTTACACTTAAAAATATTAATACACGAGATAAGGGGATTCATTGTGGTGAGCATTGTGGTGATAGTTTTTATTTATTCTCATGCAAATAACGATTAAAATATTTTCATAACTTTGTTGTGTGGCTGTATTACGTTTATTTTATGTAAATAATAATTAAAATGTTTTCATAAGAAACCTTAATGTATATGAACTTGATTTGTAAGTGTACTTTGGGGTTGGACCTTGCTTGCGTTTCTTGGGTCCGATTTCAAAGCCCCCAAACCCTTTCAGCGGTGAGGGTGGACGCAGCGATGTCCTCTGCTGGCGTCAAGTCCTGAGGCAGATCCACCTCCCGTTACACGGCGTGCCCGATTTATGCTGGCAAGCGTGGGATTCCCCCGTACAAGGACGTCGGTCTCCTCGACTGTGAACCGCTCCTGGCGTACACCTGGTAAATCCGTCATAATAATAGCAACCCGCCATGGAACTTGCGCCCTTGCGTTTAAAGGGAATGTTGGATAGCGTTCTGATTGGTTTATTTGACGTTACGCCCAAACCACACCTATGAATAATGAACCTACTTCAGACCAACCCCTTATTGATTTGCGCCCGGCGCAAGAGTTATTTCTCACGCCGGGAAAATAGCAACAGCGCCCAAGATCCGCCCACAAACTCACTTGCGTGTTGCGCTTCGCACTTGCGTTTCAGATCGTTAAAATAGGGCCCTAAATGTTTATAGTATTACATGCACTGAAGCTTTCTATTCTTTAGATTTTTTAATTATAAATATTTCCATGTCAAACAACCCAAATCCAGTCACGGACACATTGCGATAATGAAAATGTTCCCCTTAAATGTGGAAAAAACAACAAAATTGGTTTGTATGATGTTATTTGAAATCATGTGCAAAATAGTACATGAAGAGATGTTTGTAACTGTATGCCTCTTACTTTTTTTTATCAAAAAGTTTTTTTATTCATGACACCTCATAAGTCTAATTTCAGAATCACCCATCTACTAATGGGAAAGATCATCTCGGCAGACAGTAGGTGCATGAAAGAAAAAAGCGAAATGGACCTGAGAAAAGAATATCATGCATTAATACACAAGAGCTCCAAGTCTGAGCACTTAGACAGGGCTGAGGGGTTTTCTAATGGTAAATTTTCCTCAAACTCTGGAAGTCATTTATTAGTAAGAGCAAGGTAGTGCCTGGCTTGAGACGTAGCTCGAAAAGGCTTTTTCTACCTGAAAGGCTCAAATCCCTCTTGTACTTTAAAGTTCACCGCAAAACTTTGTTTTCATTGGACTCCCTCTATAACCGCCTGACCCCGCACCATTAAATACATTTCTCTAAGATGTTGAGCTCTCTATGCGCTCTGAAATCCCTCTAATGAATGAAAGCACGGTCTTAAGGGCTATCTTGAGAAGCTGCCGTGGGTGAACTTGATGAAATCTGGCGGTCTGGGGCTGGAGGTTACAGGCAGTAAATCCGGAGGTCGGGGTCAGGGAGGTATAGTCATTTTTTGGAGGTTATACGGTGCGGGAAATACACTTGACTCTGCATATGGGTGTCAGGAAGGGCTTTACAGCTTTCGCCTCAGGGGACTGACAGCTATTCAGCTAATTTTGTTGTAGTGTCCACCTTTATTTCCTTAGGGGTGTCACAAACTGATGTCAAAATAAAGATGCTAGAAGCAGTAGTCATTTTTAGTTTTTCACACTTTTGTGTGTGTATACTGAGAATTTGAAAGGTCTAAAATGTTTAAAGTTCAGAGCGCTATTTGCATATTGCAAAAATCACAGTCATTACAGGTCATACATGCACAAAAAGACCAAATATGCAAATTAGTGTTTTGATTTAGTTGCTTTAAAAGAGCATCTAGATGAAGATGTATTTAATTGTCACTCAGTATGAAAGGCACTTCGTTGCTAAGTGCACCCTCAAAAAGTACCCATGGTTGTGTTTCTACGTATCCCATTAAATCCATGGGATTTCAGACATGGTTGACTTTATAAATCCCAAACATTAAGATGGATTTACCCATCGTGTGACAGACTGGGTGCAAGGGTGGAAAATTGGTCTGGCTTAGATTGGGAACGCTGGAGAATCTCTAGGTGTGTTGTGCTTTGTCTTCAAGCCATCTAATGAATGCTAACACTTTGTGGCAGGGTGAGCTCTTACTAAAAAGAGCATACAGTGTTTGAAGGGTACTAAACGGAAGGGTGTTAAACTATAAAATGTAACTAACATTTGTTTGAAGTTTTCCAAAGGTGATTGTCTGGTTTCTACAAGGTAACCCTTACAAAAAACCACATGAATGTCACGTGATTTTGGGATTGACACGAAAATGTTCCATGTAAAAGCCACACACATCTTCCAAAACATTTTGACTGCCCCCTGGTGGGTGGCTGCAGTATCATATACCAAGTCCTCCATTCGAGGGTCAATGACGTGAAGTTAATTATTTTGTGTCCGTATGGTTCAATTAATGTAAAAGGGGTTAAAATTTCAAAATAAATTTGCAGATTACTTGCATACATTTTCTTTTTTTAGTCTAAAATGATTAATAGTTAAATTTAAAGTCTAAAATTTCTGGTTTTATTAATTTTGAAAAACTATTTGGGGGATAATTGCAAAAATATCAATGTGGTGTAACTAGTATTTTGTTTTATATAAAAAATATAAATATATTGAAAAAAAATGTGGAATAAAATATAATCATCTAGTTTAGTGTAATATGATTTTTTACATACATTTTTACATCATTTGTCAAAGATTATTAAGAAAACAGAGCTGTTTTCAGCATATGTCAGGACAAATATTACAAAAACAGATTCAAATTTACATTTAGAAATAACTAATAAAATTATATTTTAAAATTATTTTTTTGCAATGATTATGCTTACTTTATCAAGGTAGATAAAATATGTAATTTTTTTTCTTTTTTTTTTGGCGCAATTGGCGGTTACACCATTTGACATGTTTAGGTCAGTTCAGTCTTACCTTTCATAAAAATGGTGCAAATGTAATTTTTTATTGCAAAAAAATTAATAAAATAAATACACTATGTCATGGGTCTTCAACTGGGGGTCCGCGGCCCCCAGGGGGTCCGTGACGGAACTGCAGGGGGTCCGCCAAATGATGTTCATCAACAAGCTATTTTTTCCTTAAAACGTAAAATATATGTACAAAACGTTACATGTCCCCTTTAAGTTGTGCACGTGCGTGGCCGCATAGGTTTGAAGGCACGCGTTCAGTTTAGCCTGCGGACCAAAATAAAATATCTAAAGATTATAAATGTCCACTCAGGAAGCAGCAGTAGCGACAGAAAAGTAATCATAAAACAGGTAAATCTTATGTGTGTCTTTCTTTCAGAATGTCATTTTAAAATCAGTGCAACATGTTGTCTCATCTATATTACTGAACTTGGACGGGTGTTTCACGCGGTTCAGATTTAAAGCGCTAATTCAAGAGGCAAATGACACCACACCGCGTCTGCATTTTAAACTGTGACAAAACTATCGCTCGCATTTAAAAATTAATGAAACGCGTGCCGTGATGGTGCTTTGTGCAAGATTCATAGTCAGGTTGAAATCCGCCTCTCAAAAAGTTTCCCCAAAGAGATGCGCTCGGACTCGTTGCATGTTGTTCTCCTGAGTCTGATATGAAGCTATACAGAAAATAAACCTGCGTTACTTAAACTCGTGACAATGATGATACACGAGAAAGGCAACAGACCTCAAAATTATAAAGTAGCACAACCTCTATCCCCACCAGAATAGACAGTTTTTGTGCCATTCACCATGATCAGTCTTCTTTATAAACTGAAAGCCCTAGTCCAATTCACAGTAAAATGAAAATATATTACACTGCAAATACCTTAAAATAATATAATATTATTATTATTATATTAATATAAAAACTAAATCTACTTTAACAAAAAAATTATGCATGTTAATATAGTATGGCTGTGTCACAATATGGTTTGTTTCAATTTATAAAACAGTTCCAGTCCTTGATTCTGATTGGTCATCAGTTGTACTTTACTCCACTTTGCGTTGTGCCTAATACGAAAAGGCAGACTCTCGTACCTTACTGCTTACTTAAATATCTTTGTTTTACACATTTAGTATTAGGGGGTCCCTGCTCCATGCCTCTCTAATCTAAGGGGTCCCCGACCCAAAAAACGTTGAAGACCCCTGCACTATGTGCATTGAAATAAACCTGACACATGCTTTTAAATAATGCTGGGCAAAGATTAATCGCATACAAAATAAAAGGTTTTTTTGCATAATATATGTGTGTGTGTGCTGTGTGTAATTATTATGTATATTTAAACACACTCACATACATAAATATACATTCCAGAAAATGTATATATATATATTTTTTTTTTTTTGTATGCAATTAATTGTGATTAATCTTTTCCCAGAACTACTTTTAAAACAAGTTTTTTAAAAAAAATGTTTGGTAACACTTCACAATAAGGTTCATAAGTTAACATTAGTTAATGTATTAACTAACATGAACAAACCATGAGCAATACATTTGTTACAGTTTTTAGTAATCTTTGTTAAAGTTAATAAAAATAAAGCTGTTCACTACTTGTTCATGTTAGTTTACAGTGCATTAACGTTAACAAGATTTTAATAAAGTATTTGTTGAAATTAACATTAACAAAGACGAATAAATGCTGTATAAGTGCAGTTCATTATTAGTTCATCATGGTAACTAATGTAGTTAACTAATGAACCTTATTGTAAAGTGTTACCAGATTTGTGAATTTCTCATCTTGCCAAACCGTTTTTGTTACTGACCCGTGAACGAGTATTATGTACTTTTAAGTATCCATATTTCTAACAAGTTTAGTTTTAGTTTTTAGATGTGTTTGTGATTAGTTAAACCGAAAAATGTGTGGTGCCACCGCATCTAAATCTCACGATAACTACTACACAGACTTTAGCTACAGATGACATTGGCACAAGATGTCAGTGGCCATTTTTGAGATATTTTGGCTTATAGAGATATTTTTACAATAGAAGTCTACAGGGACACGTCATACACCTTTTTAAAGTCATGATATAAACTTATAGGATGTGGTCACATGTTTGGCCAACATATCACCAAGTTTTACCTGATTACATGCGTTTTACATGGGAATTGGGATTTTGTACTTGTAAAAGTTATATGGCATTTTGTAAGGGAACGGCTAACAGAGGTTTGTTGAATGTTATTAGCATTGGATAGGGTTTAAACTAATCTTATATGAAATGTGAGGCCTTGAAGGTAATGGATTGAGACCAAATGGAAGTCTGAAGGTTGGAGTCACTTGTGCATACAGTATAATGCTGATGCTACTCCTAGATTATAGATGTTATGTCAAGCAGTATGTAAGGACCTATTAAATACTATATCTACTCTTTTTTTACTCTGGGGCTCTGTATATAAGATTAAAGAGATGGAAAATAACTAGCAGCGTAAACAGCTTTAGCAATTAATGCTAGTGTCTCATAATACCTCAACCTGTTTATCTTGACTAAATCACATGGGCTTTCCCATAAGAGAACTGTCAGGATGTTACTTGTGGTATTATTAAGAATATAAATGAGACACCTACATGAATACGGTGGGTCTAATTTAGTAAAGATAATTGGAAATGATACAATGGTGATCCAAACAGAGAATTACAAGTTCACAGATGCACTTCATCAGTCTAAATGTAATGTTTTATTAACAAACATTGTGATACTATAAATACATCATTTGAATAAATTACTCAAAAACAAAACACATGAAGACAATAACTAAGAGATCATAAAAGCACAAGAACAAAAATGTCCAACAAACAGAGTAAAAGGGGCATGAAACAAATTATATAAAGTATGATATGATTCAACTTTTTGTCAGCTGACCCCCCTTGACCTAAATTATTTTCTTGAAGTACACCTGAATTTTATCCATTTTAAAGTTTTTATCAGTAGGTTTTTACATCAGTTATTGGTATTATTACCTGTTATGGGACCCCCATCTGGTCATTTTATTTTATTGGTAAATAAAACCTAAGCTGACATGCAGCTTAAACATTATTTAAAAATGATTTATATACACTTTATGACAATTGATAACAGTGGTGGCCAGTGACATCGCTACCGAGGGGCGCCAATTCAAAATATGTGTTTTTTGTGCATCATGTGAACCTATGCGCATCATGTCAAAATACATGCCTGTCGCAAATGCATTAAACGGGTTTATGATAAAAAGAATCACGCTCACAAAATACTCGCAAGACACTAACCTAACACTAAATTCTTATTACACATGACATTAACCAAGTATCTGGCAAATGGAGAGTTTCTTTTATCATAAACTCCTTCCAGCAGGCACATATTTTGACATGGCGCAAGATGCACATAGGTTCACATGACGCGCAAACACATATTTTGACATGATGAGCCACACACATGACGGGCTAAATAAATATTTTGACGAGCTTCGCATCTTGCAAAAAAGAAGTCACCGGCCACCACTGATTGATATTTTTTTCATCAACTTACAAACCCCCTGCAATTCCCCCACAAACCACCAGGGGAACCCCAGTTTGGAAAACCCTGCCTTATGCTGCATTTACACCAACCGCGGTAGAGGCGTGAAGCCCGAGTGATTTCAGTGTTAAGTCAATGTGAAGACGCGTTGACGCGCGTCAGGAGGACCCGCGGTGCGGAAGAGGCGTTCGGCGCGGCGCTGAAGACACGTTTCCGCCTCATTCGCGCGTGAAGCTCGAATTGAAAGGCGCGAATTGAGCGTTGTGCGCGGTGCGCAAATTGTGCTTTTGTGCATTTTGCAGTTCACGCGAATTTGCGGCTGATGCCCGAGTTGAAAAATTTGAACTTTGGCGGAATTTCGTGCCGCATTAACCAATCAGGAGCCTGCCTGCTGCTGTGGTGGCAGCCCCGCCCGGAGTCACTCACCCCTCGTTCAGACAGCCAGCGACGTTATCGCTGTGTGTTGCCCGTCTCTTTCAATGAGGCGTTTCTATATCTGCTTGTCATAAACAAATGAGTACCATCCACGCCAGTAACCGACGAGAGAAGGATGACGTGAACTCCACTGCTTTGTTCTCATTGGTAGTCGCTCCCGAAAGTCGCTCGACATTTGCATAAAGTTAAACTTTTCTTAACTTTCTCACGTCGCTGGACACGCCCATACGGTCGCCAATGGTAACTTTCGCTCTTGTCGCCGGAAGTCCCCAGGTTTCCATTGAAATGAATGAGATTGCGTCGCTCTGCTCCTGCTTGTCGTTTGGCTGTCTGAATAATAATTATAATTAATAATTATAATTAATAATTTTATTGAATGGGGCGTCACTCAACCAAGGCTTGATATTGTCCGTGCGCAGTCACCCAGAGCTATAAGACACAAGTTCTTATTTCTATAGAGGAGACAGGAATAAAAAGGACCTCGCTTGGAAGAGTGTCAGTAAGGACTTTGGGCAACCTGTTAAGTTGTAATACACACTTCACTTTTGAGTCACGTGACGTTTATCGACCCGCGCCGTTTATCGACCCGCAGCGTTTATTTTCCCCCTATAGTATGGTTACCAAATACAAACTGGTAACTCTCTCAATAAATGCACAGTCAACATAAGTCATCCTACAAACAGACAACCGCATAGCACTTGCCCCCCCACAAGAAGCGAAGTTTGCCTCTGACGCGCGTCAAATGCTTGCTTTTTCTGCGCGTCTACTCCGCTCTACACGCGTGAATGCATCCAAAATGTTCAAGCGGCAAACCACGCGCGGTAGACGCGATTTTGACGCTCAAAACGCGTTTGGTGTAAACGCAGCATTAGAAAAAAAATTTTTTTTACTTGTTTCTTACATTTTTATTGTTTCCTGAACCTTTTTCAATAAAGGTTTTGTGCATCAGAAAGCAATTGACAGTACAACTTAAAGCTACAAATCCCAATGGTACAAACCCAAAGCTAGACGTCTTTTTGACATATGATGATGAGCTTAATTATGCCTAGCAATATATTACAAGCAAACCCCTTAACCTACTCTAATCCATCAAGAGGACATCACAGAGAAACTTAAGTGCATGTGAGAGTAGCATAAGTTTGCGCGTGTATTAGTCAAAGCTGACGTGCTTTGGCGTTTGTCTTGCAGCTGATTAACCAGAAGATCCGCATGTGCCAGCAGTTTGTGTCCTGCGAGTCATTTGTCAACGTGTTGGAGCATCTCCTGACTGTGGGCAATTACCTCAACCAGAACGCAGGCAAAGACAGGGCCAAGGGATTTCGCCTTTCATCTTTATCAAAGGTAAGACCCGAATCATGGGGAAATGACCCTGAGATGGCAGAGGGGAACGGATGATAAAAAAGTTTCATTGGCATAGGGGACAAATCTTATATTTCTCAATCATCTGATTTTATTCCTCCAGTTGCTGGTTTGGTTTGTATCAGTCCTTAATTATCAGTTTTAAGTAACTAGTTTAAAGGACAAGTTCGGTATTTTAGACTTAAAGCCCTGTTTTCAGATTGTTTATGGTGAAATAGAATGGTTTTGACTGAAATTTCGACATTTGCGGCTGTCCTGAGAATTTTCGCGTGTTTGTGTTTCAGCTCAGACCTCTACAATGGGTTTATAGGTGCACTGGAACCATCCTTCCTAAAATGCATTAAACTTTCGTTTACAAAGACGTGAAACTCACCGAGTGGTCAGGGGTGTTTACTGGTATGCTCACACAAAAATCGCTGCAAAAGATGCTTTCCAACAGCTGTTTTAGCATTCGTTGTTAACTTGTGGACCTATTTTCCCAAACGCCTCACACCCGTACATTCTTCCGCTTAGAGCTTGAATAATAAACACTCCAGCCCAGGTGGTGGCGCTAATCCGCCTTTGCCAATTGCAAGAATAGAAACAAAGTTCCCGGCGCGGAGTAATACCGTACCTCACAGCACAACTAATACAGTCAATGGAGTTGGTAAAAACTACGATAAAACCTGTTGGAATGCGTCTTTTGGAGCGATTTTTGTGTGAGCATACCAGTGAACACCCCTGACCACTCGGTGAGTTTCACGTCTTTGTAAACGAAAGTTTAATGCATTTTAGAAAGGATTGTTCCAGTGCACCTATCAACCCATTGTAGAGGTCTGAGCTGAAACACAAACACGCAAAAATTCTCAGGGCAGCCGAAAATGTCGAAATTTCAGTCAAAACCATTCTATTTGACCATAAACAATCTGAAAACAGGGCTTTAAGTCTAAAATACCGAACTTGTCCTTTAAGGCAACAATTGTGCTAACTTTATATTTTTCAGTAGCATGATTGAAGCAAAATAATTTATTTTTGCATTACACATGTTAGAAAAGGTAGCTTTATATAATTAGTATCTTTGTATCATTTTCCTGAAATACTTTAATTTATAGTAAATTTAGTATTTATTTGAGTAAATTGTGGTAAATGGTAGTAATCGCTACTCTTTGTTAAAGTGGACATTTTACAAGACTTTCTTAAGATGTCAAAAAATCTTTGGTGTCCCTAGAGTACATATGTGAAGTTTAGTTAAAAATACCATACAGATAATTTATTATAAGAGGTTAAAATTGCTACTTTGTAGGTGTACGCGAAAATGTGCCATTTTGGGTGTGTCCTTTTAAATGCAAATGAGCTGATCTCTACACTAAATTGCAGTGCCGTGGTTGAATAGTGCAGATTAAGGGGCGTTATTATCCCCTTCTGACATCACAAGGGGAGCCAAATTTCAATGACCTATTTTTTATCATGCTTGCAGAGAATGGTTTACCAAAACTAAGCTACTGGGTTGATCTATTTCACATTTTGTAGGTTGATAGAAGCACTGGGGTACCAATTGTAGCACTTAAACATGAAAAAGTCAGATTTTATGTCCACTTTAAAACATTTTAATCGTCAGTTTTAATCACACGGGGACTTTAAACCTGTCTGAACTTTTTCTAAGTTACATGCAACTGCTATGAATGGCAGATGAGGATGCAATGGTGCATACATGAGTTTTCATTGAAATTTAACTAAAATTAGTGATTAATTAATTTATGCTACAATATTCTTTAGTGATAAACTGTAGCCTTGTAAATACTGTAGTGTAATTTAATATTTACTATGGTAAGTTTCAAAAACACTATAGTATCTAGCCCAGAAAGTATTCATGTGAGTTGGTGTAGATATGTGCCAATCATCACTTAACCCTTTGTTGTAGGGTAGATCTCTTCATAGCCCCCCAAAGAAAATTCATGACATAAAATTCAAATTAAAATTTTAACTAAACAAAACATATTAAGTGATACAGTATAGTGCTGTTGGTTGGTATTTTTCTGAGGATTGATTAATATACAAAATGCATGAAAAAGTAGCATTTTTATATATACCTCCCAATTTTGGGACCCCCAAATGGTGCCTGCCGCCCAGTTTGGGAACCACTGACTTAACCTATGAAGTTATAGGCTATGAGGCAAGAAAAAATGAACATAGCATGTATATATCTGCGTGGCAATATCCTTAGTGCTCGTTCTTGAAAAAGATTGTTAACATTCACAATGGAGAAAACAGATATTGTGATTGATATTGCATTGGGATGTATTGACGTCAGATGCGCTGGATGTATTTTGTGGAGATGTAGTTTGCCAGCCTTTATAATTTTTTTTATCTTTTGTGTTTTATGGTGGTTGGCAAACCACAAGCTTTTCCTTGTCACATTCGACTTTATCAGCTTCACAAATTGCACATGACACCTCAACGCTACCTTTAAATTTCTCTTAGTTCCTCTTGGCTATGAGCTGCTGTTCCTGCATCCTAATTCAATAGCCAAGTGGCAACATGGGCATTTGTTTTGACATTTTTTGCAACTCACTGAATCATTAGGAACACAACAGTAACGTGTATTGATTTTTTTATGCCAGGGTGCCGGAAAGCTGCTTGCTAGGTAGAGAAATTTCAGGGCACTTGCACGATAAGCAGAATGACTTTCTTTTAAGTTAATGAGGCATCTGAACACATCACCCCTGTGTTGTCGCCATGGAGACCTGACAAAGAAATGAACAGAACTGTGCGCTCTTTTGAAAGTGATGAAGTATGAATGCGCCGGACGGCTCTGTGTGCTTCTTGGGGTTCCTCTTTGGAAGATTTAGGACTATGTCTGTATCTAAGTGCTGAGCAAACATTTATGGGATGCATGCTGGTTATTTTTAGGCCTGAAAGGCAAATGCTTCTGTCTATACAAGCTATTTTGTGTATTGTGAAATGTGTTTATGTCAGGATGGGTGACATAGCGAATGATACAAACCAATAGAGAAAAATTAAGTGGCTAATCTTTAAGAGGTGATTTCCCAGACAGGGATTAGACTAGTCCTAGACTAAAATAAATGTAAGAGTTGTCCAAACTGAAAACAACTTGCACAGACATATCTTAAAATACAGTGCCCTTTGTTTTGCCTCAAAATGCATACAAGTAATGTTTTTAGTAATAGTTACATTTCCTAATTAAACTAAGGTCTAGTCCTGGTTTACAGTAGCGCCTCACTGCAGAACGCGACATCCAGGGGGCGGGGTTGGATTTAGATCCAGGGGCGGAGCTGGATCCCGATCCAGAGATCCCATTGGTCGGCAGTTTTACCACAAGACACGTCATACACGTGTTGCGGCGTTACCAGTTCCGCATTAAGTCGTAACTAAATTAAGTTATTATTTTGACTTATTACACGGCTCTCTGGAATGCTTGATTCTGATTGGTCAGTTGAGACATTTGCAGGTTCGTTCTTTTCAAATAATAACCGCTCCAAATTAATAACGCATAGCCGGACTACTTGCACGAGGAAAATCGCTCCGCGCCAATAAAGATCAATAAGATCTTTATCTGTTTGGCACCATCTTGTGACAAACACTGGACAACCACGACAAGACACAGACAGCTTACTGAGACTGAACTTGACAAAATAGAGCATGACAGCTACGAAGCCAACACACAAAAAAAATACAAAATGGGGATTAAAACTTCTCAAAGACTGGTTAAAGAGAAAAAATGGAGACAGACAAGTATGAAGCAGAGGATCTTAATAAGGTATTACGATCATTTTATGCATCTGTGCAAAGTTTCGCGGAAGGATAAAAATGTTAATTTAAAACAAATATGCCAATAAAATGTTTAAAATTCATATTCATGTCCAGTTTTTTTTTCTTATGTAGCAAGCTTCGCTTCGCGTCGGGTCCTGATCACACTGTCGGGGCTTATTTCCCAATAACTACCGGCTGCCTCTACATTATCCCTTACATAAAAACTAACTTTACTTATGACTACAATAAAAGTAGTGCCTTTAGGGTGAAATGTAAGTTTTTTGCTATAATGTTTTGGAGTAAAACATTTCGGGTAAGCCTACTATGAGTAATCTTACCACATGCAGTTTAAGACCTATATTAATAATTATTATAATATATAGGCTATGGCATGTTATTTAGAAATTAATAAATTGAATGTTTATCTTGTATGGACTTTGAACTTGTTTTAACCTGTCTTTGCTTACAGCCATTAGGAAACAGGTTTCCCTCGTAGATGGTTTACTTTTTTTATTTGCTAATAAAAGATATCAAATAAATTTGTTTTTATATTTACTCTTATAGGAATAGCTGTGTAATAAGTGGGATAATGTACAAATAAATCCCTTCAGTGATATCAAACTGTCGGGAACATGTCCGTACCTCTCCTTACACCTAACTGTGATACTTTCTAAATTATGAATCTTTCTCAACTATATTATTAATCAAATGTACACTTAAATTGATAAGAGCAAACGTTGGCGACCACAGGTTGCAACTAATTGCGGGCTGCAACAACGCTAATATACTGGTTCATTTGGCGGAACAAAGTATATAAAGTGGGAGGAGTTGGATCTAGATCCAACCCCGCCCCCTGGATGTTGTGTTCCGCAGTGAGGACCATCTCCTGGTTTAAGCTGATCCCTGTCTGGGAAACCACCCCTAATAGTTTAGGAGACTTAAAAGAACACTCCACTTTTTTTGAAAATATGCACATGCAGAGTTAAACATTTGATTTTTTACCATTTTGCAATCCATTCAGCTGATCTCCGGGTCTGGCGGTACCACTTTTAGCATAGCTTAGCACAATCCATTGAATCTGATTAGACCATTAGCATCGCGCTAAAAAAAGAGTTTCGATATTTTTCCTATTTAAAACTTAACTCTTCTGTAGTTACATCGTGGACTAAGACCGACAGAAAATAAATAGTTATTTTCTAGGCAGATATAGCTAGGAACTATACTCTCATTCTGGCGTAATAATCAAGGACTTTGCTGCTGTAACATGGCTGCAGCAGGCGTAGTGATATTAAGCACTGCCCGAAAATAGTCCCCTGCCATTGAAAGTTACTAAGGGGAGACGGCTGCTGCATAATATCACTGTTCGGGTTAAAAAATATTGCCACTGGCTCTGGTCGGATTCTAATTTAGGTCTGGTTTTCTTATGCTTGGGGTATGCAGAAAATCACAACGCAATTGATAGCTGATCAATCAAAGCACACCCCACTTTTCAGAACGACGCGTTTCAGAAAAGAAGAGCGTAGAGGAGCAACCATAATGTTCAGTATGTGAACAGTATGTGTTTTTTTAACTTTAACTCTTTCCCCGCTATTGACGAGATATCTCGTCAATCAAGAGAAAACGCTCCCCGCCAATGACGAGTTTTTCCGTCTTTCCGCAATACCGCTATTATCCACTAGGTGGCTTCCGCAACTTTTTAAACCCGGAAGTATTGCCCTATGGTAAGCGGCTGCATGTCCGTGTCTGTTTTAAAGATCGCTCTGAATGTGATCTCTATGAAAAGTCCGTCACAAAAATGGAATTATCTCAGCTTTTTGCTCAAAATGTGGTGTTTTTGCAGAAACCTACCCATATTCAAAAACTGATTACAAAAGAACCACTGAAGGTAGGATGAAACGTTTTTTTTTTTTTTGTTTGAAAGCAGAGGGTATGTTCTTTCATTTGGTATATTGTATGTTTATATATTTGAAGAAGAACATTTTCTGGAAGACATTAAACTTTTGTGAAAATCATGAAAAACGCTGGCACTGGCTGGCGACTTTTTTTTAAAAACGCTGGCGGTGAAAGAGTTAAACATTGTTAACACATTGCATTATACCAAATACACAAAATAATGTTATTTTTAGCAACGTCATATGACCCTTTAATGCACAGTTAACTAACTTTAACATAAACAATTGTATTGACATTACCTAACATTACCAAAGAATAATCAATTCTGAAAAACTATATAGCTCATAGTTCATGTTAGCTACTACATATACAACCTTATTATAAAGTGTTAAAAATTTTGCTTAATGATATTGACTTTGTTTTAGATTTCCTAAAATTCATTAGGAGACAGATAGAAATATGTATATATATGAAATATATATATATTATGAAATTTCAGATTTTTAATTGCAGATGGTATCCTGGCAAATCTGAGCAAAGATGTTAAAGGGACAGTCACCCAAAAATGAAAATATGTCATTAATGACTCACTCTCATGCCGTTCCAAACTCGTAAGACCTCCGTTCATCTTCGGAACACAGTTTAAGATGTTTTATATTTAGTCCGAGAGCTTGTTGACCCTTCATTGAAAATCTATGTACGGTATACTGTCCATGTACAGAAAGGTAATAAAAACATCAAAGTAGTCGATGTGACATCAGTGGGTCAGTTGGAATTTGTTGAAGCATCGAAAATACATTTTGGTCTAAAAATAACAAAAATTACGATCCAGCATTGTCTTCTCTTCCAGGTCTGTTGTTAACTGCGTGCACGAGACTGCAGTGACGTTGCTGACGTACAACACTGCTGACGTGTTATCTGGTGCGCCCCAACTTTTCTTTGCGCCCGAGCTTCATTTACAGTCTGAGGGAGACGCACGCTGTAAGTTTGAATTTTTTTCGCAAACATGTCTGAGGATAACACGTCAGTAGTGTCGTACATCAGCAGCATCACTGTGCACGCGAATACGCAACAGACGCGGAAGAGAAGACAATGCTAAATAAGGTCGTATGTTTTTTTTTTTTGGACCAAAATGTATTTTCAATGCTTCAACACATTCTAACTGACCCACTGATGTCACATGGACTATTTTGATGATGTTTTTATTACCTTTCTGGACATGGACAGTATACCGTACATAGATTTTCAATGGAGGGTCAGAAAGCTCTCGGACTAAATATAAAACATCTTAAACTTTGTTCTGAAAATAAACGGAGGTCTTACGAGTTTGGAACGACATGAGGGTGAGTCATTAATGACATTATTTTCATTTTTGGGTGAACTATCCCTTTAACTCTTTCACCGCCAGCATTTTTGATGATTTTCACAAAAGTTTAATGCCTGCCAGAAAATGCTTCTTTTTAAATATATAAACATACAATATATGAAATAAAAGAACAGACCCTCTGCTTTCAAAAAAAAAAAAATCTGTTTCATCCTACCTTCATGTGTCTTTTGATAGAGATCAGATGCAGAGCGATCTTTAAAACATACACGGACATACAGCTGTTTGCCCTAGGGCAATACTTCCGGTTTTTATAAGTTGCGGAACCTGGTGGATAATAACGGTATTGCAGATTGACGAGATATCTTGTCAATGGCGGCGAAAGAGTTAATAGAGTCCCCAGATATTACTGGGGTCTCTTCTCTAGAGGAAAATCTGAGAGACACGAGACTTAAAGCAAAATCGTAATTTCTCTTCATTTAAATCTCCTAGCTAGACAACAATGGGAAGTAATTGAAGTGAATGAATAAACAAATTTAAATGTATGTTTCTTTCAATCAGCAAATTTTTAACACTATCTGCTCTTAAACCAGTTAAGGGTCCATACTAATGCTTTCATGCTGCATTAGCAAAGCAAAGCTCGCACAAAGTATGCTTCCGACTTTAGTTTTATAATAGGAAGGATTCGAAATGGTAAACAACAAAGTATACATACTACTTAATGCAGCAGCCATCCGAGGCTTTATCCCTCTGCGCTTTAAATGAACAGCAGCAGAAATTGACGTGTTGGCTTTACGTCTGCATTTATTACCATAAAGAACAAATCTAGGGAGCTCGACATAGACTCGCTCTGGTTCTCTATAGACCTCTTCAGATGCATATCTGTAAAAATGATCATTCTGATAAATGAAAAAATGCTTTGTGACATTAGCTCTCACTTTACACAATGCAATTCAGATATTTAGCACTTACAGCACTTGTGCTCATTATGATTTGTAAAATTATGTGAAATGATTTGAATTAGCAGCTACGGTGTATGTGCAACTCGCAATACACGATACACTTTATAGTGTTTGCATTGTTAATAATAGAGCGAGCAGAACCTTGGAGATGTCAAGGAGATCCTTTGTCCTTTACGTGTATACAAAATAGGTGCACTTTAGTACAAGGGCAACAACAACTTCCATTTTTAGTTTGTTGTAATATACACATAGGTTTTGAGTTTGTCAAACTTTCCTCATTCTGCGGCCTTGGGCACGGTATTGGTATTCAGATTGTGGACTGCTTGCTTGAAAAGATAAATATTTGTTTGCCTGCTTTACTGCATTTAACTCCCCTTCGGTCAGATGGGATATTTGTTCAGGCATGTGCGACTCTTTCTTCGAGCACCGGCATTGAACATTTACTCAAGCATGCTTATTGTTTCTGTCTTATCTTTCTGTAGGTCTCTCAGCTGCGTGGGAACAATCGAAAGTTCACCTTGCTGCACGCCCTGGTGGAACAGATCATGTTGCGAGAACCGAGCCTGGCCACCTTTTTCCATGAGCTTGCAGAATTCGAGACGGTTTCTGGGGGTACTCTTATCAAAATTTTATTGAAAGTGAAGATGCGGTTGATGTTTTAAGGGGTGATTTGATTGAATGGCTTCTGATTGTGAGTTTCTGTGCTTTTCCTGCAGCCTCGGTTAAAGGCCTGACAGCGGAGGTGGATGGTACGTGGCTAATTTGATGTGTATTGTTTATAGACCTTGCTTTAGAAAAGTGATGCCACTTTTGCTGTCTGAACATTACCCTGCAATGTTACGTTCAAGCACTTTCACTTATTAAATAAAAGGTTCTTCATGATGCCGTAGAGGAACAACTGTAGCCAAAAGGTTCCATGAAGAACCTTTTCAATAAAAAGTGGTCTCCAACCTTTTTGTAAGCAAGGGCTACCAAAAAGGATAAAACAATCTGGCACCGTGTTGAAGACCACTGCTTTAGACTATAAAAAAAGTATGAAAGAAATGTTTCTTCAAATAACCTTTGACTGAAAAGCCTTTTAAGCGACTTAATTTTTAAGAGTGCTGCACATTTTTATTTTGCTGAACATTACATAAAAAAACTTGTTCGTGCATGAATGCATAAAGGCATTGCAGTAATTTTCATTCAGTAAGGTCTGTTTTAAATGATTTGGCCTAAAGAGTAAAGCAATTTCCAATGAAAATCTTTAATCTCATCAGTTGTGAAGAATGAGTTTCAGAAGGTCATCCAGTACAGAAAAGCACACAAGAAGAAAAACATGATTAATCAACAGCCCAAATTCTTCAAAGACTTAAAGGTATTTTGCATCAATGTACCACTTTTATTATTTAATCCACATCATTTGATCTTGTAACTTAATTTAAACATGCATTTAAATGAATATTTTAATACCAAGGTGATAATAATGGTGTGCGGCCAATGATTAATAATTTACAGTTTATACAAGTACTGTTGAACATTCAAAAATAAAGATGCTTAAATGGTGCTTTACAGAAGAACCTTGTTTGGTTCCACAAAGAACCATTTAGTCAATTTTTTATAATGTAAAGAACCTTTTTTGCACCTTAAAGAACCTTTTGTAAAACAGAAAGGTTCTTGAGATGTTAAAGGTGCTTTAAAGAACCTTTAGACAGAAAAGGTTCTTATATGGCATCGTGAAGCACCTTTATTTTTAACTCTTTCCCCGCCATTGACGAGTTATCTCATCAACTAATAGAAAACTTTGCATGAAAAAAACCTAATCTGTAATACTGATTATCCACTAGATGGCACACTTACCCAATTTATAAAAAACTGAAGCAAAAAAAAATATTTACTAATTTTAAACTCCGTGTATGTTTTGATAATCTTCTGAATCTGATCTCTAACAAAATTCCTTCACAAATATGTAATTATTTAAGCTTTTTTTAAGAAAAATACGCATATTTAAGAGTTTATAAGTAGATAAAAATATAGATAGGATGAAACGTTTTTTTTCTCATGTTTGGTTTGTTTGTTTGTTTATTGTTTGTTTGAAAGACGAGGGTCTGTTCTTTCATTAGATATATTTTTATGTTTATATATTTTTAAAAGGAAAATTTTCCTGGAAGCAATTTTGTGAAAAGGTTTGTGAAAATCACAAAAAAGGCTGGCAGGGAATGAGTTAATAGTAAACCAATCATTGCTCTCTGACTTTGGGGATGGGATATTATAATTTTCAGAATATTACTTATAATACCACGGGGCTGTTGAATGCTTTATTCTGATTGGTTGAGAAATGTTTCATGGGTATGCATTCGATAAACGCACACCTTTGACTTGTCAAATGTCTTAAAATAACCACCAGAGCAATGTCTTTGCAACGTCTGTGGTATAAGCAGAATATTTGACCCTGGTACTGTAAATTATTTGAAAGTAACGCAGGCCGTGCCGCTCTAAAAAAATTAAACACATTGTGCTCTACGAGTATACGCCCACGCGGCACCCATAGACTGTAAAAAAAAGATGGACGACGCCTGTTCGCTCTCTTCCATTGGTGAAAAGTGAAGCCGCCTGTGTCCCAATACAGTGCTGACATCCTGGGTCTTGAGTCTGCGCAGTAACGATTTCGGGACCAGTCCTTCGCAGTAGTGTTCAGGAAGTAAAGCTGCGAAATCAAGACCCCTGCCCTCGTTCTCGCAGAATGCGCGTCTCACACGATTTCGCAGCTGTCAATCATGACCTGTCACCACCGTTTTTATAGCATTAAATAACTAACTAAAAACAAACTTATTTTAAAAACAACATTTAAATTTACATCAGTATAGTAAATGACAGAAACCAGCTTCAGAAAAAAGATAATTAAAGTGTAATTAAAATGTTTAGTTGGTCTCAAGTCCCATTGAATAACATGGGGAGGCGGATTTTATGATCTATACTGGGACCAATGGGAGGCGATCGAGATGTTTTGGCTTCACTTTTCAGGGCTTGTGCGGCACGCTTGGCCGCACCCAGCTACGACCCAGGAAGTTGCTCAAATACCTGTTGCACCTAGGGTGGCCATTCGTGCCAGTTCCGCCGGACATGTCCCGAAAATGTTTTCGGGTTCGTTCTCCGGAAGTCGCGTTGCTCGACCGCATACGTCATCGAGGTTCTCACATTTCAGATAAAATACATTAAAAAAATTAAGATTTATTTCTTTTAAGACATACAATCATTGAAGTTTCATTCTAACCTTGAAATGTAACGGTTGCTTTTCTGAAATTAAACCCGAAATATTAAACCTTGATGACATATGCAGTCGAGCAACGCGACTTCCGGAGAACGAACCCGAAAATATGTTCAGGACGTGTCCAGGGGAACTGGCACGAATGGCCACCCTAGTTGCGCCACAGAGCGCCACTCACATAGTTTAACATGAAAAAACATCATATTTGTCCCAAATCGTTAGCGATTAACATTGGCTGCTAAGGTTTATTTTGCATTTTGAAGTAGATGCTATCTGACTAAGCTTGCGCTATTTAATGTGCACTTCCGGTGTACGATACCTTAGAGTTGTGCTAGACGCAACGCGGCGCTGTGCTGAGCTGCGCATCCGGTGTGCAACCCCCTTAACTCTGCTTCGCGTCGTGCCACATTACTTCGTGTGCATTATTTTCTAAAATTTCAATGGCCTGTCGTCAATTATTCCTTACATATTCACCATAGTGGTTCATCAATATGGATTTTTCATTGGCTATGTATTTTTCATATTAAGGGAGGGGTTATGTAACAAATGTGTTGGTGGGGTCTTAAGCTTGACTTAGCAGTGGAGCCTTATGTGTCTGTGCGTTGTGGGACTTATTAAAACTCATCAGTCGCGTAAATGGAGGACACTTCAAAATTAAGCTTGAGGCGAGCTGGGAGCACACAACTAAAACGTCCCTAAGAGATTGACCGCTCAGCCTTTTGTGCTGACCCACTAGATTTTCAAGAGAATTAAAAAACAAACTCTCTTCATCTTTCTTATTTTAACACACAAAAAACACTGAAAGAAATACATTTACAAGGTTTCACTCTCAGACTGTAAGCTCTTCTTATCTATAAGGCTTTTAAAATCTTGCTGCATCATCAGATCCTACACTGATGAACACAGCAACACCAGTTAAACCAATAGTGGGATGCACATTAGGTTTAAAATTATTATATTTTAAGTGACTTTAGGTAGAATTCAATTTTGACAGAAGAGACTTTTGGAGAATTTGCTGGGCTATTTTCAATTCAACTTTAAACTTTTCAATTCACAATTGTTCATCGTACCAAAGTAGCTTCACATGAATTAGAAAAAATATAGTTTAGTGTTGGGTCTAAGACAGACAAACCCAGCTGTCGGGTTAAAACAACCCAGCATTTTGGAAAAACGTATCAATCCAAGGCCCTTAAATGTGTTAAGAAATATAAAAAGTGTTTATTCAATCATGGCTCAAGCATTTAAAATCAAATGGCAATGGCACACCAATGCGTTGCAGCTAATAAGCCTTCAGGGTGTAGATGCAAGGACAACCCTTCATTTTTGGTTGAACTCAGTGTAGGTTAAATTACAACCCATTAAGTTGATTTTTGACACAGTGCTACATTGAACATAACCCAGCATTTATTTTAGATTGCTTATGGCCAATGATAATAATTAATGTAGAACTAGTAACACATGGAAAAATGCAATTTCCATTAACACTTCCACCCTGAAGCTATTTTGGGGATTTTCGCCTGGATTTGGCCTACCCATTTTCAAAAGCTTCCCATACCCACATGCAGAGGTTTACATACAAAAGTTTGGTATCATTTTACAGGAAACCCTTTGAAATTACATAAAACACTGTTGAAAGTGCTAAACATTGTTGTATGTGATGTCAGGCCTCTAATAAACACAAAAATAAATAGGCGCTTTTTATGTTTTTTTTCTAAAGTTTTTATTTGAAAGTATATAACTCTGGTCCTGGGTATCTCAGGTCCCTGCAGACAGTTTTGTTTGATTCCAGCAATTGTCAGCTTACAGAGGAAAAAGGAATTTTTTCTCTATCATAATATATGCAAAAGTTATTTTACTCCAACTGATGGGAGGAATAATACGCTTATGGTGTACAATTTCTGCCAACAAACATTTGAAGTGCTACCATAACCACATACAGTGGAATAAATGCAATTTCTTTATATCATTTTAAAGAAAACCCTTTGAAGTTACATAAAAAGCTGCTGTTTGTGACAAATATTGTTATTTATGTTGTTTTTCATATGATGAAACACCAAATTTTATTTTTTATGTTGTAAACACTGTCTTTGATAGTGTATAACTCTGGTTCTGGGTGCTCTAGCAGACTGCAGACAGTTCTGGTTGTTAGCAGCAGCAGACAGTAAACACCCAAAAAAAGAATGAACTCTTTATCATGTCGCATTCAAAAGATATTCTTATTTTACTGAAGGGTGCGGAAATACATTTTTCATAAAAATATTAATTTTTTGTTTTGCACATATAATAAAAAGCTAGGGATTAATTATGCAAACAACCAAAGAAAATGCTGTGAATGGACTCATTGTTTAGAGTAGGACCTAAAATAAAAGATGGTGTATCATTTGTGGCTATATGTGCTATCTGAGGCAGTTCACACTCAAGTTTCACATATGTTTACAAAAGACCATTTTTTACCTTATTATTCATTCGATGATTGTTGGATATGTGTTGATATTAGAACAAAAATAATGCTGTAGCCTTATTCCTGAGAGTGAGAGCTTTCATTTGATATAAGACTTGCCCATGTTTGTCATTTTTGAAAAATATGAAATATGTGAATATTATATGATATCAAAAAATATTGGGGGGGTGATAGTGTAAATTAAGTGTAAATAACTTTCTTACAGTAAAAGATATGTCAAAGTGATGCATATCTGCAGAAAGTAGAGACTCTAAGCTTTCAAACAGTATCTCATATGTGTTACTGGGGTCCATGACGGAGCATTAAAGATTAAAAGAATCTTTTATATTAAGTCAAAATACGAAATTTTGGACCCGGGACAGGGTCCTCAGGGTTGAAGAGGTTTTAAATGAAATTGTCACATTTTTTAATTATTAAATTGAATCCAGCATTCCATCCATTTAATATTCAAACATATTTTTGATTTAGCTTTATAAAAGCTAACACCCTCACAGACCGTTAGATCTCACGTTTTCAGCGCTATGTAGAGAATAAAAGAAAAGAAATAGCTCGTACCTAACACCATCTCTTCTTTATCTCTGGCTCTAGATGGCCATAGAAAAGTACGAAACGGATCTCAGCCACCTGACGAAGAGATGCGAGGAGATGAGGAAACTGTACGCTGACATATTGGTAATCCCTGAGTTATTATTTCAATATCTTCTTGTTGTGTTGCCCGGGGAGACGGATAGGTAGGAAGCCCGGCCATGTGGAGATTGGCCTTTTTCTGCTTATCTGTGCCAGGCCGACTGAGCGAAACAGGGAATATATTTCAGCCAAGCCATTTCTCAAGGTTACAAAGATCGTGAAAGACATGATGCATTATTAAGAGTGGTTTATGCTGTCAGTTCTCTGTTTATGGCTATGTTAATAGCAAATAACTTTAACTAATTATGCAATCGTCACATAAATTTGCTCTTGGCTTGTGAAATCCAAGCTAAAGTTTCATAATCTAATGGTGAGATCAGGAGCATCAAAGTTTGATTTCACTCATTAGCTGCGTTTCCATTAAAGAAAGACAGTATGTAACAGTATGTAAGAAATGTATATCAATTAATCATAAAATGGCCCTGATATGTCACTAGACATTAAGAAATCATTTTCATTTCAAATACTTGGAGTTGCAGCCCTTAACTGATGTTTATGTTGTCATGTTGTATATTGGCCACCAGCTGTGTGATTGCAGTACCAGTTTTAGCCACAAGTTTTGTGATTGCAATACCAGTTTTGGCCACAATCCTACATAATGTTCTTTTTAAGCGTTATTTTTTTAAATGTCAACAAAAAACTATTGCAAAAAAACAGCATTACCGTTAACCAATGTTATGCAGCCCAGTCTCACGAAATTACGTACCTATAGTCACGTAAATGTTTGATTCTTTTTTGTGATACTGTCAGGAATTTCTGTGTTTTTTCGTGATCATATCACAAATTTCTGTTTACGTGTCATTTTCACGTATTGGTTACTCAACTGTTTTGTCCTATTTTCTTACCATTGTCGCTTCGGTTTTGAGTTAGATTTACATAAAATGACATCCTTACCCAACTCTAACCCTAACACCAGTTGACAATGGTTTAAAAATCAGAAAATATAAAAAAATTAATCAGAAAAAAATAGTATAAACCTACCGAGCCCCTAAGGTGACATTGGAGTAAAAAAATCTAGTTTAGTTTCATGTTCTCACTCAAAACCTTCATGTGCAGAATTTTTTTTTAGTTTTGCGTGCTCACGTGAAAATATCACGTGCGCACATGAAACTATCACGCGCGCACATGAAACTATCGCGTGCGCACGTGAAAGCTAAACTTAACCGAAAGTTTCACATGCACACGCAAAACTAAACTTTATTTCATTTTTTGTGCTCCATATATTTAAAGTGATATCCTTATGCAAACACCAAATCTAACCCTAAAACGAAGTGATTTGAAAATAAGAAAAAGCAGTTGACTAACCAATACGTGACAATGACACATAAACAGACATTCGTGATACAGTCACAAATAAAACACAGAAATTCTTGACAGTATCACGAAAAATAATAAAAATTTACGTGACTACAGGTACGTAATTTCGTGAGACTGGGTTACACAGCATGCGACTAAAGTGCAATTTTGTTGTCTTCCAAAAACCATGCGACGGTTGTGTTCGACTTCATCCAGCGCCACACAGAACGACATGTGATGACATCGAAATACAGCGAGTGCGTCTCGAAAGCATACAGAGCAGTCGACTCGTAAATTTCTCTTGCGGTATTTTGATGTCATGCGCTTGCGGTTCTTCTGACGTCGCATGAATTTGAACACACCTATTCTGTTTTGTCCTCCAATCTAACATACCGTGCCATATTTAAAGAATCATCATGTGTCTTTTACACATGTCATTTTTGTAAATGCAAAAACATTTTTGCGATATTTGTTTATGCAAAATTGGCTGCATTTTTATTTGCTATCTCAATTTGCGCAATTTGAAGGGTAATGGAAATGCAGCTATTGATTTCACAACTTACTCAGTCAATATTAAAGGAATTTTTTTTTTAAGTAATTTTTAGAAGGATCCCTTGACCGAAATATATTCAAAACTAAATAAAACTAAATTATTAGTGGTGTATAAAGACCTTTCATACTAAACCCTTATGTTTTTATTACCTTATAATGAGATTTTTTTATCTACATACACCGAGGGTCCCCTTACGTGAAAGTTGCCATTTTGTGCCGCCATGTTTCTACAGAAGCCCTTAACAGACAAACTTTTCTTACTAAGTTTTCTCCGACAATGACATGTTTTTCCGCTGGCGGCTTCTCTGTGCGTTTTAAATGCGAGGGTAGAGCAGTGGACTGAGCCGTTGCCTGCAATTCGCAACCTCACCACTAGATGCCGCTAAACTTTACACACTGCACCTTTAAAGATATCAAATTAATAATTTCACAAAATGTTCTTTACATTTTATAGGATGTTTTTAAATCACAAAAAATGACTTCAGTTGGGTTTTTACAGACTGGGTACAAATTCGCAAAGCATTTTTTCTCGGTTTGTAATGTGTATTTCTCAACTATCCCAATTTTCTTCAATACTATCTCACAGTGAGGTTGTGTTTCACTGTGAGCATTTGGTCTATTGTGAGTTTGACAGGCTGAAAAGTGATTCTGTAGCCAGAGATGAGAATTGCTTTTACAAGTTTTACAATTACAGCAAAAACTTTTAGCTTGTGGCACAAAATACAGAAAGGAGCTATTTGGAGCAGCCTGGAGTGAGAAAGAAACAAAAACCCTGCATTCTGGCCCCTGCACAGTTTATTTTAGTTTATCGACATTTGAAGTAACTTTTTGGCATGTCAACAGTGGTTTAATATAACTTTTGCACGCAGCAATTCGTCACAGTGACTTATGTTTTGATGTATTTTGACTTTAACAGAATTCCATTACCCATGCAATACAGGCCTCAACAAACCATTTGTTCATCACCTTTCATTCTTTCTTCCACAGGTAAAATTCGGAGAGCCTTTGGATCAAGACTCTGAACAACTTTTCGGTTGGATTAGTCAGTTTGTTAACGATTTCAAGAAAGTTTACTCCGAGTATGTTCAGGGATACCCGTTTTCAAATTAAGTATCCACACAGAGCATGTTTGTGCATGCTGATATCTGCACCCGCAAGCATTTCATGAATACAAATTCAGTCCGAAGGCAATGTGAATATGCATGAAAACAGACTTATTTATGGACCAAGACCCTGTTTGCTGGGTCTTTCCCAGTGCTCGTGTGGGCTTTGGCAAGCTAGTTTCTTTGAATCTTTTACTTTGTGTCATAACAAATAGTTTGGATTCATTTTCCAAGCAGGAGCAAGTATTTACTGGAGTCGCATATCGGGGGCACAATAAATGAATGTTAGTGGTTCTGGGTCCAGCTGGGTGGTTTTCATAAGTATGATTTTCCCTCTTTATGGCCTTGAGGATGCGTGTGCTTTCTGGATGAAACAGACTCAACAGTGATGTCTCAGCACAGATCTGCATTTCACACTGTTTAAAATTGACTCGTCTTGAATTTTCTTTTCAAAGGATTTTATTTGGAAAATAAAGAGGACAAATAATGAAAGAAGTAAATTTATTTTTCAGAAATCTAAATTTATTTGTATAACACTGCTAATTTACATGTTCATGACTTGTAAGCTGTTTAAAATACTGCGTTTGTTTCGGTGCCGATAGCCCCGTGGTTAGTGCGTCGACATATAGCACCAGTGTGCTCACGGTGACCCGAGTTCGATTACAATCTCTGTGGTCCTTCACTGATCTTGCTCCCCATCTCCACCCAACACTTTCCTGTCATGTCTCTACTATTCTATCTAAGTAAAGGAATAAAACCCTTATCGCCATCTTGCCTTTATTTGACAGACAGTTCACTTTCAATTCAATTTATTTATGTATATAGCGCTTTTCACAATTAGTAAACAGAAAAATCGATAGACGACATAAGAAGCAAAATACAGTGGTTGAGATAAAACTGAACAAGCGAGCGTTTATTTAACGTATAGAACGGGGTGCTATGTTATGCCAAAGTCGGCTGACTCCCATGGGTGGAAAAAAACCCTTAGTAGAAAAACCCAGTGGGAAAAGTCCTAGGAGAAAAAAAACCCTTGGAAGATATATCTATAGGAATCAGGAGATTAGACGGGTTCAGCCGGTGGTCGTTTGGCAGGCATTACAGTTTTCAAGAGACGACATGAAAGTACAGGGCGGAGAGAGGGGCATGGGATCGGCTCGGGTTGCCGGAAGTGCGTCTGCACCATATGGTACATCGGAGCACTGTCCACTACACCATCGGCTCCGACACCCCTCTCTCTTTCTTTCTTGAAAGAGTGGCTCAGTGGGTTGCACTGTTGCCTGACAGCAGGAAGGTCTACGGTTCGAGCCCCGGCTAGGTTGGGTGGCCTTTCTGTGTGGAGTTTGCCCTGTGTCAGCGTGAGTTTACTCTGGGTACTCAAAAACATGCAAGTTAAGCAAATTGGAGATGCCAAATTGTCCCTCCCCCAACCTGTGTATGGATTAACCAGTTCTTGCCAAGAATACAGCCATTGATGCTGAAATGGCGTAAAAGAATACATAAAAAAGCGAAGAAACACCAAAGTAGATGTTTAAGTGAATGTTATGCCATAAATGTATGCTAGTAACAGTGCAACACACATAGCTCTAGTAGAATATAAATATTTGTCTTGTTTTTATCTCACCCCACCACTTTTTTATATAGGCAATCAATGACCAAAATATGTTTCTTGGGTTTAAATGGTGTGTATACAGTCACCAGGAGTATGTGGGCTGTGTAAATGTCTTAAGATGCTGTCAAATGAGCTGAAAGGCATCTATAAAATTGTCCAATCTGACTGATTCCAAGTTCTCCGAACCTGTGCGATATATAGATTTCTTTTTACAAAGTTTTTTGTTCCAGTTTTTAAATTATACATCAAATAGAGCTGTCAAAAGATTAGTCACGATTATTCGCAGGCGAAATAAAAGTTTGTGTTTGCGTAATATGTGTTTGTACACTGTGTGAAATTTTTTTGTAAATATAATTACACAAACATGCATGTATGTATTTAAGAACATGTGTGTGTGTGTGTGTGTGTGTGTGTGTGTGTGTGTGTGTGTGTGTGTGTGTGTGTGTGTGTGTGTGTGTGTGTGTGTGTGTGTGTGTGTATATATATATATATATATATATATATATATATATATACATATATATATATATATATATATACATATATATATATATATATACATATATATATATATATACATATATATATATACATATATATATATATACATATATATATATATATATATAAATATATATTAATATACATACATATAAATATATATACATATATATGAATATATTTTATATTATATATCAATGAAAAAAAATATATACATAAATAAAATATTTCTTACATTTAATATATATTTTATTTAGATGTTTAAATATTTTATATTATATATAAATGTAAAAATATATACATAAATACTTTTTTTTCTTAAATTTATAAATGTATGTGTGTATAATAATTACACAAAATAAACACACAAATATATTATGCAAACACAAACTTTTATTTTGTATGCGATTAATCGCAATTAATCTTTTGATCAACCAACTATTTCTTCAAAAATGAAATACATTTTGGTTAACTATTTCATTATCTAGCAATACAGATTAGAACAAACCTTTTTTCATTGGAGGCTCCACTACATACATTTAAAAAGAGATAATTTTACATTATAAGCAATTTGTAAAAGATTGAAAAAATATTTTTATATAAAATTATAAATGATATATAAATTATATAAAATTTATATAAATGATATATAAAATGTATATAAAATTATTAGTGGAATATTTTATGCATCAGATCCTACGGCCCCCCATCATGTAATGTGCTCCTGTATAGCTCAGTGGCATTGCATTAGCAGCACAAAAGGTCATGGGTTCGAACCCAGGGAGCACACATACTTATGAAATGTATACCTTGTAATGTACTGTAAGTTTCTTTGGTTAAAAGCATTTGGCAAATGCGTAAATGTAGTGTTGAATAAAGACATAGAGGGGGTTTGTGTGGTTGGGCAGAGATCAGATGCTTTGCTTCAACACTATAGCAAGTAAATTAGATTTTTTGTAAAATATGCATTTAGGGAAACAGAGCATGATGTACCCTTTTATTTTGATTTAAACAACTTGACTGCGCAGGGAACACAATTACGGTATTTTATTTATTAGAGAAAATTTATCACGTAGGAAAATGGAAATTCCAAGGCTAATTTGTCATCTGAAGCCTTGATTTGCATTAATAGTCATTTTAATATAAATAAATCATAAGCCTCCTATCAAATATTTTAAAGCTCTGGTATCACAAATCTATCATGATAGTGTGTACAGTTGTCTCTGTTTGTATTGCTTTAATATTTTCATTTTTTTTTTCATCTAAGCTTGGAGATTTTGAAAATGTTCGAGAAAGAAAAATGGTATTACAGCAAGAGGATTACAGATTCATGTCTGCTGCCTCTTCTTTAAATGATCCCACCTAAGCTTTTACAGTGACATTTGTATTAAATATCTTCTGTATACACTCGACTAACAGATTTAACCCTCCACTTTTCAACTCCGTAGTTAACAATTAAAACAAAATATAATCTCATCCATAACTTTAACACTATAAACACGCTGGATGCTTTATATTACTGTTGGCTCTTAAGCCAAAATGCTCCTTCATTTGTAAGTCGCTTTGGATAAAAGCATCTGCTAAATGAATAAATGTAAATAATACATCTGTTAGTTATCATCTAAGACACTTAGGTGCCACTTTGTTTTCTTTAAAATTTTATGTGCCGGCGTATGCCTGCCTGCTGGCAATGGTTTTAATAGCGTGTTGTGCTGTGAAGCTCAGTCGGTGTCGAGCTGAAGGTTTTACTCTATACAGCTGGTATGAGTAAGCATTCGCTGGTTTGTGAATGTGGCATCCGCAGGGCATTATTTTAGCATAGGTCAGCATGAAAAACCACAAAGCAACCATCTTCAAATGATGAGTTTTGCTTTTATGTGTTGATGGTATGGAGCTTGTGAAACTTTTTTAGGGTGTGGATGCATTTTACTAGTATCCCTGACACCAGATGCGAATGAATCGAAAAAACAATTTGCGCGTTGTTGGATGCTCAAACATTTTAAGTTAACTGATGATTTTGTCATCAATTGTTGTTTCGTATTTCTGCCACAGCTCGCTACGTCGTAATCATGTCAATACTAGAACAAGTGTCGCTGCGTGAATATCCAAAGCTATCTCACGAGAATTCGTACATATTTTAGCAGTTGGCTAATTCCTGTTAATTCATACGACCACATTTGTAAGTTTTGGTATGATTTGCTTTGACCCCTGTGACTTTGGGGTAATGTGGGGGGTTAAGGGCTGGTTAGTCGTGCGTAGGTCCTACGTCGTAGACGCGACGGCGTAGGTTCTGCGTCGGTTTTCATTTATACTTTTGCGTCGTCGTCCGCGTCGACATGCAAACACATGCACAGACCGCTGGTAGGCAGTAACCACGCGTGTAACCACAGTAGCAGCGCGAACTTCAAAGAAGAAGAAGCTTAGCAAGTTAACCCACAAACGAAGAAGAAACAGCAACTTGTTGTGTATAATTTGAGAAGACCAGCAATGATGGAAGTAAATAAACAGCGACTTTTGATGCAGTTTGAGTTAAATCACTCCTCAACTTGGCTCATCTTTGTTTTCACCGTCACAAACGGAAATACCTATGACGCAGTTTTTTTACCTAACGGGAGGGGATCTGGTGGACCAGTCACAGCGCTTGCGGTCCGCGTAGATCTGACGCGCTGTTAAGTTATTTTTGCAAGGTGCGCTTCAGGCTACGCAGAGCTACGCACAGGCTACGGATAGCCTACGCCAGGGCTAGTCAACTGGCGGCCCGCGGGCCAACTGCGGCCCGCCAATCATCTTTATCCGGCCCGCCGGTCACCTTTGGCTGTTTCTCAATCGGAAGGCTGCAGCCTCCGGAGGTCGCATGCAGACTGCATACGTCATCAAGTTTAAGTTAACTGAACATTTCATTCACAAATCATAAGCATATTACAACAATTTACGATTAACTTAGAATAATAGTCAACTTTATAATTGTTAAAATTCTGAAATAAGACTTAATGACGTATGCAGCCTGGAAATGCGACCTCCGGAGGCTGCAACCTTATTGAGAAACGACCATAGTCTGATTTAAATTCAGCGTGGTTACTTTTACCTTTCCACTGTACAAGACAACAAAGAAAGGGGCTGTGTGGGGTGTCAACCATCTGCGGGTGCGTAATTATCTGATCCAATTCGAGCTTTGGATGCATTAAAGAAAATAAACTTATTGGACTACACCGCATGTGACGCGGCGACCGGAAGTGATGTATTTCAGGGTGTTCCAATCAAAACTGTGTGCAAAGTTAAAATTATTAATTATGTTTTGTTTTACTTTATCAGTAACACTTGAATACTTTAATTACTGGTAAGTAAATTATTAACTATACATATATTCGTAGATTAAAGGTTCTCTCCCATGACAGATTTACCATTAAAGGAGCGGTGAATCAAATACTCAATTTTAACTTGATAATTTGTTATATAAGAGGTCATCATACTTAAATGAACATCCTGCAAGTTTCAGAACTGAAAACGTCCGTGCTACTGAAATATAACCGTTTTTGGCACCAAGCCAGTAAAACAAGCCAGTGTGGAATTCGGAAATCTATGACGTCAAAGTAGAATTGAAGCACCGCCCCATAGCCAAATACAAGGACCACTTTTGAAGTCCCGCCCACAGCTTCGCGTGACACACGTGTGTCTCAACAAGTAAATATGTCTTTAAAGATTGACAAATGTAACCAAAATGACTTTTAAATACATTTTTTCTGAGAGACTTTTATTTTGACGCGGTGATCTGTTATGATAGACTGGAAACGCATTTT
Source organism: Paramisgurnus dabryanus (assembly GCF_030506205.2). Taxonomy (NCBI): domain Eukaryota; kingdom Metazoa; phylum Chordata; class Actinopteri; order Cypriniformes; family Cobitidae; genus Paramisgurnus; species Paramisgurnus dabryanus. The sequence goes on from NC_133357.1 coordinate 4,187,016, forward strand.
CGGTTGTGGAAGAACCGCGTGGGAACAACACAGAAGCTAAATACTTTAATTCGGAGGCTTGGAACATAACATTAAATGCCTGGAAAAAGTTTGCTTTTTAAGAAGTTCCAGCTCGTGTGGGGAGTGTTTGTTAACTTTGTGTACACGGATTTATTTGCAAAGAAGTCGATGCTGGATTTGCAGAGAGACTGTGATTAAAAGCACCACTTATATTGGATCTGACAACAATGACACAGCATTATACACAGTAAGACATTTTACTTTATTTAAGTTACTGCGTTTCACTATTGCTTTGTTAGAAGAGATCGCTTGATATGTCTGTTGTAACATCCGTGTCTAAACACGTATGTTTGACTGTTTTAATGTACTAAAAACATTAAATGATTAATAAAGATACACCACTTAACAACACGACTGTAATTTAACGGTAGAAATATACAGTGTTATTTATAAAGAAGGATTTATCAGCCGCAGTTTAGATTCCGATGCCCGTTTACTGTGTTGTATACGGTAATTTAGACGAGTTACGTTTGAAAGGTCAAACACTCAACACATAGCTTATTTTTTTTATCATATAACTGTGGTATTTAACATTACGTGAATGTAAAAGCAACCTCACAAGCACAATCGAATTATACAAAGTTATTGATAAGGATTTATTAGCCGCAGTTTAGATTCTGATGCGCGCTTACTGTGTTGTAAACGGTAATTTAGTCACGTCGAGTTTTGTTTCTACTTTAATATACGTATTGTCATTTATGTGTATCATATTTAGCACCCAGAATCTTTTGTGGCTCAAACATATTTGTGTTCGGCTGCTATTTTTATCACATTAATGTTTTTAAAACATTTCCCCACATGTAATGACGGGGAATGAAGCCGTCCAATCATAGCAGTGGGTGTTTACGTCCAGGTCTTCAATGCGGCCCGCCCCTTCAAACGAACCATTTCTCCAGACAGCCACTAATCTATGTTACAAAATAGCCTATTACTTATTGATTTTTATGTTTTTGAATGTAAAAACCACGCGGACATCAGAAGTAGACATCAGGCAACAGTATAAAACAATAAAATCGACAAATTCACCGCCCCTTTAAACTACATTTTCATTACGACTGCCACTAGGGGGCGAACTCCCGACAGTTATATCTGTATGTAATTTACAATGGAAAGGCTGTTTAGCCTATATAGCCTATCTATAAAATATTAAAAAAGAAAACATGTACTTCAATTTTAGTCATTAGGAGAAGACTGGCTATATGTTGTGAATACTTGACATGTAACAATGAAAGTTAAACAGTTATAAACAAAATATTTATTTTGTTCCTATGTTTAGGAGTGTTGATCTTTTACACTTTTCTATTAACATTTGGCTCTTACATGTTAAACTGCAATTGTTTTTAAATATTAATAAAGAAAATATACGTTTTCAGTAATTAAATGGCTTTTAATTTTTTTTTTTTTTGAAAATGCATGTTTTTAATATGTTTTTTTTTTCAAATATACTACAACAAAAGTAACAAAAACGACAACAACACACACATATATATGGTAAAAGTAAAAAATATATCAAAAGTAAAAATAGGGGTAAAAGTTTGGCCCGCGTCATATTTACAATTTTAAAATCTGGCCCCCGAAGAAAAGTAGTTGAAGACCCCTGGCCTACGCCGTAGCTACGACTATAAATCGGGCTTTAGGGGTTCGGTTTCGTTGTTGTTTGTTCATGAGAATCGTACAATTTTGCACGATTAACTTCATATGAATTGATACGAATTAGACAACTTGTAAAATATATAAGGTTTCTCGTGAGATCAGGCTGGAATATCCACGTTTTGCGCAAATCACACATTATGTGCATCAAACGCCCGAAACCCTTAATTCGCGTTGCAGGATGTCTGCTTCATTCGCGTCTGGCGTTAACACATCATTACAGTTTGTGTTATGAACATCACTGACACATTAATGATGTGGCGTGTTATAGAGTTGTTTTGTTAATTTATTGTAAGGAGTGATTATTTTTAAACAGTCACAAGTTTGTTATGGCTGTGTAAAGGTTGTGCTGTTCTCCTTCTCACCACTAGGGATGCTAGAATGCAGTGTGTTTCTGTATAAATTCATTAAAATCACTTTTGTATTTGAAATCCCAGATTTAAAGATCTTAATTTCAGTAGAGACCTTAGGTGCAAGGTTTGCATGAGCGAAGAAAAATTGGTTATTATAAGCAATTACTTAAAAAATCAAGGTAAAACTATCTTCTTATCTTACCATAATTTTCAACGATAAGCTAAAATGAATAATAATTTATAATCTAAGCCGTTGGGTCAGAATTTTGCAGGTAATGTCAGTTTGAAGTTTTTTTTTGTAGGCTTTCCTGGAAGTTAGCGGGATACTGTTTCCCTCGCAAAACAACCCATTAATTTGTCGCAAATTATTACAAAAAATATAAGCTTTGTGTTTAACAAAAGTTTATGACACTTACACGCTTTGTCCAACCAGTTAGATGAACACAACTTTTGAAGTCAAATTTCAGCTTTTTATATTTCTACACTGAATAAATGTAAGGGAGCAAAGAATTTTTTAGTTGAATCAACTCAGCTACAAGTCATTTTAACATACTATTTATCTTGACTAGAGATTAGTTGTTATAACTTATAAAATATTGAAAGAAGTTGTAGCAACTCATCTCTTATAAATAATAGTAGTTGGCATGACATGTAAAAATTTTGCAGCAAATTTTTTTACAGTGTAGTAAACTTCAAAATTCATAAATTTGTATTATCTCTGTAGATTTACTTGGCAAAACGTGTAATTGTCATAAACTTTTGTTAAACACAAAGCTTACTTTTTGTGCTAATCCAAAAGTCTATGGGAAAAATGAATGGGCTTTCTTGCGAAAGAACCAGTCAAACGTTGAATTTGGATACAAAAAGCGTACATAAATGAAGAGATGGCGATAGAGAGTCAGTAGTAACTGATTTCCCCTTTAAAAGTAAAAAAGTAAAAGTAAATACTAATTTCATTTCTATTGATGTTATATAATTTAAAGAGTTTATTTGTCCACACTTTTTGCATTGTATACTGTTTTAAAGGGATAGTTCACCCTAAAATGAAAATGTTGTCCTCATTTACCCACCCTTATGATGAAACTTCCTGTAGATCCTGTATTTCGTCGAACACAAATCAAGATATTTTGATAAATGATGGTAACCACACATTTCACAATACTTATTAATTTCATAAAACGGTTTCATAAACATTTATGGTTTTAAAGATATTTTGGAGCATCTAACCCCACCTTCACCCTTACCCTAATCCCAGCCACTTCTCAACCATATAAACACAACATGCAAGTAAAAGTACAGTCAGATATTTATTGTATAAAAGTATTACAAACCTGCAAACCTTGCGAACTGAAGCCATACGATTACTTTATATGAAGACCTCTGTGATCAAAACGCACAGTAAGATCTCATTCAAACATAAACCAGCATGACGTAGTCGATCACAAGAGCCAATAGCGCTTCACATTCTTAGCTGACGTAATGATGCAATCGGTCACAGGACACACGACAGCCAATGCCTTTTCACAATCATAAATGACATATCATCGCTTCTTCTGGCGGCAGTTTTTGAATCATTATACACCAGGGGCCCTATCTTGCACCCAGCGCAATTGACTTTGTCAGTGACGCATGTATCATTCGTATTTTGCACCGGCGCACAGCGGGTTTTTCCCTCCACAGACGCACGTTGGCAAACTAGGGAATGAACTTGCGCTCCCTGGGCGGTTCAGCGCAAAAAAGGAGGCGTGTTCCGGCGCAAACCATCCCTGATGCTATTTTGCAGTTTCAAAAAACAATTGCGCCACTGACCAGAAAAAAACTAGTCTAAAGTCAGTGGCGCGTTGCGCGTTGTTCATTATGCTATTTTAAGGGCGCATGCTTGACCATAATGTATAGCGTGCACAACGCACACACACTTTGCTTATCTAATCTACACAGATGCAACAGTTATTTTTGCAAATCATAAATTGTTACAATAAAAAATATTAACACATGAGAAAGGGGAAGTCATTGTGGTGAGCATTGTGGTGATAGTTTTTATTTATTTTGTGTGGCTGCATTAAAAAATTATCATGCAAATAACGATAAAAATATTTTCATAAGTTTGTTGTGTGGCTGTATTACGTTTATTTTATGTAAATAATAATTAAAATGTTTTCATAAGAAACCTTAATGTATGTGAACTTGATTTGTAAGTGTACTGTGGGGTTGGACTGCTTGCGTTTCTTGGCTTTCAGCGGTGAGGGTGGACGCAGCGATGTCCTCTGCTGGCGTCAGGTCCTCTGTAGAGACAGATCCACCTCCCGTTACACGGCGTGGCCGATTTATGCTGGCAAGCTTGGGATTCCCCCGTCTCCTGACATCATTGTAGCGCTTGCGGCACAACGTCCTGTGGATGCCAGCTGTTGAGACAATTGCGGCTATTTCCTCTCACGCCAGTTTAACCGACGCTGATTTGGGCGGGTTTCTCCCATCCCCATACAAAACTCTCTGCCTTTGACTGCTCTTACAAGAACGTCGGTCTCCTCGGCTGTGAACCGCTCCTGGCGTGCGCCTTGTAAATCCGTCATAATAAAAGCAACCCACTTGCGTTTAAAGGGAATGTTGGATGACGTTCTGATTGGTTTATTTGAGGTTACGCCCAAACCACACCTATGAATAATGAACCTACTTCAGACCAACCCCTTATTGATTTGCGCCTGGTGCAAGAGTTATTTCTCCCACTGGGAAAATAGCAACAGCGCACAAACTCACTTGCGCTTTGCGCTTCGCACTTGCGTTTCAGATGGTTAAAATAGGGCCCCAGATCTGATATTTACAGCAGATTGTCATCACTTTTGCATCTTTTCTTCAAATAAATCGATCGTTTGACCTCGGTACACTTGGTATATTTTGAGTACATTTTTTAAAAGTTGTGACTGTTTTGTATGCTGTGTTTATATCATATAAATAAATGCGTACGTTATTTACCCTAAATGCCTGAATAGTGTAATGTGTAATAAAATACAATTAAGCCTGGCGGTTTAAATAGAAAATGTTATCCCAGTACATGTCATCATAGCAAAATTATACCCCAAAATATCATTTTATACCCTAATACATTAAGTTCCACCTGCTGCAAGTAGAGGCGCTAATTAAATAAAAGCATATATTGGTCGTATTTGGTGAAATGGACAAATGACCAACGCAATCGTATGATTTGGAGAATAGATTGAGATAGAAGTCAATACTATAGAATTAAATGGGTGCTGTCGTTAATAAAAAAAAATGCTTTTGAGAAACCTGTCCCTTTAAGTCATTTATCAGAAAAAACCTTTGATCTGTGATAACAGCTTCATTACTTTATATAATAATTATGAAATTGAAAATTTTGCTAATAACAGCACTTAGCAGCATTTTCAACATCTCCATGGCAACATCTAAGCGCCAGAGGATTGCTTCTGTCATGTTTGGTCTGGCGTTCATTATCACGATGTTGAACATAAAAGCCGTGCACATGTTGCCCTCTTGACCATCGTGGCATAGAGGCATTTAGGCTGTTGAGGAAAAATCACTCCAGCCGAAGTGCTCAGCTGTGACCCCTTTGGATAGACATCAGATGAAACGATTTCTCTTAGTCTCCTTTGCAGAGCAGCTGCCGAGGTGAGAGCAGAAAGCTGTCAATCTCCTGCAAGCCTTTAAAGCCAGGCAAAATTGGGACCAAAAAGTTGCTTTTACCTTTAGCTGTATTTCCATCAGAGGTTAACACACGGACCACCTCAACAAAAAGGATCTGCTGGAAAACAAAATATTCGCAGTGATATTGACATGGCACAGATGTCAAGAGTTCTTGTGCCATTTTTACAAGCCATTTATTTGGAGCCACTGGATTTTTGGAGGTATTTAAATGTTTTGTATTCCTAGTGAACCCCCTTGTAAAAAATTAACCATGGTTTTATTAAAATAAAAGTGCATTAACAAGAACATTTATCAAAGAAAAGTAAGGTTGAAAAATAGCAAATTCCCTTCTGTCTGCTTTGAATAACTATTCCAATAGCTTGTTTAACCCATCATGCAATTTCCTAATTTTAGGTTATTTTTGCCCTCTCTACCTGGCAGATTTGTTTGGATACCCCAAGCGAAGTCTGGTTTGTTTGAACTTCAGGATGAGCGCAGGTCTCCGATTGATGGATTTTAATGTCATTTGCTCTCGAAGTCAATGTCAGTTCTCGATGGGAGTTCACCAACAGCCTCTTTTCACCCGAACACTCGCTTTATACTAAACACAAAGACACGCTTATAACCTCAACATCTAAAGATGCTTGGGCTGTTTTGATCTCTCCACCTGCATGGTGAATCATAACTTTATACCCTGAATTGGTCTCATGGGGCTCTTTCTCTCTCTCTTTTTCCACAAACAGTGTTCGTGAGGTCGCAAGACTATAGCCTTTTCTTTACGTTCTTACCCGGCTGAGAAGACAGGTAGCATGTAGGTCACAGTAGGTTGATTCATTCGCAAGAACCGAAGTCCAGCTCATTTATCTTACTCTCATCCAGAAATAGATTCAACGCTATCTGTCTGCAAGGCTGCCGTCTTGAGGATAGATCCAAAAATCCAATAGTCTTAATCAAATATTAACACCTTATGTCATTATTTGAGTCCAATTTTGATACAGTTGGGTGAAAAAGTAATACATTTTGGATACTTGATATTTGAAGGAATAATGCAATTTGAAAATGATTTTTCCATTCCGACTTTTTCTTTGAATAACACTATTATCTTGCATACAGGTAACAGTAAGAAAACTGTTATATTACTACCTATCTAATGAATAATGCCTAAGTCTCTTTTTTGTGAATCACTTTGATTCAGGAATGCAAGGTCTAAACATCTAAAACATTTATGAATTCTGAAATATGAATGGTCACATTGGATGGCACGCTTTCGAGTTCACGGTTGTGGATGCACTGACTGTGCATTGCAATGCTGCATTTGTTTACACAATAACCATAAGTCTCTTATGAATATTTTCTCATACAAAGTGTACGTGAGTAATGTGAAATATTAATGTAACACATACAAAGGTATGCGGTTATTTAGCTGTCTTCCCGAGAAACTCAATAAGTTCCCAGGTGACCTGACTGTTAATTTGTGCTTGCAAATATTCCATCCTTAATTTGATCCATAAATGAAAAGCTGCGTATCGCTAAAGCTCATTCAATGCATCCTCTGGAGTGCCTGAAATCAACAATGAGCTTTTATGCATTTTTCATGGACTTCTTACACGGAGCTTCATCCCTAAATCCTCTTGAAAAAGTCTATTCATTAACAGGATCAGTGGCAGTATACAATGACTCGATGGCATGACTCCGCATTATTGAGTCCTGATAAACTTGTTTCATTTGTAATCTCATAGTTTGGCACAATGGATGCAGAGACATGGAGAAAATTGCATTGCTTAAAAGTCAGAGCAGCACAAAGCAATGTGGTTTCATTTACATACAGTATGCATAAGGCAGATGCAGACATATAAAGTCAACTGAAATGCTTCGTGGCTCATTAAATTATGCATTTTTACTCCATTTCTTTATTAACACCTTATTGAGGTCTTTCCTTTTGTCTCGTATGCGATGTTCTCCTGTGACTTATGCAATTCATTTTTGTGCAGTGCAATATACTGATTTTTTTGTTAAAGATCAGGCTATACCTGCCAGCTTTTGTAATTTATTTATTTACTCAAGTGGACATCCTGAGCTCTTCCGACATACCAAAGGCTAGGGGTGTGGCCATAATATTTGCATTTACAGAAAGCGCACTTGTATTTGGTTGAATGCAAACACCAAAACCTTCTAAACTTGATTTTTTTTAATTAATTTGGCAATATATTAACATTTTCAAGTATAACAATATGAAAATGCATAACTATGACCCCCCCCCCCAAAAAAAACCTTTAAAATGTTCTTTAAAGTGATTAAAAGGTTTCTATAGAATAAGATGGTTAACTGAAAGGTTCTTTGTAAAAACAAATTTGGTTATTGTGTGGCATTGCTACTTTATTTTAAATGTATACCTCGATATAAAGTGTTTGCTGAGCCTCGATATTGAAAAATTATCTATTACGCAACACTACGGGTGTCTCAGCAAAGTGCTCGAGTCCGTCGAATCGGGCGTCATTAAGGGTGCGCGCGCTCTCATAGTGGTTTAGGGACAGCAACATCCACAGATGCTCCATGAAGCAGTCACTGGGATTTTATTAGGTTAACTCTGCAGTTCTCTAATGCAAAACTAATATGGACAAAGGGTTGCGATTGTACAGGTAGTGCGCATAGAAGGAACTTTATCGCGGATGCGCCAGGAGCGCGCAGACTCTCCAAACCTCTCCAAACCTTTAATCGCCTCGCGTCCTTTCTTGCGGAGTTTAACAGACTTAAACACACGGAAATAAGTTTAATCTTAATAAAAATGACCACATGTATAACCTTGGCGCCTCCACCGATACGCGCAACATTCAGTGGTTTGTAAGTAAACGCTGATGTTTGGCGTAGGCTAAACGTGCGCAATTTCGCAGCTGAAGCGAAGTGTGGGATCCTGTGAGTCGTTTGGATTTTGGCTGTGTTGGAAATGCTCATCATGGTGTTTTTAAATCCCTTAAAGAAGGTGTGTGTCGACTGTGCGGTTATTTTAGTCTGCCTGACCGTCATGTGTGAACTCGTTTGGGCTCAGAATGACACGGAACCCATCGTCCTGGAGGGAAAATGTCTGGTGGTGTGTGACTCGAACCCCGCCGACTGGAAGAGCTCGTCCTCACCGCTCGGCATCTCCGTGCGCGCTGCCAACTCCAAAGTGGCTTTCTCCGCTGTCCGCAGCAACAACCATGAGCCGTCAGAGATGAGCAACAAAACACGAATCTTATATTTCGATCAGGTAAGGATCATTTATTTATTAATATCCTAATATCTTAAATGGCACATGCAAGAGTCAACCATTATCTAAAAAAGTTGATAGTTCTGGGGATCTTAGGGGATATAGTTGGGATTGCTTTTATAATGAAACGCATTAATATAATAATTGTAGATGTATGAGTGTTATGTACCTGTACCTCGACTCGTTTGGCCATAAAAGTAAAGCTCATAATATAAGTTGGACTCATAGTTTTGGGTAGTGTAGTGGCAATTTAGCAATAATTAAATTAAAAATGTATTTTATGAATTAAAATGAAAACAAAACACCCAATGATATATTTTATTTGAAGTTATTTTAATTTTACTAAAAGAATGTGATTAACCATTGCAAATTGAATGCAATGCAGTAAGAAATAATTCGATTATTATTATTTTGCACAATAATGTAAAATGTTCTTATTTGACATTGCCTGTCTGTTTTTTAAATTATTAAAATAGTAACAGATTTTTAGTAATGAATGCCATTTTTTTTCTGAACCAGAAAACCTTTAACAAAATACTGCAAAAATAAGATCAGACTTTATTCACATAGTGTCAGGAATGGTGTCCTATAGTTTATAAATAATAAACAGCTAATGAGTATGTCAGAGAACATGCACAAAAGCCTAATGCAATGAAATATTGTGATAGTCTTCATTCATAACTCAAGCGATAAAGGGCAGAGATTTTAATTTTGTTTGTTTTGTGCGAGAGTTTGAGATTGTGTATCTGTGCAGGATACCCTTGTGTCTTTATCTTGTGTAGGGGTCTGATGCATGATATGATTAAGTTTGAATTAATAATATTGATTTGCTGAATTTATGAAATGATCCTAATATGTTCACAGCCATTTAATATGGATTTTGAGGTAGATGAAACAATTTACATGACAGAGATTAAGTCTCATTGTTGCCTGTGAAGTGATGCGTACACACAGATCCATACACACAATCTGGCAACCCACAAAGCACAATGCAACCTGATTCAATTCAGTTCTCTTTCTTGGTCAAAGACGTGATAGAATTAATAAGGCAGTGTCTTCAAGCAGTGTCGGATCAAACAGAAAGCCCGCAGGTGTGCGTCCCTGAGGAAACTGTGTGTTTTATTACCAATATCCTTGAAAGAGATTAGTGAGATGCAATCAACTTTTTAATCATTTATTTACTCCCTCGCTTTCCCCAAAAAGCTGCAAAGACAATGCATATATGAACATTTGTATACATGCATCTCAGTTCATGACACATATCTTACAACTTTAAACAGGGAGAAAGAGAGACAGAAATATTATACATAATACATTCATCTGCTGTAAGCAGCATAGTGGAGAACATTCGAAGGGCACCAACACAAATTTGGGACTAGCAGGATAGTTTACATTTACTAAAACAAGAATGTTAAATGCTGTTGATGAATTGCAGGGGATGGGTTCAGATTCAATTATTTTTGCTGAGATATATGAAAAGCTCAGAGCAGTTTTGCCCTTGAGGATGTTTTATTCCCTTCTCATTGCTTTGGCTGCAGGAAAAGAAAAATATAAGGCAAAAAATACAACCCCTGAGCATTCAGCACCTTGACACATAGTATCGTCCAATTGCCCGCCAGGCCTAATTTTTGCTCCAGGTTCACCATATGTTACTTAGATCTCAGACTACAGGCAAAAAAAAAACTGTGTGTGTGCGCGTGCCACAAGCTTTTTGGATCAGCATGGATCTTGCGTTTGGAATGCTGAGTAATTCTAATGCTAAACACAATCACAGTTTCTGCCGGAAGTCTTTTTGGCCGTCATATATTCAGACTCTTTATAAATATTTATGTATCATACTATGGAGTCTAAAAGTTTGAGACCACTACTATAAATTATATAGATACTGCATCATAATATTTTAAGAGAGAGAGAGAGAGAGAGAGAGAGAGAGAGAGAAAGAACGAAAGAAAGAGAGAGATGCATTTTAGGAGGGGTCTGACCTGCCTCCACTGACTGTGTATCTGCTGGGATGTCAGACAGGTGGACAGATAAATAAATCAGAGCTTCACTTTAATCCCTTCTATTAAACAAAACCCTAAATATTCATTTTAAGTTTTGAGAAAATTGGTTTTGCTGTTTTTAATCCTTGGAAGCCATTTGGACCATGTTTGGCCCTATAACAGCATTTCATTTTGATTTTATTTGTCCATTAAACTTTACAATAACTTTACCTTGATTTTATTTTAGTTGTTGATAAGTTTTAGTATTGTTTAAAATGTTATTAACATACGTAAACCAACCCAACCTAATGTTAAAAAATATGCAATAAATTAATATTACAATTGAGATTATTAATAGAATGTGCTTTGGAACAGTTTAAACCAGGGGTCTCCAACGTGTCTGTGAGGTGCCCGCGGGCACCACGTTGGTGACTCCTGGTTTAAACAGTTGGATATTTAAAGATTAAAGTTTGTACATGAAGATTCAAAAGTTATTCCTTCGGGCAGTACCTTTACAAAAACACACTGGTACCTCAAAGGAACATAAATGTACCTAAGTTAAAGGGTTTGGTTTTGTATAAATGAAGTCAATTGTGTTTCAAGTGCAAATACATGTATGTCACCTTGATGCCTTAAAAGTTCACATTCTGTATAGGTTTAATACACTCACCTAAAGGATTATTAGGAACACCTGTTCAATTTCTCATTAATGCAATTATCTAATCAACTAATCACATGGCAGTTGCTTCAATGCATTTAGGGGTGTGCTCCTTGTCAAGACAATCTCCTGAACTCCAAACTGAATGTCAGAATGGGAAAGAAAGATGATTTAAGCAATTTTGAGTGTGGCGTGGTTGTTGTTGCCAGAGGGGCCGGTCTGAGTATTTTACAATTTGCTCAGTTCCTGGGATTTTTACACACAACCATTTCTAGGGTTTACAAAGAATGGTGTGAAAAGGGAAAAACATCCAGTATGCAGCAGTCCTGTGGGAGAAAATGCCTTGTTGATGCTAGAGGTCAGAGGAGAATGGGCCGACTGATTCAAGATAATAGAAGAGCAACTTTGACTGAAATAACCACTGGTTACAACCGAGGTATGCAGCAAAGCATTTGTGAAGCCACAACACGCACAACCTTGAGGCAGATGTCAGAAGACCCCACCGGGTACCACTCATCTTATTACAAATAGGAAAAAGAGGCTACAATTTGCACAAGCTTAACAGTTGAAAACTGGAAAAATGTTTCCTGGTCTGATGAGTCTCAGTTTCTGTTGAGACATTCAGATGGTAGAGTCAGAATTTGGCGTAAACAGAATGAGAACATGGATCCATCATGCCTTGTTACCACTGAGCATGCTAGTGGTGGTGGTGTAATGGTGTTGGGGATGTTTTCTTGGCACACTTTTAGACCCTTAGTGCCAATTGGGCATCGTTTAAATGCCACAGCCTACCTGAGCATTGTTTCTGACCATGTCCATCCCTTTATGACCACCATGTACCCATCCTCTGATGGCTACTTCCAGCAGGATAATGCAGCATGTCACAAAGCTCGAATCATTTAAAATTGGTTTCTTGAACATGACAATGAGTTCACTGTACTAAAATGGCCCCCACAGTCACCAGATCTTAACCCAATAGAGCATATTTGGGATGTGGTGGAATGGGATCATCGTGCCCTGGATGTGCATCCAACAAATCTCCATCAACCGCAAGATGCTATCCTATCAATATGGGCCAACATTTCTAAAGAAAGCTTTCAGCACCTTGTTGAATCAATGCCACGTAGAATTAAGGCAGTTCTGAAGGCGAAAGAGGGTCAAACACAGTATTAGTATGGTGCTCCTAATAATCCTTTAGGTGAGTGTACATGGTGTAGCTCTTCATGGTATGCATACAACTTCCCACCTCAAAAGTACATTTTTCAAAAGTCTGAATGGTGGGAAATCCTGAATTTTCTTTCGAATACCGCAAAGACAGAGAAGGCAAATTGTATGCATGGCTGAATACATCTTTTCTTTAATCTAACAGGAACGTGTTTTAAAGTCTTTCTTACAGATCTAATAAAGGTACAGTTATGTCTGGATGTTTCATTGTGTTGGATTTTATTGAAGCCTATGTTCACCTTTTTGCAGGTTCTTGTCAACATAGGAGACTATTTCACCTTCCAATCGGTGTTTCTGTGTCCACGGAAAGGAATCTACAGCTTTAACTTCCACGTTATTAAAGTATACCAGAGCCAGACAATCCAAGTAAGTCAAGAAACATGTGTGTAAAGTAGTGCATAAAAATACTAGAATTTATTAAAGGGACACTCCACTTTTTTTGAAAATATGCTCATTTTCCAGCTCCCCTAGAGTTAAACATTTGATTTTTACGGTTTTGAAATCCATTCAGATTTCCGGGTCTGGCGCTAGCACTTTTAGCATAGCTTAGCATAATCCATTGAATCTGATTAGACCATTAACATTGCGTGAGTTTCGATATTTTTCCTATTTAAAACTTGACTCTTCTGTAGTTACATTGTGTACTAAGACTGACGGAAAATGAACACCTGCTGCAGCCACGTTACATCAGCAAAATCCTTTATTATTATGCCACTTTGAGAGTATAGTTCCTAGCCATATCTGCCTAGAAAATCCCAACTTTTAATTTTCCGTCGTTCGATGTAACCACAAAAGAGTCAAGTTTTAAATGGGAAAAATATCGAAACGCTTTGGTTATTTTTGAGTGCAATGCTAATGGTCTAGTCAGATTCAATAGATTGTGCTAAGCTATGCTAAAAGTGGTACCGCCAGACCCAGAGATCAGCTGAATGGATTTCAAAACGGTAAGAATCAAATGTTTAATTCTAGGGGAGCTGGAAAATGAGCTTGTTGTGTCCCTTTAACAATTTGCAAGCATTATTTTTTCATTTCTTTTAGTGTGTCCATAATAGGCATCATTTTTTCCCCCTGCTCATTTCTATGACATCCGCACTGATTTTCTCCCACTTTTCTTGTGCGTCAGGTGAATTTAATGTTAAATGGAAAACCGGTCATCTCTGCTTTCGCCGGGGATAAAGACGTCACACGTGAAGCAGCCACCAATGGGGTTCTCCTGCATCTCAATAAAGAAGACAAGGTTTACCTGAAGCTAGAGAAAGGGAATCTGGTAGGTGGATGGCAATACTCCACCTTCTCTGGTTTTTTGGTTTTTCCACTGTAAAGCACATAAAAAAAAACTGCCGCCATTATTGTCCGACAAATCTACTACGTCATCGCGTAAGCAGACCTTCAGTGTTATCTGGAGGTGGCCGAATGGATTCATAACTCCAGCTCATTCAACTGTCGTCTAAAGACTACTGGAAAAAGCTTTTGTGACAATGAATCTGAAGACTGCTGTGCAATATCTCACATCAATATCTTCATAGACCAGCAGGTCCATCGTAACTCTGTTGGTTTAGTAAGTGATGTCAAAGTTTTTGTGTCAGATGTCTGGGAGCATCCGTTTTTGTGATTAAAAATGCCAGCGCCAAACCCCACTGAAAAAAGGTGATTATTGATCTTAACGCAGGCACGAGAGAAAACATTGACTCATTTTCGTAGCTGAGAGGTGTTAAAGGGATTTTTTGTGTGATCGCTCACTCATTGACTTCACGCAGAGTTTGTTTTAACAGAATCTTTGACGGCATATGACAAATCATAATGGGTGTAAAGGTGCCAATTAGTTCATGTTTCTGAAACACCACCAGATTAACTCATTAACATGAAGACGTTATGCGTAGCAATTTAGCCGTGATGAATTTGTGTTTGCTGTTACGATCATAACTTGACCTTAGGGTTTTGATCTTCACCTCGCATTACCACGTAAATGTGCTTTTTTGGGGGGCGGGGGTGAACTGTTCCTTTAAATTCTTTGGTTTGGATCTGAGCATGCAGGTTGTGACCCTGGACCACAAAACTAGTCATAAGTTGCACGGGTATATTTAAAGAGTTTAATTCCAAACACAATAAACGGCATTAAAAAAATGTTACCGCCAAAATCAATATGGTGTCAGATGAGTATTAAAAAGTAAATTCTTCATTTTACGCAAAATCTGATACCACTGTGTTATTCTGTTATCTTTCCAAACCACGACAAACGCCAGTCCTCGAATGCAATAAATGAGCCTTAACCAATCACAGCGCACCATTCCACGCATTGTAAACAATTACAGCTGCGCTTTGAATAAGCACAGAATTCCTCATCTACTTTGTAATTCGTGATCAACAAACAAACAAAAACAAAATAGTAATTTTGATGGCATTGATAAACCTGTGGTGGTTTTCTGTGGTGGGGAAAAAACGTAAACCATCAAAATCAAATAATTTACATGAGAGTCACTCAAGGAATTTTGCTGGAAAAAATCAGTTTTTATAATAAATCTTTGAAAATCAAACTATGGATTTTAATGTTATTATAACCTAAAGATGCTATGTGAAAGTTTGTAACAGAAAATAGTGGTTTTCATCTTGTCACTTTCTTGGTATAGAAAACACATTTTTACCAAAATTAGTCAAAATGGATTTATTGTGTTTTGGAACCAAACTCTTAATTTGTAGCAGTAGCCAACAATGCATTGAATTTTGTTGATCAAAATGATAGATTTTTCTTTTATGCCAAAAATCATTAGGATATTAAGTAAAAATCATGCTCCAGGAAAATATTTATTGTAAATTTCCTACCATAAATATATAAAAGATATTTTTCATTAGTAATATATGTGTTGCTAGGAACTTTATTTGGACAAGTGATTATTTTGATACCGGCGATTTTCTTTATATATAGATTTTTTTGCAACCTTGGATTCCAGATTTTCAAATCTTAATAAAGTCATATCCTAATAAACCATGCATCATGCTTTCAGATTATGTATAAATCTCATAAAAAATTTTTACCTTTAAGGTTTTGTGGTCCAGGGTCACATATCATTATTTCAGAGAGTTTGCAAGACTTGATTGACACTAAATATTTGGCTAAAGTGGCTTAAAAGCTTCTTCACATCGATGCCACTAAAGAACTATTTTTGGTTTCTCAAGAACCATTCGGTCAAAGGTTCTTTAAAGAAGCATTTCTTTCATACCTTTTTGCACTACAAGGAAACAGAAAAAGAACAGAAAAGTCCTCAGACGTTAAAGGTTCAGCCAAAAATGGTTCTTTTATGGCATTGTGAAGTACCTTTATTTTTTAAGGAAATTCTGTAATAAAATTTGGCACTTTATTATGTTTTAGTTTATGGACATCTTGGATGTTGGACTGTGGATTTAAGTCTTTGGGTGTAGATTTGTATCTTTGTATGGGTTTGGTAATAGACTGCACCTTTAGGGTTTGATCTTGACTTCAGTACAGGGTGAGATGGTTACATGTTTAATGTTGTTCATTTCCTTAAACCTCACCAGTACGTTTGATTATTTTCTCCGAAGCCTTCACAAATTAACATGGGTCAGTCATTTGTGACCCTGGACCACAACCCCAATCATAAGTTGCACGGGTATATTTGTAGCAATAGCCAACAATACATCATATGGGTCAAAATTATACATTTTTATTTTATGCCAGTAAAAATCATGTTCCATTAAGATATTTTGTGAATTTCCTATTGTAAATATATATATATATATAAAATTTCATTTATTTTAAACTTTAAAGGCGATTTTCTCAATAATTTTATTTTTTTGCATCCTCAGATTCCAGATTTTCAAATAGTTGTATCTCAGCTAAATAAAGTCCTACACTGAAAAAAAACCGATTAATTCAATTTACTCAATTGTGTAAGTGGTTGCAATCAATTTATTTAAGCTACATTTAAACAAAAAACATTAGTAATGTAAAATACAATAAAAACATTTGTTTGAATGTAGCTAAAATAAATTGATTGCAACCACTTACCTTAAAAAAATTGAGTACATTTAATGATTTTTTTAAGTGTATCCTAACAAATCATACTGTACATCAATGGAAAGCTTGTTTGTTCAACTTTCAGTTAATCTTTAAAAAAATTGACCATCGTGATTGGATTTGTCTGGATTTGTGCTCCAGGGTCACATTGTTTTATTAATATTTAATATATAATAAAGTCCAGCTTCTTTCTGTATTTAAACCCTCCAATTACAATAAAGATGTAGCTTTTCATGGCTCATACGACAGATGAAAACAGTGAGTTAAATGTCAAAGAGACAGGGATATATGTAAAATATATCACCGTTTTCAGTCTGCATTTTTCTGTAAATATTTTATTTTCATTCTTCTATAAGATCAAATAATTTAACTATTTTTACAATAGATTTTAGGAAGGTCAGGTGATGGATGAAGTGTTGATAGGTGTGTTCGACTTCACACAGCGCAGCAAGAAACGTCAGGTGAAAAACATCGAATTATCACGAGAGCGATTCGAGAATTCATACAGAATCGTTTGCTTTTGAATCGCTACCGCAGTACTTTCTTGTGGTGCTACTTGAATTCGAACACACCTTATAATTTCTCTGCTCTCGGTCACATGACTTATTGATGTTATGGGGCAATTGTTATATTACAGTGAAGTTGTATGCATTTCAGAAACTTCAATTTCTGAATCATTTAAATCAACACCAAAGAGTTTTTTTTTTTACCTTAAAATAACGTTTCCAAAAAAGTTTCACACTCGAAACAGGGTGAACGGCACTTTCACATTCGCTTTGCAGCCCTCTATCGGCCAAAACCACACTAAAGAAGTTTCCAATCGTTGGGTCGCGGACTTGTAGTTCAAGTGAAAACTACAAAAACTTGCTTTACGGCAGACCTACAATCCAATCAGAGCCAGCTATGCTGCAGTAGGCTAAATTATTTACGACAGTGGTAATGGACAATTCCGCTTCTAACCTGTAGGGGGAACAAAGAGCAAAAACTCTTTAGTGTTGCTTTAAATTGGCTCCATTTAGTCCTAATCTCTATTCAGACAGTAGTGGTTTTATATGGCGTCGTGATGCTTTTTTTCATTTAAAGAATTTAAATTATTGCCAACTAAACTGAAAATGTTCGTATCTCTCAGCACCCTGAGAAAATTCCTGCCATGATTATATTTCATTATGTTTTGTGGTTATTTGAAACAAATTATCATCTGACTTAAAAAAAGAGCCTTTTTAGCCAATGTGATGATAAATGATAAATAATTATTACCTTTACACGTTTATGAATGCCATTAACATCAGTATGTTCAAATATTTTCAAGTGACCCCATGCAATTCACACTTCTGAATGCAAACATTTGCAGGCAGAAAACATTTACAATAGTGTAGCAGATGAAAGCAGCGGTGTGAATTTTCAGTAGGCTGATGGGTCTCAGAATTAGACGAATTATCTGATATTAAAGTGAAAATGCTCGTCAGACAGTTTCCATGGCAAACATGAATCCCTTTCAACAAATGAGGGTTTTATGTGATATGCATCTGTGTCGAAAGCTTTATTTTTATATTTTCTATCTGTCAATATTCATGTTGTATTCTGCTTCATAAATGTTTTTCCATGCACATCTAAAACATCTCTGATGTGCTCCTATGATGTTTGGATGATATAATTGACTTAAAGTTACAAAAAGTGCATAATGGAATCAGATTGCATCGACTTGATGTTTCAAACACAAAATGGACAGATAAAAGGTGAAACATTTACTTAATTTTAAATGTCCACTTGCTAATAACCAGTCGAATCATGATCTTCTCTGGTGCTATGAGACTGAAATGATGATATGACTGTAGATGGATAGTTACAATCATTGTTATAATCACAAAAATCTATTTGACCACATGATTGGATTGTTGCTGATTTGAACAAAAGCCTTTAAAACCATTATGTGTTTTTGTCCTATTAAATTGAAGCATCTATGAAAATGTGTCTTTGTTCATTTCGTACTAATACTCTAAAAACCACTTAGATGTTGAGTCAGTTACATCCAGCATTATTAACTTTTGATGAAATGCCGAGTATCTTGCTGATAGTATTATCGGTGGCCTTGGGTTTAAGCCTGTATATTATAATAAATAAACTTTTATTCCATTATTATTTTTTTGTTCAGATGAGTTCCTGTTTTTCATTGTTTAGTTAATGTCAGTCTGCAACAATCAAATCGAACCTGTTTGAGATACAGAAATACTTTACATGCTTTATAGATTTTACTATCTCAAAAATCAAATAGACACTTTTATAGTCAACTTTGTGTTTACATGTGGTCAAGATCGCTCTAATCTGACGTTAGCACAACATTCTTATTTTTAGACTTAAAAAGTAAAAAATGTGCACTTTAAATTTTATGCAGTACAACTATTTACGTATGAATATTAAAAATTATTCTTTTACACAAAATAGAGGACACAATAACGTGTCTTTCATACTTTAGCTGACGTGCTATGTTGAGCTAACCCTGAGATTAAGCCAACTTAAACACACATCTGTTTGGGGCAAGTCGTCACATGGTAATGAGATAAGATATGAAAATGTAATGAATACAACATATGTGCCTAAGACTTCCTTCTTTTATTTGGTATGAGATTTATACCATTGTGATGTATGGTGCTCAGTAAAAGTGTAACAACTTACCCCGCTCTCCCCTACTTTCGAAACAAGATTTTATCCCGTAATTCAGTATGTTTATTATAACCAACCCTGCATTGTAATATTAAATATGATATGTTTTTATATTAAATTTCATAAATGGTGCTTAGATTATTAATGTTAGAGTAATAGCTTTTGACAATTAAGTATTACGCTTTAATATAAAATTGTAAAGTTGGATCAACTTAAAAATTACTTCATTTGTTACACCTAAAACACTTAAATCAACTTAAAATGTTCACCTAAAGTGAAACTAAAGTAAAATTTTTAAGCTTTTACAGTGTATGTAACTTTAGCTTGTTTGGTCAATAATCCTGATTTCACAAGAATTCATACATATTTTACGAATTGGCTAATTCGTATTAATTTATGCAAAGAAGGGATGCATAATGATTAATTGTGATTAATCTATAGCAGAATAAAAGATTTTATTTCCATCATATATGTGTGTGAACTGTGTATAATAAATTTGAATAGATAAATGCACAGACATGCATGTTAATAAATGAAATGTCCTTCCGAAATCTTGTTTCTCCATATTTTGTGAATTTCATATTTTGTCATAACTTATTATTATTGGTCACTCTTTATTTTTGTCAGTGGGTTTTGCAAATATTCATCCAATAAAAGTATTAAAAGTGCTTGTCAACTTAGACAACACAGTGTGTTGTTTAGACATACAAGCTTTCGGAAGGACAGCGACGATTTGTATATTTATGTATAATTTATATTATATATAAATACAAATACTTAATATATAAAATCATACCTGCATGTGTACATATTTATACATAATTATTATATACAGTTCCATACATATATGATGTAAACAAAAACTTTTATTCTGCTATAGATTAATCGCGATTAATAATCGGGATTAATCGTTATGCATCCCTAGTACGAGGTGAATCGTAAAAAAACATACAGTATGATTATTATAAAAACAATAACAAAACCCTATTTCTAACCCCAACGTCAAAAAAAGCAAATTGTAAAAAAATGCATAAATGTGGTCATACGAATTAATACGAAATAACCACCTCGTAAAATATGTACGAATTGAGATAGAGTTGGATATAAAGTAAATGATATTTGAAATCAGGCAGCTTTTTAAAAAATATTGTTTTTCTACACAGCTGCGATTGTAGCCTGGTGGGTTAAAAAAATCCCTAAAGTTTTTATAAGGAGGGACCAAAACTGAATATCACAGTGGTCTGGAGCTGAACTGTTTTTAATTGAACAAGTAAAAATCAAGCACCTATGAGGCTTTAGTATCATAGTGGTGGTGAGTTTCACATAAACAAATACCACTGTTTCTTTTTTTAAATTATAAAAAATCTTTTTTAATTTAATAAAGCTTTTACAAACCTTTCACCTGAATGTGTGACTTTCAAACAGTTTTAGTGATCATTTTAACACGTATCTTTGTTAATAAACACCTTAACTTCTTCTTTTCTTGTTGCCAGCACAATGAATAACATCTGTAAAACATGACATGACCTAAAAAAAACCTTTCTTCATAAGACACAATCAATAATTAAAGTATAAATCTCTTTGTATGATTTTCCATGCATTTTCTGCATTGTAAAAAATGCAGCATTTCTTTCATTTCAACATATATTTTTATGCTACTTTACCTTAAACCAGTGGTTCCCAAACTTTTTCAGCGTGCGGCCCCCTTGTGTACGGTGCATTCCTTCGCGGCCCCCCAAAGAAAATTGGTGACAAAAAACTGTTCTAAAACTCAACATTTTAATAAAAAAAAAACATTAAATTATACAAAAAAGTAGTGCTTTTGGTTAGTACCCTTATTTTTTTTTAGGTTTAATTACACAGAATTCTTGATAAATTAATGTATTTCATAAAATTTCATAAAACTGGGGCCCCCCTGCCACCATGTCGCCGACCCCCTGGGGGCCCCGGCCCCCAGTTTGAAAACCACTGCCTTAAACTATTAAGTTAAGCAATTTCAACTTGTTTTTTTAAGTTATGTCAACTATTCACAGGCCAAAACTTAAAATAATAGGTTGAATTGACTTGTAAAACATGCTGCATTTCTTTTTACAGTGACGAGATGATTGATCACATGTTTATGTCCATTGCCTAATAATCTCTGTTCATTTAGTTTCTCACTTAGCAGCAAAGGCTCACTGGACTCAACGGCAGTTGCCAATTACTCTAAATATTAAATTACCCCATGCAGCCAGAAACAGCCACTAAACGGACGCCTCGCCCCGACAACAGCCAATTCTGCACATTTCCCCGATTGACAATATGCAGAATCCGCACTTCTTTTCCTGAATAATTGGTCAATTTGGCCATTTTCTCTCAGTGTTTAGAGAATGATAAATATGTTGTTCTGGAGGATGCACACAATGGCCCGTCGAGCGGCCGCTGGAGACCTCAGCAGGTAGGATGGATTTTAATGTGGAATCCTTACAAAGCCCCTGTTTACTGGCCTCTCCTCATTTAATATTAAACACCAGAGTTAATAAAGCAACCATCAGTGAGAGCCATGGAGACATCCAGACAGAGAAATTTTAAGGTAGAGCGATGGCGAAAAGAGGGGAAAATGCCAAATGCAGTATTGATTTGTTTGCCTGCCTGTCCGTCTTGCTGTCCACGCATCACTTCCTCAATCCATAAATTCATTTGTTGGTCCTCTCCGAGCATAATTGATGAAATCGCTCTGCTTTGAGGCGCCTCCATAGACAGCATTTTAGTATCATAAGCAATGCTCCTCTGCAACCGTATGGTTCTTCATAATAAGGCATATTTTTTGTGGAGCAGACAATCCCAGAATGCCTTGCAACGAGCCCCACTTTTAAAAATAGAGAGAAAGCAATCTCAGTAGATTTTGAACTAAAGCCAATACAGAACATAACACCAAGTAACATTTATATCATGGCGCAGTGACAAAAAACCCAAACAGAGTCCTGGCTTAAGAGTTTTGTGCCCGGCACATCTGAGCGGTCCTCTGTAATTACCGTCATAGATGAAATTATTCACAGCTGGTGCAATTAGTTATGAATTGTCATCATTCATTAGTCATGCTGTGTATCTTGCATTGCGTAAACAGCCAATTACACAACATGGTATTCAGATGGATTAAAGAACTACATGTGCAGGTAAGGGACTGTAATCAGGATAATTACATTCTTAAAAAGGTGCTAAAACATTTTTGACTACAAAGATCCTTTTATGAAATGAAGTTTATTTAACTAAGTTCAGGAGAAGCATGCATGGTCATGTAATCCAGCTTGAGTATTTCACAATCTGCTCAGTTACTAGGATTTTCATGCACAACCATTTGGGTTTACAGGTGTGAAAAGGTAAAAACATCCAGTATGCGGCAGTCCTGTGGGCAAAAATGCCTTGTTGATGCTAGAGGTCAGAGGAAAATGGGCCGACTGATAGAAGAGCAACTTTGACTGAAATAATCACTCGTTACAACCAGTGGCGGAACTAGAATTTTTTTAATGGGGTGGCCAGGGGGTGGCCAAAGCTACTTTAGGGGGTCCATAGTCCATAAAAGAAAATGACGTGTAACCATGTATCAAGAAAGCATAAATTAATCTTTTGATCGCATTAGATGTAAACATAATCAATCTAAATAAAATCTTTCTACTGTATTTCTTACATCTGATTTACTGTCTGTAAAAGGGATTCACCCAAAAATGAAAATTCTGTCATCATTTACTCACCCTTATGTTGTTCTAAACCTGTATTTTATTTTAATAAATACAAAAGAAGATATTTTGATAAATGATGGTAAGCACACAATTAATGGTATATGCATTGAATTCCATCATGTTGTTTTTGTTCCTACTATAGAAGTCAATGGTTACAGCTGTGTGCATACAATCATTTATTAAAATATCTTCTTTTGTGTTCATCAGAAAAAAGAAATTCGTACAGGTTTAGAACAACATAAGGATGTAAAAATTATTTTCATTTTGTGAACTATCCCTTTAATGAAGCAAAAGATCAGGAAATCTAAACTCCATGATAAACCTTAAACTTACTTCAAATAGCAGAGCTCTACACAAGGATGTTTATTTACGAAGATACAGAAGATGCAAAAGTTTTCTTTTTTCTTTTGATATTTAATTAACTTTAATGACAGAGAGACTTCAACAGGTTAGGCTAAGATCCGAATGCAATACAATGTTTATTCGTTTAAGACGTACAGTAACCAAATGTTTAGTATGAAAATCACCAAGACAGCTATTTTGACATATGAGCATTTGTCCGTTTAAACCGAAAAGACGCGAAGTTGCGAGCATGAAGGCGTAAGCTCTTGCTGTGCACGCGCTCTATCGGATATGCGCAACGCTCTTTCAAGTTCAATGTGGCAATCCAGTCGAATTAACAATCATACAGTAGCCTATAAATATCACATCAAGAATGAAAACATGGTGCTGGGTTTTGTTGTAAACAGAATTGGCAATCTTAGACTTTATTCAGTCCACAACCCAGCGGGCATTTGATGTCAATTTAACATCAATTTGACATCAAACATCGACGTCAAAATTACGTCACAGAATAGGTCAAAAATGAAAGTCATTTTGACGTCAAAGTGTTGATGTCAATTTGATGTCAAGATTTTGACCCCTGCTGATGTCATTTTGATGTCAATTCTACATCTATTTGATATCAGGATGTTATGATGTTGATGTCATTTTAATGCTATTTTGATATCCCAGCCGGCATATGATTCACCTTTGAAATTTGTCTTTTAATAAAAACACATTCTTTCAAACAGTTTCCAGTTAGTAGTGCAAAAATGGAATATTCCAAATATAGAATGAAATCATAAAATAAGAAAACAAAATCAGGTTTAAAAGTCATTTTATTTATAACTGCAAATATGAATTTTGTTGTTGGTTTAGTTAGGGTGACCATACGTGCCATTCTTCCCGGACGCATCCCGTCCAGGATTTCGGTGCGTCTTCCGGAAGTCGTATTTGTTGACCGCATACGCCATTCAGTTAAAAACATAAGATATACAATCGTAGTTTCATTCTTCTTACCTTAAAATGTAACGGTTGCTTTTCTGTAATAATAATAATAATCCTCTGTGACGTATGCGGTCGACAAATACGAGTTCCAAAAGACTGGACAGGACGGGTCCGGGAAGAATGGCACGTATGGTCACCCTAGTTTAGTTGACAGTCTTCTTATGGCCACCACCACCCGTCCATTCTGGCTCATGCACTTAAAAAATGATGACATCATCTAAAGAGGAAAAACAAACCGCATGTTATTTCATTGTCAAAAATGCTGTTTTTTAGGCCATGTATAAAAAGTTATTGCACATGAAGGCAAGATGTGTGTTCTTTAATGGTCTGACTAGAAACATAGCATAGCTGATGAAGGAAGAAAGCTGTTGTGTTTACAAATGTGACAATGAGCTTCAATTAAGATCATCTACAGTGCATTCAGAAAGTATTAAGACCCTCTTCACTTTTCAATTTTGTTATGTTCTTTCAAGATACTGCAATTGTTTACATTTTTCCTCATACATTTTTTTTTACATTTGCAAACGTTTTTTGAAACGTTTGCAAATGTATAATTTTTTACATTATACATATTCAGACCCTTTCCAACAATACCTGGAATTTAGCTCAGGTGTCTCCTATTGGTCTTGATGTTTCTACACCTTAAAGGGTTCTGATGAACACAAAGATATTTTGAGGAATGTCTGTAACCAAACTGACCAGAAGCACCACTGACTTCCATAGCAGGATAAAAGAATACAATGGAAGTGAATGGTGCTTCTAACTGTTTTTTTAAAAACAAATCCAGGTGTTGCAAGGTTTGCTGCATCCTTCCCAAAAAGACCTGAGGCTGTAACTGCTGCTTCAAAAGGTGCGTTAACTAAATACAGAGTAAAGGGTCTGAATACTTGGGTGATATTGACTCTATACCCCCCCCAAATTGAGATGCTAAACAAAGCAAACATTGACTGTTTACCTTACGTGTGGGTCAAACAGCCTCTTGTGCAGTCACTTACCAATGAAAGCTAAGATGGACTCCAGACCTTCTGGACTGTCTGTGAGGGGCTGTTTACACTTTGTATTAAGATGTGTTTTCATCGATCGGATCACAAGTGGACGAGAGAGACACATTGCGTTTACACCTGGTATTTAAATCCGTCTCTTTTGTCCACTTTCGACCGCATCTGTCCTGAATACTGTGAGGGGGTGGTCTGTGAGACGGTGGGCGAGTCTCTCTGCTGTCATTCAAACGCGAGCGGGAGTAATTATGAGTTTATATGGACGCAAACTTATATTATGTCAGGGCCAGCTGCTTGTTTAGCAAGTATACATGCTGCACAGTGTTTTGTACGTTTATTTGTTGGAGCTTTCTCTGAATTTTCAGCGCAATTGATGAAATAGGATCGCGCAACTTTCACGCTTTCAAAACGAAACTACGTAGAACACCCCGCAGTAGTTTTATCAATGAAAGGCTAAAATAGCGCTGTTCACCGTATGTTCACGGCAGAAGTCAAAAAAGACGTACAATTAGTGTTTAATACCTCAGATTAGATAAATGGGCGGAGAGAAGGCGGTCGCATGTGGCTGTTTAGAACGCATTCAACCACATTGCGTTCCGCAACTCCAAAGCGATCCGATCGAAAGTGGTTTCGACTACCTCTGAATGTGGTTGAAAGTGGTCGAAAGTGGACGCGTTCAAAACGTTTTGAACACCGTTTACACCTGGCATTAACGTCGTCCACTTGTGATCCGATCGACGAAAACGCATGTTAATGCCAAGTGTAAACAGCCTCTCTGAGACTTCAAACTCAAACCAGACCAGCAAGGCATCACGTTGGCAGACACCCCAACCTGATCAAAAAATTTTGATTAGGAGATATTCTTGTCCTATTTTTAATATAGATTTTACAAACTTACCACAAATAATCTGGCAAAGCAAAGACTTATGAAACAGCATCTTCCCAAATCTCCTCTTAAGGCTCATCTTGTCTATCATGGCATTTAATAAAGTTCTGAAAAAAAAAAACATATTTCATTTGTACAAAAACATAAAAAAACTGTGGCCCAAGCACAACTATTAAAAAAAATTAAGAATGTTTCCATTTTTTGTCATGGGACACTATTATTTCCTTACTTTTTGAGGGGTACAGATTTGGCCATCTGGAAAGACACATGACTTCACCAAGTTGCACGGTGATCTGCCTACAATATAAACACATAAAAAAATAAAAAACAAGTCATAGCCCCTTTTAAAAAGAAAACATAAATTGTGAAATACAAAACACTGCATCTTAATTATTAGGATTACTAGAATTTGATCGGAATACAATCCAAAACAAGTAAAAAATCTATTGTAAGGTTCCATTACTACATGGTAGCTTGGTGGTGGATTACAATGGTTGGTGATAACTTGAATTTTATAACTCATGGGCATAGCCATAATTTTAAAAGTGATGATTAGAGCCATAATACATAAAGATTAGGGCTGTGACAGTTCTCATAACCACCGTGGTGGTAAAGTGCGGCCTGCGGTTGCGTGCACGTCACAAACTATGAAAAAATATAAAGTACAATCTCCCCCAGCGAGATATCTTCAAGTTTGTGTGAACGCAAACAGCCAGCAGATTCAGAGTTAGAGCGCTATTTGCAACTGATATCAGTGATGACACGGTGGCTTGGGAGCAGAACAGAGGCAAAATATTATTTCTTGGTCACTCAAGGTTGTGAAAAAGTATCAATCTGCGCTACCCGTACACCATCAGAACATGTTTTTAGTGCTGCTGGAAACATTGTAACCCCAATAAGGTTTCTCACTTTTTGTTTCATGGATTGAAGTGCTACAATAAACACACATAGGCGCCAATCCCGTGGGTGCTCAGAAGCTCGGCTCAAGCACCCAGCGAAATGGCAAAGCACATATGTTCAGTTTATTCACATTAAAGGTACTGTTTTTCCTGATCGCAAATTTAGTTTGTGTGTAATGTGTGTAATGTTGCTGTTTGAGCTAAGGTATTATTTATGCTCTAAGTTCACTGCCAAGTAGGGTTGTTGCGGTGACAGAATTTTCCCACCGGTAAATCAGTGCGTGACAAACCCGGTGATACCGGTTTCACCGGGTGGAAGGGGCTTATAAATGCATTATATAGGGGCATTTGACTTTCACTTTTGAATTAGATGCAACTGTTGTTTAAATCCAGCGCTTGCGCACGCTGCGTTAAATTGCGTATGAATTTGCGTGCAAATGCGAGTACAACAGCTGGTTTAAGTGCTTGAGTCAATGTGCGCAGGTACTTCTGACAGAACCCGCCAGTCCCAAGCAGAGCAACCGGCTATTCCTTCATAAAGCGCTGCTTGAATGGTGGGTTTATTATTATTATTCTTAATGAAAAACACAACAACAAAACGATCTGACCTATATTAAACATCATATATGTATATTATAACAAAAACGAGTAAGCACGCGGCTTCTGCCATCATCTGCTCGCCGCAGTCTGACAGGAATAAATGAAATCTGACACCCGCAGCCGCTGCTCTGTGATGATGCGCGTTCAGCTCCGCTGAATTCAAACAGCAGACACATTCAGTTGTAAGTGTTTGCTCTCTCTAACGAAACTAAATGATTTAATTACAAGAAAATATCAAAACGATGGTGAAAGACGGTGTCGCGGTGGTGATCTAAACGGTGAGAGGCTGAAGCACCGGTAATCACCGTTTCACCGACTATCGCAACAAGCCTACTGCCAAGCGATATATTCCCCTTTCAAACCATACAGTGAACGGCCAGTTTGTACTATAACCCTCTAATTCC
Organism: Paramisgurnus dabryanus; assembly: GCF_030506205.2. Taxonomy (NCBI): domain Eukaryota; kingdom Metazoa; phylum Chordata; class Actinopteri; order Cypriniformes; family Cobitidae; genus Paramisgurnus; species Paramisgurnus dabryanus. The sequence goes on from NC_133357.1 coordinate 4,215,376, forward strand.
TGGTTGAATGACGAGCATTGACTAACCTCCGCCCACAGGAACACGTCAGTCGCCAGCTAAGCTCAAATGGCTCTGGCTGCACAATTAATCACACACGATTGTCACGGACATCTCGTCAGTAAAGCTGGTTCCTTGATTAGTAATAAATCACCATCAGCTGCTTTCAGATGGAGCGCCATTTACTACACAGAGCCGTAGTTCACTGACAAAAGGGAAAATATCGCATTCATAATCGGCAATGATTTCTCCTTTTGTCGGGTCTGTGTAGTAAATGGTGCTCCATCTGAAAGCAGCTGATGGTGATTTATTACTTATCAAGGAACCAGCTTTACTGACGAGATGTGTGTGACAATCGTGTTTGATTAATCGTGCAGCCCTAGCTCTGACTAAGCTAAGCTGCTGTTGAATCACAACACACTAAACAAACTACACAATCAGAACTCGTTACATATTTCTGAAGGAGGGACTTCATAGAACAAGGAAGACATCAGCCCGTTTTGAGGACAGTGAAAACAGCACTATACAGTAAATTGTGTGAAAAATACTGTTTTTTCACACAAAACATGAACACAATCAAAAACACAGGAAAAACATTACCTTTAACTTCACAATTCACACGAAAACGTGACTGCGCCACTTTCCACCTCTTCAAAGCCTTTGAGCGCTCCAGACTCTAGAGCACCTGGCATTGCGAAGTAAAGCTTGAGGTTGTGATGAGCACCCACCGGCGGAAAAAGAAATTGCCGCCTATGAACACACACATTTGTTAAGAAACATCATATCTGATCTTTGTTTACATTTTTATATTTCAAAATATATGTATGCATTATATATATATTTATATATATATAAAAGATATATACCTCCCCCCTCACACAAACACATTCTATAACCACCGCACCACAGTGGTGAATTGGTGCATTACCATCGCGGTGGTAAAATACTGTCACTGTCACAGCCCTAATAAAGATAAGAAGGAAAGAAAGCTGTTATGTACACAACCACAAAGATCCATTTTGTCTGTCAATATGAACCCTTTTCAAAACTTCCATCAACATCTGCTCTGAACTATGAATTAAATTCTGGCTCTGTCTATTGAAAACAAAGGGTGTGAAACATGTATATAATATAGAGGGAATAGTGACATACAGAAGAAATTAATTGCTGTTCTGAACAGAGACCATTGCATCCTGAATTATTTTCTTATATTTTCCTAATGACAATGATAAACCAGTACTGAGAAACAAGTAGTAGGTGGTTTTAAAAAGCTTACCTGTGAAGTTTCTTATGTTTGTGTTATTACGTTTCTGATGTGACAACCCTTGCTGTCTGATTCTTGTTCAATCCTGACAACATATAAAAAAAGTAAAATTAGTGCAATAGTAAAAGAGAATTCTATAAATGATGACCTTCATCAGAATGTAATGCATACACTTGCATTAATGCATTTAAGTATACTGTGAAATATCAGGGTTAACATGTCACAACATTACCTGATCCAGCCAGATGTAATGGCTGTTGATGCATTAAAATCTCAGCATTGACAAGATCACCATCACTATTTTTAATTTGAAGGGCTCTGATAACAAAGACATTACAAAAGAGTTATAAAAATACACTGAAAACAAGAGCACATTTGTCTGGATAACTAATATTTTCAAGTTCCATTAAACTTGCTAATTATTCATCAAGAGAAGTAAGCAAAATAATACCATTACACTTCATTTCAATTCAAATAGCACATGTCAACAACTTACACTGTTTGACTTTTTCCTTACAAAGGAGTTAAGAGTTTTATTCCGCTTTAAATCATGGATACAGCGCGAGGGACCGCAGATACAAGCATAAGCGTGTGACGTAACGTGTGATGCCTGATAAATGCAGTTATTGCAAATTCGCGAGCAATAAAACACCAACATCTCATCTAACGTTAAGTATAAACACTTAATCAGTAACATGAAATTAAGCAAGCAGCATTAATTAACTGACCGCACTCATCCAGCTGCCGTGCTGCTCCTCTTTAAATGACTGACAGAGGTGTCTGTGGCGCCTGTAAGACCTATCAGATATTCACTGACTGAACCACGATATCAACGCTTTTCTACCGAACAGTTTTCCAAAAAGCCCTTACATTTAAGTGCTTTTCTGAAGCAATAAACAACCAAGTGGTTAAGTTGATAAGACCAGATATCATATTAATTGATTAATATTCATATTAAATCATATTAATGTAACCGTAGTAAAATTTCGGCGGGAACATGCCGTGGAATAGCGAATCAACCATTATAACGGATACGTTCACAAATAACAGAAAAAGCACGATGCATATTAAACATAAAACATTTTATGTGTGAATAAAATAATGTTACGCGTTTTAAACATTGACTTATTGACTTGATATTTCCTTACCTCAATGCACTTTCTCGATGATCACGCAGACAGCCGTTAAACTCTCCAGTCTCGTGTAATCTCTATATGGGGAGGCTGTAATCTCGCGAGATTACCTCGCTACTTTTTTAGTCAGGATCAAACATTCCAAACTGACTTGTATGAATTAAACCGATAAAAGTCATGATGTATTTTATTATTAATGGTATTCTTAAAATTTATATTTAACATGTTATATTTAAGACACTGTGATGAAAATATAATAACAATAAAACAACAATAATAATAGTTTATTTGCATGTGTCTATTACATTTTTAACTCTCCCAATTACTTTTGGTAAATTTTTAAATAGTATTTTTATCAGTTTCATAAAACGAGTTTTTACAGCTTTTTACTGAATGATTCACAAATTACAATGTCATTAAACATTTATTTTATTGACCCTTTGCAACTGTTTACCATTCACTGTTGTTTCAACGTTGTGTCAACGTTGAACAAACAACTAAGCTTTTTCAACCAAATTTCAACGTTGAAGGTCGGTCATATGACTGCTTGGATCATTCAATATCAAGCTTCGATATCAGATTAAATTGACCTTTTATAGTATATGCAATTATAGTGTCATTTTAAATGTGAACTACTTGTAAACATGCTAGGATTTAAATAAATAAAAAAAACACATGCAAAATACATAGACCTACAACTTTCAAGATGTTAAAAATGAGTCTCATTGATTTACAATGAGTAATAAATATACTTTTACAGACATTGTTTTGACATAAATTTAACATCAATTTGACATCTTATTTCCTGACATCAAATCAACATCGATTTAATGTCAATGATATTGACCTGAGATATAGGGACCAGAAAAAAACATGTCAGATCGATACCTTTGTTGGGCCTCTTTACAACCACAAGGAAATAATTACAAAATATAATGAAAATATGCATATTCATGCACGTTATACATGGTGGTCAAAATCTTGACTATTTGTTGATGTCAAATTGACGTCAAGGTGCCCGCTGGGAAGAAAATTACCACACTTCCAGCATACGGGGAAATCATGTAGTATTAGCAATGTACGACTTCACTTACATAATTTTAAAGAGATTCCAATTATGTAGACATGACATTTATATTCTGATGGTATGAAAAGTATTCGTTAAGTTACAGTAATTTTTCTGACGTGTTTTTGAAAAGACATCACGATGAACGCGCAGTATGTTTTCTTAATTTTGTGAAAAGCACAACATTCAGTTTTTATAGACATACAAAAAATGACACCTTAACGTTTTAAATGATGTATAAATAATATCTGTATGTCCAAAATCAGCAGAGTAATCCAAGTCTCTTTGCGCAGTGATTGAAAAATGAAGAGTTTGCGCCGCGACCGCAGGGAGGGTTAATATTCATAATGTTTTTAACAATGTGCTGCGCTGCCGCACGTCGAAAATAAACATAGGGATTAAGTGAAAGTAGCGCATTACATTTGGGGTGGCACACGGGGTGGCCAGTGACCTGTCAAGGGTGTCCAGTGCCACCCTGGACACCCCTCTGGCTCCGCCACTGGTTACAACCGAGGTATGCAGCAAAGCATTTGTGAAGCCACAACACGCACAACCTTGAGGCGGATGGGCTACAACAGCAGAAGACCCCACCTGATACCACTCATCTCCACTACAAATAGGAAAAAGAGGCTACAATTTGCAAGAGCTCACCAAAATTAGACAGTTGATGACTTTAAAAATGTTGCCTGGTCTGATGAGTCTCGATTTCTGTTGTAGAGTCAAAATTTGGCGTAAACAAAATGAGAACATCACCTTGTTACCACTGTGCAGGCTGGTGATGGTGGTGTAATGGTGTGGGGGATGTTTTCTTGGCACACTTTAGGCCCCTTAGTGCCAATTGGGCATTGTTTAAATGCCACAGCCTACCTGAGCATCGTTTCTGACCATGTCCATCCCTTTATGACCACCATGTACCCATCCTCTAATGACTACTTCCAGCAGGATAATGCAGCATGTCACAAAGCTTGAATCATTTCAAATTGGTTTCTTGAACATGACAGTGAGTTCACTGTACTAAAATGGCTCCCAAGTCACCAGATCTTAACCCAATAGAGCATCTTTGGGATGTGGTGGAATGGGAGCTTCGTGCCCTGGATGTGCATCCCACAAATCTCCATCAATTTCAAAATGCTTTCCTATCAATATGGGCCAACATTTCGAAAGAATGCTTTCAGCACCTTGTTGAATCAATGCCACATAGAATAAAGGCAGTTCAGAAGGCGAAAGGGGGTACAACACAGTATTAGTATGGTGTTCCTAATAATCCTTTAGGTAAGTGTATATTAATGCGAACTCAAGAAATAGATATTTAAGGTTCTCCATGGAAATATTCAGCCAAAAATGGTTCTTCTATGGCTTTGTTCAAAAGGCTTTTTAGGACCCTTTATTTTTTATGAATGTATCTACACAGCATAACATCAGATCAAGAGGATGAGCACAGGCTAAACACTCATTCATTTTGCTTGGTTGCATGTATTTACAGATAAATCACTCAAAAGTCTCCAATAAAGAGCTAATACATTTCAAGGTTTTTCAATCTGCTCTTTTAAAGATTTAATGAAAATAATGTCCATTCATTCGGGAATCACCTTTGCACTTTCAAAGCATACATACAGGTTTTCCATAAAGGTTGCTGCTGATGATTGGCACCCTTGCTTTTCATTACTATAATGGGTTTGTGCCTCATTGCATTCAGAGGATAAGTATTTAACTGGGATGTCAAGGTAAGAAGTGACGGTCAAACCCACTGTAACAGACCAGACGTGACCCACTGACCACCGTTTCATGCCGAATGGCGTGGGTAATGATTTCAGACAGAGAACGTTTTCAGATTATTGTCTGTAATGGTGCTCAAAGCTTTTCTAGTTTGATATTTTGAGCATTTAAATATGCATCTTTGTTCAAAGGCATTCAGAGGTTTATGATGTGCTATGTCGGACATTCTGATTAAAGATTAAAAAGACCTTGGTTAGATGTTGTGTTTTGTATAACAGAGCATTACAAACCTTGAATTTAACAGATTAATGCCGATGCGTGTCTATGTTTGCTCACATAATCGTGACTAGCAAGTATTAACTGCTTTCACACATTCAGTTTTTACTGATAAATTGCATATAAGAGATGCAGTTGTGTGAACAGGATGATTTTAATACTATGGCTGGACCAAAGGTAACCCGTCATGTGTCTGGTTCCTTATTTCAAAATATGTGTTTTGCATGTCAAATGATCCTATGTGCATCACGTGTCTTGTCAAAATAAGTGCCTGCTGCAGACGCGTCTAAAGGGTTTATGATGAAAGAGACGCTTGCGTTTGCCAGATACTCGCATAATCTCATGTTTAATCAGAGTTTGCTGTTAAGGGAGTGTCTTCCCTGTATTTTATGAACGTGTGCGTCTCTTTTATCATAAAGATGTGTGTGCAGCAGGCACTTATTTTGACAACGTGATGCACATAGTTCACATGACGCAACAAACACATATTTTGAAAACGCGTGCAACACACATGACACTCCGAACACTTATTTTGAATTTGTGCCCCTCGGATGAGCAGTTAGGGTGGCCATTCGTGCCAGTTCTGGCAGACACGTCCTGAACATGTTTTTGGGTGCGTTCTCCGGAAGTCGCGTTGGTCGACCGCATTTGGTTTTAACATAGCCCAAATAAATAAATAAAAAGCAAACACCTTGTAATCATTGTTGACTTTGCGTTTATGATGAAATATCATACATCTGACATCAAATTCAAATTTATTTTGGCTAGACGTGTGTTACTCATAGCCAGACCAAATTGGATCTACAGTTTACCTAGATGGTGTAATGACGGCTTTTGTTTGTTGGGATGAACTACTGCCATGCTGGCATTTATTGACAGCATTGTCCTAAATAATTTCTGCTTTCATGTTTAACTGATAAATATAATGGCTAACGCACTTGATAAACCATAAGGGAGAGTAAATAATGATAAAATGATTCCTGTTGATCTGAAAGGTTAGACCCTGGTAATAATTTTCACATTGGTTTTTATGAAGAGTGATGCTTTGTCTTTGGGGATGAACTTGTTTTGCATTTAATTATCTTCCTATGATTTCCAAATGAGTTCTTTTTCATAGCAAAACTAATAACAATAGATTCGGCTGGATCATGAAAGACTGGATTTGTCGGTATGGAGACAGCCTGCTTTATATTCAAATCATCTGAGATTTACACCAACCTCCTTGTAAGGAAATTAAGTCAGAATATATCCTCAGCTTATCAGATAATGATTTGTGTTGTCTCGTGTTTTGTTTTGTAATATTTTTGTACACCATGCACCTGTCCATCTTAAAGGGATGGTTCACCCAAAAATGAAAATTCTGTCATCATTTACTCACTCTCATTTTGTTACAAACCGCATACATTTCTTTGTACTGATGAACACAAAGGAAGATATTTTGAGAAATATTTGTAATTGAACCATTCGTGGACCCCATTTTGAAAGTAAATGGGGTCCATGAACGGTTTGGTTACAAACATTTCTCAAGTTTTCTTGAGTGAGTAAATGATGACAGAATTTTCATTTTTGGGTGAACTATTCCTTTAAAGGAATGTGTCAGGTTTATAAAATAATGTCAATTACCATGAAAAATTATCTCAGTTCTGTTATTTAAAGCAAAAATGATTTTAATAGTAAAAAACTTACATTTGATGTAAACAAGGCCATGCAGTTGAATAGGGTTTGATGTTGAATTTAATTACATTTCCTAAAAGGTTGAAATTTGAAGGTCATACTTTTTGGTATGAATTTTTCTATAAAAATATGTCGTATTTCAGCTCCAAATTTCTTTTTAATATGGGACTACTTTTCTAGGCGGATTAATTTTAAAGGACTTGTTACCGAAACGCTTGTATCCTTGCACTTCGTGTGTTTTTGTGTTTGTCTCAAAATGGCCATCACTGGAGTTGAAAGAATGGATTAAATTAGGTTTTTGGATGAGGTTAGTAAAACAACAATTATTATTTTTATTTTTTTTTAAGTTAAAGGATAAGACATTTCATACACGTAGTTGTTTCTGGTAACTGGTGTTAAGTAAGGATCTCAAAAGAGCTTAGCTTGTATTGAACCAAGAATACTCTTTTAGTAAACCGAAACATTTATTAGCCTACCGAATTAAATATTATGTTAACATTTATTTACCTTATTAGTAGTTATAAAATGGTTCTGATGTCTGATTGGACGAGCCGCATCCATTTGCCCCCTTACAGAGCATATAAGCAAAGCAAAAAATATACATCTGTGACCCCACATTGATTATTTATTAGTCCATAATCAATGCTTTTAACTAATGCTACATTGTACAATGTGTTTAACCTCACTAAAAACTATTGAACAAATATTACTGACACAGGAGGTTCTGGCAAAAACATTGACATGTGCATTTGAAAACAGTTCTTCTTATTATTGTAAAATATTTTGTCTTCCTATTAGTGGTAAACAGGAGGAATATTTCATTCAGTTATAGTTTTTCCTTGAACATTTCTGGAGAGATATCCGGTTTCCAAGGAAACCTTTCAATGAAGCTCTGATCAAACCGTTGAAATTCAAGGAAACCTATGAAACAGTCCTTACACTAAAAACTAACGTATCAATCTCTCCTGAGGTTTCCCTCCACAAGCAAACATGCTTTATCTGCCTTTCTTTATGATAAATGACTTTTCTATCTCATCTCATCTGTTTATCAAAAGCTACATATTTGTATGGGAAAGAAAGCTTTTGGCCTTGCAGTATCCTGAGAGCAAAATACACTGAGAGCAAAAGGTTTGTCTGAAGAACTGTAATATTTGGTCTATTGACATCAAAAACATGCAGGTCTTTGTTATATGACAAATTATATAACACGGTTTTCTCTGAATCAATTAATTTAAACTAAAAGAAAGTTAAATAAAACTGGGCTAGAGTACGCTATATTTGTCAGAGCATGTCGTGATGTCCATTTAATTTTATGTGTGTATTTTAACAATCTGTTGAATAAGTCTACAAACTTTGGGTGCAACCATCAACCCTGACAATTTTAAATCTGCATGCTATCCTACTTTAGAGACGATCCGAGTTTGAAGGCTGCATCCTCCGAAGGCTGTATTCAAAGGCCAGTAATGTTACTGCGTTGCGCAAAAGGCTGTCAGCTGTTCACAAGCCTCCAAATGTGGCTTTCAAATGTTTTCCGTAAAATGAAGGATCCATCAGATTTCTCTTTATATGCTGGGTACACATCAAAAGATTTTTTACATCTTATTAGATTTTCAAAAGGCAATAGACCACAAACATGAGAATAAAAAAATCCTAGATTTAACCGTTTTGCCCCTACACTGCAAAAAATGATTTTCAAGAAAAAAAAAATTAGTATTTTTGTCTTGTTTTCAGTAAAAATATCTAAAAAATTTTAAATTAAGATGCTTTTTCTTGATGAGCAAAACGACCCAAGAAAATAAGTCTAGTTTTTAAATCAAAAGTGATTTTGTACATAAAACAAAACTGCCAGTGGGGTAAGCACACTTTTCTTGAATTTTTCTTCAATTTAGTGTTTAAGAAAAATGTTTGTTTTTGCTTACCCCATTGGCAGATTTTTTTGCTTGCAACCAAATCTTTCAAACAAGGTAAGGAGCGTCATGTTTTCAGCTGACGTCAGAGGTATTGAGGCCAATCACAACGTACAGATTAGCTGGCCAATAAGGGACACAGAGCTTTTCAAATCCGTGCATTTCAGGAAGAGATTGAAATCTGGAGCTACAAAAATGTACAGTATGTGGAAAATAATGTGTTTTTTGAACCATTAACCATGCAAAACCTTTGTATTATACCAAATACACAAAATAACGTTGTTTTTTAGCAATGAAATAGGTGCCCTTTAACAAAGATGGCTCATTAAAATTCATATTATTTACTAACTATCAGTCTGCTTCCTCAGAAAGTGTAAAGGTCTCAAGGGGCACCACCGTCACATCAGGCATCAGAATATTACAGAAATGTGCAAAATAATGGGAACAAGAACAAACAACAGCTCCAACACAGAAGCAGGGAATTTTGCATGGGCCAGTAACACTGATATTTTTATTAGAAAATGTAAAGTCTAGTTTGTTGCTTAAATCAGCAGTTCTCAGAGCGTTTGCAATGCATTTCCTCCGAATCTAAGCAGATTTTACAATTAATTGAACTTTTATCACAAAAAAAAAGGTTTTACCATCACTGCTTTACCATCAAATCTCATATGTTTCCTCACCTCTGTTCTTTGTCTTTCACTTATTTTAACTTTAAACAAGGTGCTGAGAAAAAGGAAATGTGGTCTGTATGGATGAAGCATCATCCATCAAATGACCTCCTGAGAGACTGCTGTGAGATGAAGAGAAAAATGCTGTTATGCTAAATTCTCAGTTGTGTCTGTCATAATTATCTCATCATTGTTTCGAGAAATGTCCGGCCACAGCTGATGCTGTCATTATTTCCTATGAAAATCTCTGCTGAATTGTGTATCGATATCTGACAGGATGGCTGTTGTGTCCCTGTTTCGTACGTTTTATTACACGTGCATTTCAGTCTTGGATGTAAATGTAAGTACGCAGGATGATATGGGATACAAGATGTGACTTCCAGAGTGTTTTATTTTTGTATGTAACTGGCATCATTAATGAATCAAATTCTACATTTTCTCACATTGAAATGTATTCGTCCTTGTACTGTTTTCACCCTTCTACGGTTTTCTTTCTCTATGGGGAGTGTAACATTTCATTTTTGTCTATCTAACGAAAAGTATCTTTGCAATTTATTACTGCCTAAGCACAATTAAAAGCAAAGGAACACGTTAACACAGCAAAAAGGCAAGAAATGACAATAGGTCATATATCATACAGTTAGACATCTGTTATGTATGTGAAGAAAAGTGTGGCAGGACTCTCTCTCTCGCTCGCTCGCTCTCTCTCTCTCTCTCTCTCTCTCTCTCTCTCTTTATTTTTGCTTTTTGTTTATTTTACTGATAACATGATCTTGCTGTATGCTACACTGTTTCTCCACTGTTAAAATATTAAACAGTGCATTGTTTATTTGTAGCAAAACCATATAAGCAAAGTATGCACAAAGTCCCATTATCATTCTGCTCGACATCTCACAAAATAATTATTCAAGACCACCCGGCACCTGACTGCTTCTTCCTGACATTAGTGCAGTATACTTTAATATCATTGCTATTTAAACTCCTATCCTAAATTTGGGAGTTTTTTTAGTGAGGGACGTTTAATCAGTCAGGAGATAAAGAAATCACAATGAAATGTTGTACAAAGTTTGTGTATATCAAAAGTACTATTGTTATTTTTAAAATCTGTGAAAAACAATATTTTTTAACTCTTTCCACACCATTGATGAGTTATCTTGTCAATTAAGAGAAAATATTTCCCTGCCAATGACGCTTTCCTGACGAGTTTTTACGGTAATCTGTAATTCCACTAATATCCACAAAATGGCGCTCAATTTACCCAATTTATAAAAAACTGAAAGCAAAAACTAATTTAATATTTTTTTAATTAAAAATGTAATTAATTTTAAACTCAGTGTATGTTTTAATAATCGTTCTGAATCTGATCTCTAACAAAATTCCTTTACAAAAATGCAATTCTTTCAGGTTTTTGCTCAAATAATTTCAGGTATTTTTGAAGAAACCTAAAAAGAACAAATGAAGATAGGATACAAACGTTTATTTACTGTTTTCTTTGTTTGTTTGAAAGCAGAGGGTCTGTTTTTTACTTGATATATTTGTATGTTTATATATTTTTAGAATTTTTTTTCCTGGAAAGCATTTTGTAAAACTTTTGTGAAAATGACAAAAAAAATGCTGATGGGTAACTTTTTGAAAAAAGGCTGGCAGGGAATGAATTAAATACCTTTTACTTTTATTTAAGTATGATTTGACATGGTATACAGGTATGCATACTTGAGTATAGTTTCTGTGTACCATTTGGCCCCCGAGTATAACTCTTTCTGTTTGACCATTTCCAGGCGTTGTTCCAGTTTTTGGATTCCGAAGAAACTAAAATCACTTTAAGCAGGTACTTGATATTTCCTGTGCCCTAAGTTTCAAATGAGAAAAAAATTGAAAAAGATTTTAAACTTCTGTTTCTGAAAATCATTTTATAAATGTTATATAAAGTCGACTGCAGGGAACGATTTTGTTTGAGGAGAGTAAGAGAAGATAAAAACAGTAGGAAAGGCCAAAAGTGAGGGATTAATACTTTATCTCTTCTGTCACATTCAGAATGTGATCCATCATGAGGGAAGATAGACTTTGGCAGATGGACACTTTTAGTCTGGATCTTGAGAGGAGTGACTTTTCACAGAGACAAATGTCCATTACTTTTTTAATCTTCCGACTTTTTCTAAGTAAAGCTGTATCTCTAAAGGAGTGTGAACTTTAGGAAGGGGGCGGGGCTTGTCTCATATATGTTCCAAACTGATTTACTATACCCTAAGAATGCACTATGACTTTATATAATTAAATAATTTAAACATCCTACAGTTAAGATACTGAAAAATATTATTTATCAAAAGATCATTTTCCTGTTAATTATTATAAATGTAACATGAAATATAAAAGTGAACATATTGCTTGGCAAAAAATAAAGGCCAAGGCCTGTTTTACAATAATTTTACTTTGGTAAATGTGAGAAAATAAATCAATGCAGCAGTGCAGCACACAGAGGCGTCATGCCCATTGAAACCGGATTTTTGAGCCAAATGGATTTTGCAAGCAACCTCAAAAATAAAAAAAAGCGTCCATTAATCTTTTAATCTGTTTAAAATGCCCAAATTATCAATTTTCTGCTGCATCCGTGTCACTTTTCAGAGTTTTGATAGTGTATTGATCGTGTACATTACTTTATTCTGGCGGCAGTCGGCGCAGCCGCAGACGTCAGCGTCTGAGCGCGCTCACGAGCTTAGCTGTTGCTGCTCGACCTTATTAGCAGGGGCGGGGTTTGCGTATGGCAGTTGCCATACCCTAGCATTCAGACAAAACACCAGAAATCAACAGGCTATAATGATGCTCATTAAAGATAATTTAAAATATTTTCAGTAGAACATATCTAAACATTGGTACATCACTAATAAGTATCATTTACACGTGTGTTCGACTTCATGTTATGACACTGGAACCAACAAGCGGATGACATCAACGTGCCGCGACAGCGGTTTGAAATCAAACTCTTCCGATGATTCCTCGAGTCACCCTCGCGGTACTTTGACGTCATCAGCCTGTCGTTCTTACAGCGCAGCTTAAAGTCGAACACAATCTATAGTGGGAACTTCGCGCTGCAGGAGGTCTCATGATGACCGCTGCTTTAATAATCTTTATTTTCGCAAGTAAAATCCTTTTTGTTTTAACATTTAAACAGACTCATGGTTCTCCCCCACACTCGCGCTTTGCATATTGCATACATTATTCCAGAAGTAAAATGATTTGCTCTGTGGATAAATAAATATGTTCTCTTCCACTGGGGATTGTAACGCAGCCGAAGTGAATTGTATTAATTATTTGCGCGCATTTTTGAATATGGCCACTTGTGGAATAACCTGCACGACGACAAAAGGTAAGACTTGTTTTTGCATTTAGCTCTGTTTTACTAAGACTTTTATTTAGTGTTGGATAACTATGTGTGCTCTATCACATCATTTAAAAGTCTTTATTGTGTGTTTATAAGTGGATTTGGCGGTTGTCGTGACAAGATTTGTGAAGGGATGTCACAGTATGTTTTGTTTTGATATTATCTTGTTTTAGTTTATCTGTTGCTGGAGTTGTGCTTAGTTAAGAATTATTTGAAAAGCATTTTAAATAATCATGATTTCTATTGTTCTATTGTTGTTGTTTCATTTGTATTGCTTCCGTATTGTTGTCAGTAGTGTACATCCGTGCAGTCGTAGTATGCTTTTGTACAGGTTGGTGGAGTATGTACACATGTGGTTTTATAGATTAGTTATTTGAGAATGGCCTTCTTGTACGAAGAATTTTTGCCATACCATAGCCTAGGTTTTCGTGAAACGCCGCCACTGATTAGTAGAGATTTCTAGATTCATCTTCTTGGCACAACGCCAAAGTTCGCCAGAGTTCACGGGGGCGCGGAATCACACATGTTAACACATAACGTAAAATTTAATGCAAAAATCCGTTCCTCTAGTAATTTTATCTAAACATATTTTTTTAAATCATTATTGAACATTAAAATCAATCACGTGGCTATAGCTTATGGCATTTTCGTTGTTTATATACTTTATGGATGTAAATTATATTAATTTCATAGGATAATGCAGTTGTTGTGCAAAATGCATTAATGACAGAATTAAACAAGTCATTAAACAAAACGTAAATAGAACACATGCCGTTTCAGATGTAAATATGATGCCAATATGTCATTAATCCGATTGAATAGTATTTGAAATGAAAGTTAGTCAACACTTTAATTTTGGAGGTTTTTGCACTATGGCAGGGGCGTTTAGAATGTTAGAAATGTAAGTGCCATGGAAAAGACTGAAAGCACTATAGATGGTTTCATCGGACGCACGTGATACACGTCTGGATCCGAACCTTACTTCCGGTTTCGTTTTTTTAATGGTCTGACTAGTTGCTAAACTGATCTCTTGAACAAATGCCTCGTCGAAAATAACAAATGTTTTGGTTTCCTAGGTAATCTATGTGTTGTTTTGTTTGCTTGTTATATAAATAAACTATGTTTAAAGAATTTGTTGTTATTTATTATTAGCGGAGTTTACCGGAAGTTACGTGCGGACCGCGACAGCGGCTTGTTTATGTTGTTACCGCTGAAACGGTCTATAATATAATTCGTTTGATGTATGTGTATGCGCAAATTTCTGTGAGCTTTGCACACTGTGCCCCCTTAAAAAAATTGGTGCATGACGCCCCTGGCAGCCAGGGCAGGACTTAACAGGGTGGAGGCCCCTGGGCTTGAATAAATTTTGGGCCCTACACTATCAGAACAAAAGGTACAAAAGCTGTCACTGGGACGGTATTCTTTAAATGGGTCCTAATATTTACCATTTATGTACAGATATAGGTAAATTTGTACCCATTATATGCACTCTTTAGGTACAAAGGTGTACTATTTGAAAGGGTACCACCCCAGTGACAGCTTGTGTAAATTATCTTCTGAGAGTGCACATACAGTAAACAACCTAAAATAAAAAATATATCATAGAACTACATTTTAGGGAAGTTTCCCGACAGGGTTTAGATTAATCTAGCACTAGGCCTATTGCTAGGTTATATTAGGGCATTCAAGTAGTTTTTACAAACAAACCTTACAAAAAACATTACTGGTGTGTGTCTTGAGACAAAACAATGGCAATGATATATGTTAAGATATATCAGTGCAAGATGTGTTTAAATTAAGACAGATCAAACATGCATTTTAGTCTTGGACTAAGATAGGACCTGTCTAGGAAACTGCCCCTATGTCTCTATAGCAGAACATAAGCCCAGTCTAAAATTAAATCATGTATTTTAGGGATGTCACAAATCCAAATAAATCATGCACATTAAAAAATACCCCATAACAACATTTAAAATCATTGTGTTAGACTTAGCTTAAGAAAAGAATTATATGTTTTGATTAACATTCACCTTATTACACACCATATAAAGTTATAAACATTATCAACAAGCGTATATTGTGCATATAGCCCAAGTGGTGCAGTGAAAAGAAAAGATTTTAGGATGTTATTTAATAAATATGACAATCATGTAATATAACCTTGAACGTGGATATAAAAGTTAACACTTTTCAGAAGTTTAAACTGTGATTCTGTTAAGCACAAGCAAACATGCTGAGAGAGAAAATACATGAAAGTTAGGCTAGCTAGTGGATTATATCAAAAACCATCAGGACATCAACATGGCCATGATTTAGTGCATCCTCACCTCCAGATGAAGTAATAAACTGGACTGATGATTTAAATGTTGATTTATATAATCATGTGCGTTGTTAACTCTCCGGATTTTGTTATGTTTCGTAGCTCTGCTTCACTCGTTTATTTCTCCACAGGGACTGTTTGGTTAGTGTCGTGTGAGCTGCAGACTGCGAGCAGATTGGATTTCATTTGGCGCTACGCAGACCGCTTGGTGATAATGTCAAAGTACCGCGAGAGCGATTAGAAAGCAGACTTCTCCGTGTGATTTCTCAATCGCTCTCGCGGTACTCTGATGTTATTTTTTTTGGCCGTTGTTGAACCACATGAATACACCCGTCTGCTTTACAGTCAGTTTTGCGCCGTGATAATTTGATTTCATATAATGATCGGATCGCGCAGTGCCGCATGAAGTCAAATGCACCAAATACCAAATAGCTGACTGTATATGAGGTTAAACCCGCCAAAGTAGCAAGTGGAGCATACAAATGGTGAGTGATTCAGATGTCAATTTATGAATGAAAGTGTCAAAGGTTTGTCACACACTTTTAAGTATTTTCACGCTTTTTTAAATGGGTATACGGAAATCCTTGACCTTTCCTAGTGGGTATACTGCGTATACCTGCTGCGTATCACGTTAGATTACAAACAAACAAGAAAAAACAGAGTTACAAGACCATAGCCTACTCTAGTAATCAGGGATGTGATTTTTCCGGATTAATCCGGAATTCCGGATTTTCCGACCTGAAAATGTGACCTACGTGAATCATGCAGATATGTAAAAAAAAAAATAATAAGGGGGGAGGGGGGTATCTCACAGCCGTCGCCATGGTAACCCGGGACGGAACCACAATCGCCGTCCCCGCGCAACAGGGCCACACCGGTGGCAGATGACAAAGAGATGCATTTTCCTTCCTTTCCAAGTATCAACAAGGACGTGTTTCTGACCGTTCGCAAATGGCGGATGGCGAAGTATGATTGTATTCACCAATCAGACCCGATCGTTTATCTCCTCTCTTCTCCTCATTTGCGACGTTTGGCTGTCACTCGCGTGACGCGAAACAAAGCGGCAAACATATACACGTCGGTTTACTTGGTGGATTTGGAGCAGCAATTTTCACAGAAATGAGAGGAAAAACGAGCGCCATTGCAGAATATCCTGGTGGCGACTGAGAGAGGGACGATGCAACAATATTGGTTCCGAAAAAAGGCAAGGAAATAAGTTACCTCATCGAGCCTGGTTTAACCTAACTGAGCATTACATTCGTGCATGAAACCTGATCGACGAACACGGAGGGGCGGGAATCGCGGGACGGAGTGTTTCTTCAGGCTCCGGCGTGAATATAAATTTCTCTTCTAAAGTTCGGTAAAAACACATAAATGGCTTAAAATCTTGTTTAAGAATCTGTTTTATAATGAGAATCTCTCTTTCAGCGCGCCTACGTGTGTTTGCGCCGCGTGACAGCCGATTTGAATCTGACAGAGTTCGTCACTGTACATTAAAATATCCCACACAGACATTACAGCGTAAATGCAAGGATTAAGATTGATTTTATATATAACAGATAATCTAGATACATTTACCCTAATAAGTTTTTAAAAACATGGTAATGTTTTGCTTTAGTGTTTTAATGCCAGACAATCATTGAAATGAGGGAAAAATGAAGAGAAAGGCAGCAGATATAGCATCCTTCTTCAGAAAGAGTAGCAAGAAGCAGCCAAACAAATCTTAGTAAAATACATTAAAGTAGCCTTCAAAATTCACATGATTCACATGAAAAAACATGGAGGTTGAATTATGACTATAAATTGTATGTTAATCTCAATTCATTTGAATAAAAATTAAATTATTGTAGCAATTGTATGTTACATTATTCTGATTAACACACTATAATACTTAAAAGTATTTTAAGGTTGGATGATAGAGATTTTATATGCCACCCCAGAGTAACTGCTGGCCCCTGCCTGGCCACCCCTATGAAAAAATCCCTTGCTCCGCCACTGATTAGCAAAACTCAAAAAATACATTATATTATAAATCTTTACCCGGACAAGTGACTTTTGTGCATGGACAAGTGAAACACAAATTTACTTGTCCGAAGGACAAGTTCCTCAAAAAGTTAATGTCAAGCCCTGATAAACATATTACAACAATTTACGATTAACTAAGAATAATAGTAAACTTCATTATTGTTAATATTGTGACTCTTGATGAGTCTTGATGACGTATGCAGCTTAGAAATGCGACCTCCGGAAGGCTGCAGATTTGGGATTGAGCTCTGTATCATCGTTTGTTTCAAAGGTTTCGTGTGTTTAAAGTTTTAAGGTTGACCAGTTTGATTAAAATAAATAGCACCTGCACTTTTTTGTACAATTACTTCTATTTATTAGTGTCAACCTTCTATTGTTCATGTTTAACAGCTAACAAAGTTACTCATCTACAGGGGTCTAAAATTAGAAAAAGAGACCTTTAAGACACTTTATTATAACTAATGGTCCTGTGCAGCACATTTTACAGATATTTGTATTAAAAAAATACTCTGGTAAAAATAGAAGTACTGATTTAACTTCTTTACTCAAGTAAAAGTATCAAAGTACAGGCTTGGAAATTTACTTAAAGTATCAAATTAAAAGTAGCCATGCCTTTAGTTCTTTATAAGCCATTGCCTACATTTTATTTGGATGTCGGCAAAATAGGCCTTCTTTTGACATGAACATTTGCATGTTGCACATTTAGCTGTTAAAGTTGGGTAAAAATGCAAAACAAAAATAAGTTAAAACTAGGGATGCACCGATAGGATTTTTTGGGCCGATACCGATATTGATTTAAACGGGAAACTTCTTGCCGATACCGATGCCGATACATATATTAAACACTTGTATACAATACTTTACAGTTGGTCTATTAGCTAGTTTATTTCAGCATCAAATTATTTTTACTGAACATGGATTGGATCTAATTAACATTCAACTGACCAACATAATAAGAGAGGCACAAATTAAGCTAAAACAAATATAATAAGACAGCATGACAACCTTAAAAGGTGGTTTTAGCTATTCAGCATTTATTTTCTTAACAACATTAACTATTTTTTACATATAATGGATTTCTTTATGCAGTTAATTAATAAACAATCGGTATCGGCCTTTCTCGTGCTATTGCCGATATGCCGATGGTTTCAAATTCATCAAAAATCGGCCGATTAATATCGGCGGCCGATACATCGGTGCATCACTAGTTAAAACATATTTTTTATCATGGTTGTTGATATAGAGAGAGGTGGTGATGGAGCAGTGGACAAGACACTTGCTTTTGATTCCCACTGTTACACATCCACCAAATAAGTTGTTATGTGTCATACTGTACAAAAAAGTTGCATGTTGCACATCTAGCTGTAAAATAAATTAAAATGTGTTTTTTTGTTCAAATAAGTTGTTATGGGTCCTACTTTACTATCCGTATAGATCCGCCACCAGTTTGATTGGCGTGTGTGTGTGTGGGGGGGGTCTTAATATATTTTCCTGCTTTTTTGTCCTTAGCCAATCACATGCCTGAGTAATCTTTTCGGAGTAATACGGAGCGCTTCATTTTCCCGTTGCTCTTTCTCTGTAAAGGTCATTTATTACTCTCATTTCGCGTATTCGCTATTATATTAGCATATATGGGTTTCAAAAGCAGTAAACTCAGCGCGTCATATTCAGCACCAAGATGACTGACATATATTAACGAATTAAATGCAGCACCAAACAATTCCGCACCAACCAATAGGCTGTAAAATAAAAAAATGAAAACGACTGAACAAATCAAACGAACGCAAGCCAGCACGGAGGCCCCTATTGGCCGGGGCCCCTGGGCTCAAGCCCAATGGTAAGTCCGGCCATGCTGGCAGCACACTACTGTAAAGCCACTTTATGTCCCACCGGTTTGGGACAGATTACAAAAGCAATACTGACAGACTCTAAATCTCATCCTTATCTCATTGTCTAAATCCTAAAGTCTGTAAACAAGTGAAAGTGTACCATAAAACCAATACAATAAATAAGTGTAAGTTGAAGCAAATCTGTAAATATACTGTCCATGCAGTTGAATATAATCATTATTTGTGAACCTGTATAGCTCAGCATTGCGTGTGCAGCGCACAAGGTCATGGGTTCGAACCCAGGGAACATACTGATAAAAAATGTATTAATAAATAAACGTATCACTTGTAATGCACATATATACACTCACTTAAAGGATTATTAGGAACACCATACTAATACTGTGTTTGACCCCCTTTGTGTTGAAAGCATTCTTTAGAAATATTTGCCCATATTGATAGGATAGCATCTTGCAGTTGATGGAGATTTGTGGGATGCACATCCAGGGCACGAAGCTCCCGTTCCACACATCCCAAATATGCTCTATTGGGTTAAGATCTGGTGACTGTGGGGGCCATTTTAGTAGAGTGAACTCATTGTCATGTTCAAGAAACCTAATTTGAAATTATTCAAGCTTTGTGACATGGTGCACTATCCTGCTGGAAGTAGTCATTAGAGGATGGGTACATGGTGGTCATAAAGGGATGGACATGGTCAGAAACAATGCTCAGGTAGGCCGTGGCATTTAAACAATGCCCAATTGGCACTAAGGGGCCTAAAGTGTGCCAAGAAAACATCCCCCACACCATTACACCACCACCAGCAGCCTGCACAGTGTTAACAAGGCATGATGGATCCATGTTCTCATTCTGTTTACGCCAAATTCTGACTCTACCATCTGAATGTCTCAACAGAAATCGAGACTCATCAGACCAGAAAACATTTTTCCAGTTGTCAACTGTCCAATTTTGGTGAGCTTGTGCAAATTTTTTTCCTTTTTGTAGTGGAGATGAGTGGTACCCGGTGGGGTCTTCTGCTGTTGTAGAACATCCGCCTCAAGGTTGTGCGTGTTGTGGCTTCACAAATGCTTTGCTGCATACCTCGGTTGTAACGAGTGGTTATTTCAGTCAAAGTTGCTCTTCTATTAGCTTGAATCAGTCGGCCCATTCTCATCTGACCTCTAGCATCAACAAGGCATTTTCGCCCACAGGACTGCCGCATACTGGATGTTTTCCCTTTTCACACCATTCTTTGTAAACCCTAGAAATGGTTGTGCGTGAAAATCCCAGTAACTGAGCAGAGTGTGAAATATGCGGACTGGCCCGTCTGGAACCAACAACCATGTCATGCTCAAAATTGCACAAATCACCTTTCTTTCCCATTCTGACATTCAGTTTGGAGTTCAGGAGATTGTCCTGACCGGGACCACACCCCTAAATTCATTGAAACAACTGCCATGTGATTGGTTGATTAGATAATTGCATTAATGAGAAATTGAACATGTGCCTAATAATCCTTTAGGTGAGTGTATATATTCTAGTAACATTATTGTGTAGGCTGCATCTTCAGGAGGTTCGCCCGCATACATTATCGAGGTTTGTTGTCAGGTTTTATTTCAGAAAAGCAATTGTTTCAAAGTAAGAATAAACTATAGTGATTACGTCTCACAAGGAATAAATGTTTTTTTCTCAAATGTGAGAACTTCAATGACGAATGTGGCCGATAAATGCAATCTCTGGAGGACGCAGCCTCTCAAATAAGATGCAGCTATTATGTTGCTTTTCGCAGTCGGTCATATGTTTTCCAAGCAGAAGGAAGGCTTTTAGTGATTTTACTTCATGAAAGTTGCGTTGATAGATTGGCTTTATTATTTGTATTGTGTGATAACAGTTTTATAAAAGCAATACTTAAGTGCAGTGTTGTCACGACCGAAGCCTTTTTGCTTACATATAGCTTGAATGCATTGCGAATCACTTTGGATAAAAGTGTCTGCCAAATGCATAAATGTAAACGAATGTAATTTATAATATTTTATACTAAATGCACAACTTCTTCAAGTGTGACTCTCTCGTACATATGCACACACGCATACACACACATAACTGCTCATGAGGGAATCGCAACTCATTGCACAAAAGCAGTTAATGTGATTGCACATTTTCCAGATGAATACTGCGACTGATCGTTGTATCTTTTGGTTAATGTAATCAGATGACAATATCTGTCACACTGATTATGTAGTGATGATAATTAACATATTAAATTATCCATAAATCTGGAGAAGATGCTGTAGGGGATCTCTGAGAGCAAATGTTTCAAATGACGGTAGGTGTAAGCTGTGAAGTGATGGAAACAGCTATGAAATATGACAAATGCAAGTTGCACTTGATGGTATCAGCATAAGTTTAACCGAGCTACATTTCAGTTTAAGCCTGTTTAATACCCATTAACAAACTTTATGTTGTGTTTTGAAAGCTGGTGTGAATATTTATGCATTTGACAGACACTTGTGGTATGCATTTTTTCAATATGTGTGTTCCCAACCCATGATGACCTTTGCGCTGCTACAGTAACACAATCTCTACCAGTTGAGCAGTAATAAGCAAGACTTCATGCTTTTAGACTTTTCAGCGGGTGGAGAAATACACTTGTAAGTTGCCATGCTTTTAAATCTGTACAATGGAGAAATGTATTTGGTTCATGGACAGTGCTAAATGGTATGGCTGTTGTGTTTATATTGCACAGTGTGCCTTTCAATACCAATTTAAGCTTTATGTGATACTTTTTGACTGTGTGAATAAATATCGCAATTAGAAGTCAAGTATAAATGTGTAAATCAAGTGTAATTTCAAATGTAAATGTGTTCGCAAAGACATCTTTCTGAAAGACTTGCAGAGGAGACCGGGGCTAGTTTTCATACTTTCGACTTTAGTGAAATTTGTCTTTAGCTATATTTTTATATTATTAATAACAGTTTCTTATTTAGCCTTGGCTACAGAAAGCTTTGGAAACATCAACCTTTCTAGATTGTCACAAAATAAATGTTTGTTTTTTTGGACACTGATTTGTGATGAAAAACCATATTTGATAAACATGAAATACAATTTAACTAAAGTGAAAACTTTCAAGCTGTGAATAAATCTCTAACACGTAATTCAGAAAATAAAAAAGTTACATAGAAATATTGTAAAAATTGTTAACCGTTTTACTAATAGGTTTTGAAATCAACCAATTGTGTATTTTTAATATTTAAAATATATGGGCAATCCCATGCAGATGTCAACCTTACCACGAAAAGTAAAGTTTTTACCCAAAGTTTTTAACCATACTGATATCTGAGATGTCAACATTTGGTGGTTTAAATACTCATGCAAGTCTCTGTTAATGTTTTAAAGCATTTTTTAATTATTTGAAATATTAATTTTCTATATTTTTTATTTTTTATAGTTAAGTAAGTACAAATCTCAGAATTGCCACGTCCATAACATTGTTTGTTAAAATAAATATTTTAATTTTATGTATAAAAAGTATTTATATTTTTATTTATTTATAAAATAAAAAATTATTTATCCCTTCTCCATTTCTTTTTATTATTGCAACTGATTCGTGCGTTTTAATTCCCAGAATTTATACAAAGTATGTTGTCTCCCAAATCCTTTTTTGTCACACACTAAAAATGCATGTTCCCTCATCTAAAATAGAAAACATGAGTATATAGACTGATATTTTCCCCATGTCTGGACTTTATCAGGGGTTATAAGCAGATGGTTCAATATATCGGTAATAAATGCATTCTGTAAAAATTCAAATGTCACATTTATAACACTGCAGTTGCTCATTCAAAGAACTGGTACAGAAACAAGCAGTCTATAGTTCATTTATGTGACATTATGAACATCTCCTCTATATAAACATTGCAAATTAACCTTCTCATATCATATCTAATATGAGATGTTGAATCAAAACTAATTTATTACCATATAATCATACATTTATCAAAACTTGGGATTCATTTAAATTGTTATAAAATATATTTCATTAATATATTTTGTTTGAATTTTCCTTTTTTTTTAATCAAGTAATGATGTCGTTCATTGACCTGTAATGTAGAGCACTTCAGAAATTAAACTCTGATTTTAATAATTTTTCTATTCAGATTATGAACAACTTGCCCCAGTATTTCCAACTGGGTGAATCTCAAGAAGAGGTTCATTTTTGTCAGCCTGCTGTGATTTTAAAATTAAACACATGTTAATTAACTTGATTAGTTTAGTATGAGAAAAACAGGAGAAACTCAACTTGCAAAACTTTACTTTTTTAATAAATAAAAATACACTCATATGTGTATTAAATACCTCTTTTTAATAATAGCAAAAGTAAGCATATATGTTATCGTTTTACTGATAGCCTAATATATCCAAATGTGTACAAAAAGACAAAAAAAGCAAATAGGCACTTCTAAATGTTTCAACTAAGATAAAAGATAATGTGTGTCTTGTGTCTCATTTAAGCCCTTTTCACACAGACATTCCGGAAAATACATGGGAAAAGCATCCTGGATTTTTCCGTAATCCTTAGATTTTTTGTTCATTCACACTGCCATGATTACCCAGCATCTGATGGTCCCGGAAAGACACGTGACCTGTTGAAAGTCCCACCCTCTCTTCTACGCAGCGTCTGAAGTTTGAAAATTATTTATTATTTCTCTCTCCAGAAACCACTCGCGTGCATTTTTGTTTATGACTATAAAGGAGTGCGTGAATGCACAGTTCTATACTGGTGAATGATCTCCGGTTCCGAATGGATATTTGACAAGCTCCCTGATCTCTGCTTTAATACAGTTTTCAGACATTTTTCATCGTGATTGTTTATATGCATTTAAAACCCTCATTTTGAGGAGCTGAACGATATATCTTGTTGGGATGACGCGCGGGTATTTTCGTTTATGTTATGTAGTTACATTTTTACTTTGTGCTTGCTCTAAACTAAAACACACAAACAATTCAATACTACAAATCTCATGACATCAATAATGCACACTTGCATTCTTCATCATCAGCATGTGCGAAAAATAAATGCCATTTCATGATCATTTGCTCTCTTCACATACCAGGCAACAGGGCAATTATTTATTATATATTATTTATTTTATTATTGTAATCAGCTCGGGTTGATCAAGTATAGACTGTTGTAAGAACCCTTCACCGTACTCCATAGACACTTCACTAATCAAGACTCCGCTCTCTTCAGCTCTCACCTCTGGTGTGCTTGTGACCACCAGCCAGCGATGGTGTTAGACGCTGTGTGATTTCTATGTTAGGTGATAATTTAGGCTCCGAACTGCATAGAAATAATTTTTTATCGTTGAAAGTTAGATTTGAACATGTTGGAAGTTGATTAGGAACCATATTTAAATTACACAATTAAAGAACATAACGTTTTAAAATAAGTGTCCTGATGGGCCTACCAGTTAAAAAAACCTTTATAATAGTTTGTGGTGAGATGATAGGGTAGTAGCACGTGTATTGTTCAAGTCGAAGGCAATCTCATAATACAATGTTAATGAAAAATGATAAGAGATGGTGCATGAAACAACAGACATGTACTGATACTGAATACGGGGCTTGAAATTTGGCAAGGTTTTGTACACACCAAGCTACTTGAGCGATGCAATTTCACTGTGTAACTTTTTACATTTATGCATTTGGCAGATGTTTTTATCCAAAGTAACTTACAGTATACACCCCTGGGAATCATTTGCAACATATTACAAATTGAGCTACAGATATCTTTCATAATATAACACGTTTAAACACACTTACTGTTCTGGTTGTCAGGCGGTGAAGATGAAAGTCTCCATTATCACTTTATAGCACATTAGTCACATTGTCATCTCTAGAGATCAGTCTGTGATATACAGATATTTTCTTAGACTTATGCATATATGCAGTTATTATTATAGGCATAGACAATTAGCATTGCTGTGAGTTAAGTGCAGTTTCTGTGTGAGAAAAAATTGGTATTTACGTAGATTCTATAAAGGGTTGTATTTTAGTTAAGATGGTATTTTAGACACCAAGTGCCACAAGGGTTAAGAACAGAGCCAATTGGATCCATTACCACAACAATCCACCCATAAGAAAGAAACATCTTTGATAAAAAAAGTAATCATTCACTCACGCTCAAGTTTTTAAAAACCTGTATAAATGTCATTGTACTGCTGAACTTGGGACACAATTCACTTCCATGCTATTCTTTTTTTCATGGTATTCTACTATGCCAGTCAATGGTGCCCCAGATCTGCTTGGTTACAAACATTCTTCAAAATATCTCTTTTTATTCCGCAGAACAAGGAAAGTTTGGAACAATTTAAGGGAAAATTACGGAGCCCCTAAGGGGACATGGAGCAAAAATTAAATAAAGTTTAGTTTCGCGTGTGCATGTGAAAATACAGCGTGTGCACGTGAAACTATCGTGTGCTCACGTGAATCTATTGCGTGCTCACATGAAACTATCACATACTCACATGAAACTAACACGTTTATTTTTGCGTGCTCACGTGAAACTATCGCATGCTCACGTGAAACTAACGCGTTTAGTTTTGCGTGCTCACGTGAAACTATCGCGTGCGCACGCGGTAGTTTCACGTGAGCATGCGTAACTAAACTTTTTAAAAAATTCTTCACATGAAGGTTTCGCGTGAGCACATGAAACTATAGATTTTTTGCTCCAATGTCACCTTATGGGCTTGGTAGAAAATAAACGATGATACATTTGAATTTTTTACAGACCGTTTTTACAGTTTCATTTTCTTCTGAGGAAACAAGCAAAGAAATCTCAGAAGAGATCTCAACAATGTCACAAACTGAGCTCAGGTTTGCCATCGAAATTTAATATTACTTAAGATTTCAATATGAACTGAAACATTTCTTATTAAATTTACCCAAATTCTGATTATTTTATCAATCTACATTAATTTTTTCATTTTATTTCTCCTAAACATTTATGTGCCTTAGTAAATAAAAAATATAGTAAATTATATTAAAATAATAATAATAGTAAATAGTAAAAATAACACAAAAAAATTAAGTAATTCTAAATGAACACATTATTAAGGATATTTAGCTTTTATCATGTAAAATCCACATAAATTTATAAGAAGGAAATTAACTTAATATTTAAGTAAATACATCTAACTAGGCAGTGGACTTGTACTTCCCAGCATGCTTTGCGTGGGACTGCACTTGGAGAGTAAAATTTGAAATCAAACACTATTTTATGTGGTATTAACAAAAAATAAAGACTTGTTAGTGTTAAATGTTCATTTATCTTTGAGATTTAGAAGACTTTCTTCTTTGAGTTTTATGGTTACCATCATTTAGAAGAGCTTGTGTATAGACAGTAGGTGACACAATGAAAATCATGATATGTGTTAATTCACTTAATGAGCAATAACTGTGCTAATGCCAGTACTGAGACCTCAGTCTCTTCTTACTTGCTCAACATAATGTGGTAGTAATAAACAAAGAAATGTTTTTCCCATTTAAAAGTACTTTTTATGTATAATATTGTTACTAAAAAAGCTAATTAAAAAACAATAAGTAGAGTTTACTGAAGTTTACTAAGTAACTTTTAAAATTTACTTGAAAAACATGAATGCAAAAACTTGCAAAAGAAAAATTAAGTAAATTTTACTTATTATTTTTTTTAAATGACTTATTATATATATATACTGCAGTTTTAGGCTCAGCAGAAGTCGTTCCACTTGCTCCTTTAATGCAGTGAGAATCAGTCCTGACATCCATCATCCGCTATATAACCATGAGGAACCTGCTCTTTGTTCACAGACATCGCAAGATTGTTTTAGTATTAAATCCATGATCTAACTGTTTTATCATCCTAAAAGTTCCACATTGTCATTTTTTATTATGTCACAGATTGACCTTATTGTGAACTTATATACTGTGTTCCTTCCTTTGTCTTCTTGTCTGAGTCAAGCAGACGAAATATTTAATGTAGAGAGACATTTGGTAGATATATTCTCATCTAAACCTATTGCTGTTCTGTATAGCATCATTAAATCAGAGAACCGCTGACTCATACCCCCCAAAAAACAGTCAAGGTCGGTGTCAAACCCTCTTCATATACACCACAAGAGTGACAAGTGATGAAAAATATTACAGGACAGCTAAAGAACACACTGTCAGCATTTTCCACACATGCACAGATTTGTACGTTTCATTTTTCATGTGCACTAGCTCATACGTGCTAAGTATTATGTGATGCATATTACTTAACTATAGCAATAAATACAAACTATTTTTAAAGTCTAAAAAGATTTAAAGGTAAAAATCAAGTTTTTATTGTTGTTTATATGCTTTAAGGTAAACCACACATAAAAAAGCAACATTTGTCAGATCAACATATATTTTTTATGCTACATTAACTTTAAAAAATTAAGTTAAAAAACTTCAAGTTTTTATTAGTTATATCAACATTTCATAGGCCAAAACTTAAAATAGTACATTGAGTTGACTTGCAAAACTAAGCTGTTTTAACTTAATGCTGCATTTTTTTTTTTACAGTGCATGTGCAAATTCATCATTCAACACCATTGCTTAGTATTTCTGCATAAAATTGGAGAATGTAGCATCTACTTACATATATATCTATGGTCCTAGTTTGTGCAAAATGGTAGAGGCGGGGACTAATTTGCATATTCATATCTATGATCGGCGCTGTGTGGTCGAGTAAAGGCGGGACTAATTTGAACATTCATTGATCTGTAGCTCAATCGGTAGAGCATTACATTAGCACACAAAACTGATGGGTTCAATGCCAGAGAAAACACATACTGATAAAAGAAATGTACAGCTTGCATGCACTGCAGTTCACTTTAATGCAATATTCTCATATAAATATTCTTAAAGCATGCTACCCTTTGCAGCAATAATGTGACAAATGTATTCCCCCTGAAAAAGACACATCTCATATCTCATAAGAAAGCAGTTTTAATGACTTGGTACATAGTCTGCAATTTCAGCCTTGGCAAGCAGATGTCCAAGTCTGCTGTATGCATTTGTGTTTTTGGACCAAACAGAGACAAATTGCTGCTTGGCACGGCGTCGTGCATCTGTGATTTGAAACAGGTGCTAACAGACCTGAAGATGCATTTTTATGCAACATCAATGGAAAAAGCACAGTCTGTGCAGGTTGCCTGCTGCAGACTAATGTAAATTAATGACCATGTGGTGTGAAATTCTCACAGCATTTTTCACAATGCATTAACTAAAATACACAGGATGTGATTTTGGCTTTGCATCTATATTTTCGATAAACATCAACCAAAAAAAGCTTGGAAGTAACATGCAACAATATGTCATATATCACACCGAAAAATATACTTTATATTATATATATATATATATATATATATATATATATATATATATATATATATATATATATATATATATATATATATATATATATATATATATATATATATTTATTTATTTATATATATGTATATGTATATGTATGTATGTATATATATATATATATATATATATATATATATATATATATATATATATGATTCACTCACCAAGCAACAAAAGCTACAGATAAATAAAATATCAAATTTGTTTTGCCTTGAAGAACAAGCTTAATATCTATCCATATTTACATTTCATTTCCATGTACTTATATTTTGTGTGCCAGGCCGGATTAATCCTGCTGGTACTTGGGAATGACCCTTGCATAAGCAGCCTGATGAGATTGTTTTCCCATGCCAGGATAGTTTTTGCCCTCCAAAAGCCCTCGATGCAATCAGCTCACCTACCATTGCATCCCTGTGGAGATGTAGGTGAGCAAGGTTGAGCTCAGAAAGATAACCAGAGGCAGATCACTAATAATACTGAAGCTTAGCTTGTTTGCACCATAGCACTTTACCTGCCTGTGCAAACCAGCTTTTTATGTTCTTTTTTAGCATTCAGTGTTGTGTGGATGCCGCCGGTGGATGTGTTGTATGTTAAGCCGTCCACCGATCACCTGTCAAAGTCCAGACATAGCGTGCAGTGATGCAAGTGATGTAATTGTTTCAAACACTTTTGACCGTTTTATTCTGGCTTTTTTCTAATAATTGTATACAAATTAGCCACCTCAAACAACAATTCTCTTGCGATCAGGCTGTCCAATCAAATATTTGTCCTTTGTGCTTTGAAGTAACCCAACATCATTGTAGTAACCTGACATTCCCCACTCACAAACTTTTGAGAAAAACTTGCTTTACCCTAGGTGACACACTAAAATCCCAGACGTGGAGCCTCGAGGCTCTGCTTCGTAAACCAGCTCAGGTAATGCCACCACGTTATCATTATTCAAGTTGGCTAAGGTTCAAGTTCAAGTATTCGAGTGCCCAGGCTGATACCATGACAACGGCTATTGGGCATTACTCAAAAATGTCTTACATCCGTTTTGAAATATTATCGGCCTTCTGCCCTGTGAAGTGCTCACCGTACGTGACTCTGATTTCAAGTGGATTTTCAAAGAGATTAAAAGGAGGTTGTTCACAGTTTATGGCTTTAATTAATTGTGTTCAGAAATGTAAGCTTTGTGTCTGTTGGTGCTGCTCGCGGTGTGTGATGGGTTATTACATGCTGGTCATCGGGTGCCGATGTAGGTGGGTTAAGGAGTAATGTAAACACCCAAAAGAGGTGCACCTTACTTAGACATGACTTCTTGAATTCTTAAGGCTTAGATTAAGCTTGATAAAGAGAGCGTAGACTGGTTTTGATAATATTAAATGTAGTCATTATCAAAATGTACAGCTTTTAGTTGTGAGATTATTGATGAATAGAGGATGATTATTGTTTATTTAGCCATCTACTTTATTTCTTTATCCATGTGCATATGTCTTAAATCAACAAATTCAACCCAAAAACATTGTATGTTGCACGTTTCGATTGCTTCGTTTGTTTGATTGCAATTGTTAACGATACTCTGAAAGTTTCTGATTTTTGAGAAAAATTGTCTCCATTTTTACATGGTGTGCTGATCGTCCTGTTACAAATAAAAATGTGCAGTTTTAATAAATAAGTTACTTGAGACGGTATTACGTTAGGGTGACCATACGTGCCATTCTTCCCGGACGCATCCCGTCTAGGATTCCGGTGCATCTTCCGGAAGTCGTATTTGTTGACTGCATACGCCATTCAGTTAAAAACATAAGATATACAATTGTAGTTTCATTCCTACCTTAAAATATAACGTTTGCTTTTTTGTTATAATAATAATAATCCTCTATGACATATGTGGTCGACAAAAAAACGACTTCCGGAAGATAAACACAAAATCCTGGACGGGATGCGTCCGGGAAGAATGGCACGTATGGTCACCCTAATTACGTGGGCTGTCTTTAGTGACTTCATTAAGCATCTTATTACTAATAAAATAAGTTGTCATAGAATTCAACAATTAAAGACACAGTAGAGGATTTCATCACTAGAGGTCGCATGTTCAAAACAAAGGCAACGTTTAACTCTTTCCCCGCCATTGAAGAGTTATCTCGTCAATTAAGAGAAAACATTTGCATGTAAAAAACGTGTTCCTGAAGTGTTTTAATGGTTATTTATCCACTAGATGGCGCACCTACCTAATTAAAAAAAACTGAAGCAAAAAATGATTTATCAATTTATACTCTTAATTTACATTTTGAATCTGATCTATAACAAAATTTTCTTCACAAAAATGCTATTATTTCAGCTTTTTGCAAAAAAAAAAAAATATATATATATATATATTTTTTTTTTTCTTCAAATATATATATATATATATATATATATATATATATATATATATATATATATATATATATATATATATATATATTTGAAGAAAAATACACATATTTAATATGATTTTTTCTTAGTTTGTTTATTGTTTGTTTGAAAGCAGATGTTGTGAAACTTATATGAAAATTACAAAAAAATGCTGGCGGGCAACTTTAAAAAAAGGCTGGCGGGGAATAAGTTGATGTTATGAAGCAGAATGAAACAATGGGAGATGTCGTTTTAACCATCCAGAGACATAAAATTTGCTAGTCATATTCACGGATGAAGTAATGAATTTATCACATTATTTTATGCCATCGTAATGAATTAATTTCAAGGCACAAAAGCTGCATGCTAGATCACCACTTCCGTATTTGTTCACTCGTATTGCCAAAGTTTCTAAAAGCAGAAACTGAATTAAAACGTGGATATTACTTCACTGATAGGTGACATTATTTAAAATAGGATTTCTCTGGATCCTTGCAAACTTTTTTTGATAACGTAAGTACACAACTAAATAAAATATTTCATACACTGCAGAAAAATTATTTTCAAGAAAAAAAATCTTAGTATTTTTGTCTTGTTTTCAGTAAAAATATCTGAAAATTCTTAAATTAAGATGCTTTTTCTTGTTGAGCAAAATGACCCAAGAAAATAAGTCTAGTTTTTAGACCAAAAATATAAAATTTAAGGGCGGTTTCATATTTGGTGCGATTGCCTGGTCCGAACCAGAGTTTGATTGCTCCCCCCTCCCCATGCCCCCCATGGACTGTGTTCACATATTTTTTTTTTTTTTTTTTTTTTTTTTTTTTTTTTGTGTTCACATATTATTTTTGCATCCGAACCGCGGTACGCTTGCATC
Organism: Paramisgurnus dabryanus; assembly: GCF_030506205.2. Taxonomy (NCBI): domain Eukaryota; kingdom Metazoa; phylum Chordata; class Actinopteri; order Cypriniformes; family Cobitidae; genus Paramisgurnus; species Paramisgurnus dabryanus. Next base: position 4,247,327 of record NC_133357.1, read on the forward strand.
ATCAAGCTGCAGCCGGCGCGTTCTCATGTTGCTTGGCAACCGCTGTAAACGAGAAGACGACAAGTGTGATTGAACTGCAAGCAGAGAGATGATTTCTGAATGTCTCCGCAAAAATTGACGTCGGCGGACAGACCGCGTTGTCATCGAAGCGACTTTAGTATGTTTGCGGCAGACAGACGAAAGTGCGTTTCTGTATTATTTCTTTGAAAACAAAACCAAAGCATGCATTCTATGCATTTTGTTGTCAATGTAAGTGCACGCACACAAACACACACGTCTGCTTTGGTGGGACGTTCCATATAATACGTAATTAACAGCGGTTCACTTCCGCGATTTGGTACGATTGCGCTCACATTAGCAGCAAACCGATCTGGAGTTCACATGAAACGAACCCCAGACCACCCTTTTTAAGCGGACTCGAGTACGTTTCGCGGGTGCGCACCCGAGTTCGGAAGACAGCGTTCACATCATCCAAATGTACCGAACTCTGATGTCAATCGAACCCGGGTGCGCACCAAAAGTGCTAATGTGAAAACGCCCTAAGTGATTTTGTGCATAGACAAGCAAAACAAATTTGTAGATATTTTTATGGGAAACAAGAGAAAAATACTAAGACATTTTTTCTTGAAAATTATTTTTTCCCGTGCATTGGCAGATATTTTTTTTATATTTTTACTGAAAACAAGACAAAAATTAATAATAAAAACTTTTTCTTAAATATTTTTTTTTTGCAGTGTACTGTGCATGTGGTCCTTGGATATTTTATTACAAAAATCTTACATATTGTGTCTTTAACTGAATCATTTCTAACACCCAGCACAGTATTTAGTTTCATTTTGTTTGGATTTATCACTGAGATAACTCATCTGTCTGGCATTATTGATTTGTGTCAGATGTGAACTTTCGAGAACTTGTTGAAAGAAACTCGTGGATGTGAACTTTTCTTCAACCAGTGACCTGAAAGTGGTTGAGTGTTTGAAGCTGTTCTGCTTACAGAGGTCATCTTGGCATTGTGAAATCACAAACTACAGCGATCCATATTCTGCTGTCACAGCGTGCCGGGGAATATTTGCTCCCACATAAATAATGATGAGATCGCTTATAGAAATTCTGTGTAAATCTTAAACAAAATAGAAAAACAATGCAAAAAATACCAATAAAAATGGCTGATATGAAGTACTACAGTATATAAAAATAATGTGTCCTGTAGCATCACATGATAAACTCTTTTTACTTGTGCAAAATAATGGTTTAATTTTGTGTCCTTGGTGCACTGGATAGCACCATAGCTGCAGAATACAAAATACAGTTTTCACCTTTAAACATTCCCTTTTTAATGTGTACGATTGTTACATCAGTGTATTATTTGTGTGGTTTTTATTCATTAGACATGCAAATTTGGTATGAAGAAATTCTAAATGTTTGGCAAATATAAATACACATGCTACTCATCCTAGTTTTGAAGTACTTAACCAATAAAAGAAATATTTAACCTCTCCATTTAAAAAAAAAAAAATGATATCAAGCCTCATAGCTGTAACTAGCTCTCAAATGCATAGTCACGCAGGCTGATGCTTGCCAATTATTCAGTATTATTAACACTACGGTATTATCTGTGCTAATGCTGTTCTGTGTCCCTTTCTCATATGTGCATATGCATGCATTGAAACCATGATGTGCAATTTGCACTATTAATTTAAAATCTGTTCTTATGCATGGTATGAATAATAATGCTGGAAGTCATTACTAGAAACTAATTCCTCTCTGAGTGTCTGAAAGTGAGTTCAGTAGCATTGACACATCACTGGAGGATTTATCACCTGTTACCCAGACGCTTCTTTAATATCATCTGACAAGATCTGAGCGTGTGATTGATGTCTGTTCTCTGTCGGATGTGTGTGCGTCTCAGTCGACCCCAATCACACCTTAAGTCTGAAGGTAAGGTGTATATATTTTCGATATGTATTACAGGTGGCAAACCAGGAAATTAGCTATAAACATAAATTCATATAAAAGAACCTAAGTGTTCAGTAAACAATTAAAATTTTAATGTACATCCTGAAATATCTTAGTAAATCTGCCTGTCTGTTAGTTCGTCTATCTATCTATGTATGTATGTATCCGTCTATCTATCTATGTATCTATGTATCTATCTATCTATTTATCTATCTATCTATCTATCTATCTATCTATCAGTCTTTCTTTCTGTCTAACGATCTCTCTTTTTGTCTGTCTGTCGGTTGGTCTTTCTGTGTGTTTGTCTGTATGTCTATCCATGGGTCTGTCTGTCTGTCATAGATCTGTTTTTCTATCTATCAAAAGATCAATATGTCTGTCTATCTGTCTATCCGTCTATCTATCTATGCATCAGTCTGTCTTTATATCTATATTTTCTATCTATGTATACATTGGTTGGCCCGTCTGTCTATCTGTCTATTGGTCTGTCTGTCTATCTATCCATCAGTCTGTATTTCTGTCTTTCTGTCTATCGGCCTGTCTGTCTGTCGGTTCTGCCTGTCTTTCTGTCGGTCTTTCTGTCTGTCTATCTATCCATCGGTCTGTTTTTTGTCTGTCTGTCTGTCTGTCTGTCTCTCTCTCTCTCTCTCTCTCTCTCTCTCTCTGTCTGTCTGTCTGTCTGTCTGTCTGTCTGTCTCTCTCTCTCTGTCTGTCTGTCTGTCTGTCTATCTATCAGTCTGTCTGTCTGTTTATCGATCTGTCTTTCTGTTGGTCTGTCTGTCTGTCTATCTATCCTTCTGTCTATCTATCTATCTGTCTGTCTGCTGCCTGTCTGTCTGTTTAACGTTCTGTCTATTGGCCTTTCTGTCGGTCTGTCTGTCTGTCTATTTATCCATCCATCCATCCATCCATCTATCTATCTATGCATCAGTCTGTCTTTCTATCTATCTATTTATACATTGGTCCGTTTGTCTGTCTGTCTGTCTGTCTTTCTGTCTGTCAGTCTTTCTGTCTATCCGTCAGTCTGTATTTCTGTCTATCGGCCTGTCTGTCTGTCGGTTCTGCCTGTCTTTCTGTCGTTCGGTCTTTCTGTCTGTCTATCTATCTATCCATCGGTCTGTTTTTTGTCTGTCTGTCTGTCTGTCTGTCTGTCTCTCTCTCTGTCTGTCTGTCTGTCTGTCTGTCTGTCTGTCTGTCTCTCTCTCTCTCTCTCTCTCTGTCTGTCTGTCTGTCTGTCTGTCTGTCTGTCTGTCTATCTATTGGTCTGTCTGTTTACCGATCTGTCTTTCTGTTGGTCTGTCTGTCTGTCTATCTATCCTTCTGTCTATCTATCTATCTATCTATCTATCTGTCTGTCTGCTGCCTGTCTGTCTGTCTGTTTAACGTTCTGTCTATTGGCCTTTCTGTCGGTCTGTCTGTCTGTCTTTTTATCCATCCATCCATCCATCCATCTATCTATCTATGCATCAGTCTGTCTTTCTATCTATCTATTTATACATTGGTCCGTTTGTCCGTCTGTCTGTCAGTCTTTCTGTCTATTGGTCTGTCTGTCTGTCTATCTATCCGTCAGTCTGTATTTCTGTTTTTCTGTCTATCGGTCTGTCTGTCGGTTCTGTCTGTCTTTCTTTCTTTTTGTCAGTCGGTCTTTCTGTCTGTCTATCTATCCATCGGTCTGTTTTTTTGTTTGTCTGTCTGTCTGTCGGTCGGTCGGTCTGTGTTTTTGTCGGTCAATCTCTCTGTCTGTCTATCCATCCATCCATCGGTCTGTCTGTCTGTCTATCTATCTCTCTCTGTCTGTCTGTCTGTCTCCCTGTCTGTCTGTCTGTTTGTCTATCTATCTATCGGTCTGTCTGTTTATCGATCTGTCATTCTGTTGGTCTGTCTGTCTGTCTATCTATCCTTCTGTCTATCTATCTATCTGTCTGTCTGCTGCCTGTCTGTCTGTTTAACGTTCTGTCTATTGGCCTTTCTGTCGGTCTGTCTGTCTGTCTATTTATCCATCCATCCATCCATCCATCCATCTATCTATCTATGCATCAGTCTGTCTTTCTATCTATCTATTTATACATTGGTCCGTTTGTCTGTCTGTCTGTCTGTCAGTCTGTCTGTCTTTCTGTCTGTCAGTCTTTCTGTCTATTTTGGTCTGTCTGTCTGTCTGTCTATCTATCCATCAGTCTGTATTTCTGTTTTTCTGTCTATTGGTCTGTCTGTCTGTTTGTCTGTTTTTTGTCTGTCTATCTATCCATCCATCCATCTGTCTGTCTATCTATCCATCTGTCTGTCTATCTATCTGTCTGTCTGTCTGTCTGTCTGTCTGTAATTTACATTTCTATGCAATTGTCTACACTATTTATTATTTGTATATATTATAAGTCCAAATTGTTAATTGTGTATTTTGTAATGAACAGTGTTGTGTACTGACGTAACCCACTGCCAAATGCTCTGAAAAATAGTCACAGTATTGCTAAGCTCACAATAACCCAATAATGGTGTTAAACAACACAACATGGATTTTATTCTCAGCGACTTGAGTTGTAAATAATAGACCCTTTATTCTCACTTACACTATTGACTTACATGCATAACAGTATTGTGTCTGAAGAATTCAAAAAATTCAGCTCCTTCCTTTGGTTTTGCATTTCAGTAGTATTATAGCTTAGCAGATTAACAGGATTAAACCTTTCCTTAAAGCTTAAAGCTTCACTATTTATACTACGGATGTACAAGAGCACACACATCATATTTTTTATTTTGTTTATTGCTTTTCCTTTTGTTCTCATATCACAATAGATATCACAAAAACACCACATATTTAACACTACCCTGCAAAAGTTTACTTAAATAAGGCACTTATCTATATTTTTTAACAGTTAACATGACATTTAAAGATACTTTTCCATTCGTATCATATCGATCCTTGCCAATTTGGATACCCAAGGGTTCGAGGGTGTATTATTGTTTGTGGAAGTCACAGTGAATCCAAGTTTGCGAAACAGTGAAAGAGCCGCTGTCTGTGGTAAGCTGATTTCCACAACCACACGAGAAAAGCCCTGTTCCTTACAAAACTCCACAGCGGTCTCCACCAACTGGATTCCCAGACCATTACGACGCTGAGGAGAGGACACGATCAACTGAAAGATGCCACCTGCCTGTTCACAACCGTCGTTCCTGTTGCATAATACTCCATTCTGAACACCAACTACAGCCAGCAGCCCGGCCACCTTTGATGTCCCATTCACATCCATCTCAGCCACCCAAAAATTACTCGCAGGGTTATCCAGGAAGTTGGCCTGAATGTCGGACATTTCCACATTGAGACTTCTCTTGAGGTAGCTGCTGTAGACATCGTAGCAGCAATAGTAAATCAAACTGATCCACGCTCCTCCAAAAAGCAAAGCCTGGAGGTAGGAGCTTCCGCCAAGGACATAACCTGCAACGGAGATGCTGAGAGTCACACCGATGTGATCCGTGTTCATCATGGCTTTGAAGAAGGCTGGATAGATGTGTTCCAGAATCCCAAGGCGGAGGAGAGAGATGACCGCAGACTTGTCTGTAGGCCTATAGGACCGGATTAAATACTGCACTGTGAGAGAAGAGGAGGAGATTGAACTTAATGTAAAGCATCAGCAGTATAGGATCACGTAAATCACTTAAGTCAGAAAAAGTGTTCCTTAGCTGTCACTGGATTGTTAGCTTTTTAGTTGATATTATAACATTAGAGATACATACTGGTATCAAAGATTGCATATTATATTATTCCTCAAAGATGCTTACTGATACCAAATGGTACATATAAGGACCTTTTAAAAGGGTACTGCCTAGTGACAACTTGGGACTACCGGCTGCCTCTACATTATCCCGCTTATTACAAGGCTACTTGCCACATAAGAAAAAAAACTGGACATGAATATGAATTTGAAACATTTTATTGGCATATTTGTTTTAAATTAACATTTTTATCCTTCCGCGAAACTTTGCACAGATGCATAAAATGATCGTAATACCTTATTAAGATCCTCTGCTTCATACTTGTCTGTCTCCATTTTTTTCTCTTTAACCAGTCTTTGAGAAGTTTTAATGCCCATTCTGTATTTTTTTGTGTGTTGGCTTCGTAGCTGTCATGCTCTATTTTGTCAAGTTCAGTCTCAGTAAGCTGTCTGTGTCTTGTCATGGTTGTCGAGTGTTTGTCACAAGATGGCGCCAAACAGACGGTAATCTTTATTGATCTTTATTGGCGCAGAGCGATTTTACTCGTGCAAGTAGTCCGGCTATGCGTTATTATTTTGGAGCGGTTATTATTTGAAAAGAACGAACCTGCAAATGTCTCAACTGACCAATCAGAATCAAGCATTCCAGAGAGCCGTGTAATAAAGGGTTTTAATCAATTTAATATCTCAACTTTCTCCTGACAGTAATAAAAACAACATGGAGACTTTTACTTAAGTCTTCTGGTTCTAATTTTAGTCCCATTTCTTAGTTGAGAAATTGATATTTAAACATAAAAAGACACAAAAGACTCTTGAACTGGTAAAGAGCAATAAATAAAAATACATCATATGTGATTTTTAAACATTGTAAGTAAGAACACTCTCAAAAAAGGTAAAGGTTTGTACCTTGATTTTGAGAAAGAAAGAAAGTAAGAACTAACAAAAAATAGATTGAAAGAAAGAAAGCAAGAATGAGCAATAGAACGAAAGAACAAAAGAAAGAATGAACAAATAAAAAAACAAAAGAAAGACCGAAAGAACAAACAAACGAGCAAAAGAACGAGAACGAATGAAAGAAAGAAAGAGAACGAACGAAAGAAAGAGACAGAGCAAAAGATCAAATAAAAGATCAAACAAAAGAACGGACAAAAGAGAATGAACGAAAGAAAGAGAACGAACGAAAGAAAGAAAACCAACGAAAGATTGTACGAAAGGTTGAACAAAAGAACGAACAAAATAACTAATGAAAGAAAGAGAATGAACGAAAGAAAGAGAACGAACGAAAGACCGACCAAAACACTGAACGAAAGAAAGAAAGAAAGAAAGAAAGACTGAACAAATGAACGAACGAGCGAATGAAAGAAAAATAATGAAAGAACAAAAGAATGAACGAAAGAAAGAGAACGAACGACAGAAAGAGAACGAGCGAAAGAAAGAGAATGAGAGAAAGAAAGAGAACAAATGAAAGAAAGAGACTGAGCGAAAGAACGAACGAAACAACGGAAGAAAGAAAGAGAACGAACAAATGAAAGAAAGAGAACGAATGAAAGAAAACTTACGAAAATAAAGAGACTAAACGAAAGACCGAATGAAAGAACGAACAAAAGAAAGAGACCGAACGAAAGAAAGAGAACGAAAGAACGAATAAAAGAACGAACAAAAGAAAGAGAACGAAAGAACGAATAAAAGAACGAACAAAAGAAAGAGAACAATCGAAAGAAAGAGACCAAACAAAAGAAAGAATGAATGAACAAACGAAAGGATGAAAGAATGAACAAACAAACAAAAAACGAACGAAAAAATGAATGTATGTTTAATTGAAGACGTTGTTTCCACACATTTAATCACACTTAATTAGAATAAATGATTTTAAACAGCGAAAGAACGAACGAAACAACGGATGAAAGAAAGAGAACGAACAAATGAAAGAAAGAATGAAAGAACAAACAAACGAACGAATGAAAGAGAAAAAACGAAAGAGAACCAAAGAAAGAGAACGAATGAAAGAAAGAAAGAGAACGAATGAAAGAGAACTAACGAAATAAAGAGACTAAACGAATGACTGAATGAAAGACCAAACGAAAGAACGAACTAAAGAAAGAGACCGAACAAAAGAAAGAGACTGAAAGAACGAATGAAAGAACGAACGAAAGAAAGAGAACAATCGAAAGAAAGAGACCAAACAAATAAAAGAATGAAAGAATGAACAAACAAACAAAAAACGAACGAAAAAATGAATGTATGTTTAATTGAAGACGTTGTTTCCACACATTTAATCACACTTAATTAGAATAAATGATTTTAAACAAAGAAACGATGCTGCAGATGTCTAAAAAAACTACCATACAACCTACTGCATTATAATAAGAGCAAGTTTAGCATTAAGTAAAAGTGACATTCAGTCTATAAACCCCAAAAACCCTAACTTCATAAATAACAAAGAGTTGCCAGAATTCTTACTACACACACATGTAAATCTATAAACTTAAAAAATTAACAACACACCAAAGCACAAACTAATCCAGTTCTCACATACTAACTGAAAGAACTGTAAACACCTTTAAACAACTTCCTCAACACATTTACACAGAGATAAAATACTCAAACTTACTGTTAGTTTTCTGTGACATCTCTGCCTCTCAAACTTTAACACACGCTTCACCTTCCACTGTGTGAACTTTACTCACAATATATCAGGAGATCGGCTCAGAGAAAACACTGCGGCACACACACATGCACGCACGCACATTCTGGTTTCCATGTTTTTTGGGGACATTCCATAGACGTAATGCATTTTATACTGTACAAACTGTATATTCTATTCCCCTTACCTGCCCCATTCCCTAACCCCAACCATCACAGGAAACTGTCTGATACCTTAGATTTTCAAGAAACATCATTCTGTTTGATTTATAAGCATGTTTCCTCATGGGGACATCAAAATGTCCCCACAAGGTCACAAAAATACTGGTATTCCTATCTTTGTGGGGACAATTGGTCCCCCCAACGTGATAATTACCCGGCCGCACACACACACACACACACACACACACACACACACACACATGCGCACACACACACAGTGGTTCTCAATCAAAAACTGTTGGCATAATGATGATCTCGTATGCCATGTTGGATCAGACATGGTCCAGCATATCTCAGTGACTTTATAATACTATTAACCTTTCATTTTAATACTGTATCTTATTCCTTATGTTTTAAAGTTATTCAAATTGAGTTTTATGCATCTCATTATTTTCCTATTCCTTCATTATCTATAATTTATGTAAAGCACACAGAATTGCCGCTGTATATGTAATGTGTTATATAATTAAACTTGATCTTACTTTGTGCTGACTTTGTTTGCGAGCTGCAGATTTGGCCTGGGTTTTATTTGTGAGATCTCAGTGTCAATAATATGAGCTGTTAAAGTTGATGTTGATACCTCACTGTGCGGCTAATCCAGCTGAAACAGTGTCTTAAATAAAACTCAATTACACCTGCATTGCTATTGTTTTTCGCTTTACCTTACAGCTATTTTAAGGATTCATTAACACTGCATGAAAACAAGAAAGCCCACATAAATAATTTTTTGAACGATGTGGCTCACAGGCGATTTTAGCAATGCATGATGGTTTGTACACTCACCTAAAGGATTATTAGGAACACCTGTTCAATTTCTCATTAATGGAATCTAATTAACCAATCACATGGCAGTTGCTTCAATGCATTTAAGGGTGTGGTCCTGGTCAAGACAATCTCCTGAACTTTAAACTGAATGTCAGAATGGGAAAGAAAGGTGATTTAAGCCATTTTAAGCGTGGCATGGTTGTTGGTGCCAGACGGGCCGGTCTGGGTATTTCACAATCTGCTCAGTTACTGGGATTTTCACGCACAACCATTTCTAGGGTTTACAAAGAATTATGTGAAAAGGGAAAAACATCCAGTATGCGACAGTCCTGTGGGCGAAAATGCCTTGCTGATGCTAGTGGTCAGATGAGAATGGGCCGACTGATTCAAGCTGATAGAAGAGCAACTTTGACTGAAATAACCACTCATTACAACCGAGGTATGCAGCAAAGCATTTGTGAAGCCACAACACGCAAAACCTTGAGGTGGATGGGCTACACCCCACCGGGTACCACTCATCTCCACTACAAATAGGAAAAAGAGGCTACAATTTGCACGAGCTCACCAAAATTGGACAGTTGAAGACTGGAAAAATGTTTCCTGGTCTGATGAGTCTCGATTTCTGTTGAGACATTCAGATGGTAGAGTCAGAATTTGGCGTAAACAGAATGAGAACATGGGTCCTTCATGCCTTGTTACCAATGTGCAGGCTGTTGGTGGTGTAATGGTGTGGGGGATATTTTCTTGATACACTTTAGGCCCCTTAGTGCCAATTGGGCATCGTTTAAATGCCACGGCCTACCTGAGCATTGTTTCTGACCATGCCCATTCCTTTATGACCACCATGTACCCATCCTCTGATGGCTACTTCCAGCAGAATAATGCACCGAGTCACAAAGCTCGAATCATTTCAAATTGGTTTCTTGAACATGACAATGAGTGCACTGTACTAAAATGGCCCCCACAGTCACCAGATCTTAAACCAATAGAGCATCTTTGGGATTTGGTGGAACAGGAGCTTCGTGCCCTGGATGTGCATCCCACAAATCTCCATCAACTGCAAGATGCTATCCTATCAATATGGGACAACATTTCTAAAGAATGCTTTCAGCACCTTGTTGAATCAATGCCACGTTGAATTAAGGCAGTTCTGAAGGTGAAAGGGGGTCAAACCCAGTATTAGTATGGTGTTCCTAATAATCCTTTAGGTGAGTGTATGTTTTTGGTGTCTTACATTTAATAAGATATACTTAAAATATACTTCAGTTTACTACAGTTTAATGTGCATTGTTCTACACACATGGCACTTGGCACTTAGTACCGTCGTCTTTCAACATGGTTTAACAATCTTGCGGGAATAAGTCCCCCAGGTAGAAATCCCCACTTTTATGTGCTAAAATTAATTTACAGTTGATCTAGCGACGGGTGAATTCACACACGCACGAGGCGTCAGATCTGCTTAGCAAATATTAGCTTAATTTGCTGAAAGATCTAACATTATACCTTTCACCTGCATTTATTTTAAGCGCATTAATTGCACACTGATCGCAACATTTCTGTTGAACACACACGTGCAATAATAGTTCATAACCTCTCTTAGCATTTCAAAAACTCTTGTGCGTTTTAAATATGGGGCGGTTTCGCAGATGAGGTTTAGATTAAGCCAGGACTAGGAGTTAAGTAATTTTTACAAACCTTACAAAAAACATTACTGGTTTGCATCTTGAAATAAAACAATGGCACTACTACATGCAACATGATCTCATGGAAAGTCGTGTTATAGTCACGAAAATTTTTATTTATTTATTCATGTTCATGGCACAAAATTTAGCTTTTCTCGTCTTTGTCATTTCACTCGCACAAATTTCTATAAAAAAATGTTCATGTGCATTGCACGACTTTCTTTTTCATGTCATTTTATGTATTTTTTTTTTCTTTTTTTTCTTCCATTTTTAATTAATTGTTGCTTGGGGTTGGGGTTAGATTTGGGGTTTGGGTTAGAACCATAGTTGCTCTTTAAACAGATCTCATCTGCAATTATGAGATAAACAATATTTAGATGACACACTTCTCGTATATTATTCAAATATTTTTATAATGATCTTTTCAAAAATAGATCTTTTGGGGTTTTTGACAATACTCAAGCAAGCCATACGTCTGGAAAAGTATTTTGTCACCAAGTTAATTTTATTTATATAGCGCTTTTTACAATGTTGCATTGATTCAAAACAGCTTTACATGAAAAAAAACTACACAAAATGTTAGAATTATTAATATATATATAACAGAATGTAATCATACTTCGACAGACTAAATATTTGTTACAGAATGGTATACTGGTGGTGTATATTTGATGTATAAGTAGCACAGATTGTTGTAACAGTGTCGTAAGCAATGGATGTCAGAGGAGATTGAATTTCCTCTGGGTTTAGACGGCTCCTTACACCTGCTAAAATCAATAAAGACCTCTCATGAATTGCAGAAGAAGGTGAGGGTCAAGGGACTCTTGAAGTTTCTGGAATAATTTAAAGCATGTCGGTCAATTTGAGACTCCCTTCATCCTGGTATCCGCGTATCAGATCCTGCCCAGTTTAAATCAGTAATGTTTCCTTTTGCTGGACGACAGCAAAACCAGTTAACAGACATTGACTAGTTCTGGACTAAATGATACCATTAAAGTCACCATTAAATATTTATTTTGGGGGCTTTGATTTGCCAATAACCACAACAATCGTCATATATGAGGCTTACAGGACACTTTATAATGGGCTTTCATGACTCTACAGTTTCACAACAAAATTTTATTGCTCTTTCTGAGCTAAAGAGACTCAATTAGTTATGCTTAATTTTGTTTAAAACTAAATGAGAAACAGGAGAGTCGTGTAAAAGTCTCCATGTAAATTCATTTATTCATGCATTTGGCAACCGCTTTAATCCAAAACGACTTACATTGCATTACAAAGTACACTCACCTAAAGGATTATTAGGAACACCATACTAATACTGCGTTTGACCCCCTTTCACCTTCAGAACTGCCTTAATTCTACGTGGCATTGATTCAACAAGGTGCTGAAAGCATTCTTTAGAAATGTTGTCCCATATTGATAGGATAGCATGATGGATATTTGTTGGATGCAAATTCAGGGCACGAAGCTCCCGTTCCACCACATCCCAAAGATGCTCTATTGGTTTAAGATCTGGTGACTGTGGGGGCCATTTTAGAACAGTGAACTCATTGTCATGTTCAAGAAACCAATTTAAAATGATTCGAGCTTTGTGACATGGTGCATTATCCTGCAGGAAGTAGCCATCAGAGGATGGGTACATGGTGGTCATAAAGGGATGAACATGGTCAGAAACAATGCTCAGGTAGGCCGTGGCATTTAAACAATGCCCAATTGGCACTAAGGGGCCTAAAGTGTGCCAAGAAAACATCCCTCAGACCATTACACCACCAGCAGCAGCCTGCATGATGGATCCATATTCTCATTCTGTTTACGCCAAATTCGGACTCTACCATCTGAATGTCTCAACAGAAATCGAGACTCATCAGACCAGCCAACATTTTGTACAAATTGTAGCCAACAAATTGTAGCCTCTTTTTCCTATTTGTAATAAGATGAGTGGTATCCGGTGGGGTCTTCTGACATCCGCCTCAAGGTTGTGCGTGTTGTGGCTTCACAAATGCTTTGCTGCACACCTCGGTTGTAACGAGTGGTTATTTCAGTCAAAGTTGCTCTTCTATTAGCTTGAATCAGTCGGCCCATTCTCCTCTGACCTCTAGCATCAACAAGGCATTTTCGCCCACAGGACTGATGCATACTGGATGTTTTTCCCTTTTCACACCATTCTTTGTAAACCCTAGAAATGGTTCTGCGTGAAAATCCTAGTAACTGAGCAGATTGTGAAATACGCAGACTGGCCCATCTGGCACCAACAACCATGCCACGCTCAAAATTGCTTAAATCACCTTTCTTTCCCATACTGGCATTCAGTTTGGAGTTCAGGAGATTGTCTTGACCAGGACAACACCCCTAAATCCATTGAAGCAACTGTCATGTGATTGGTTGATTAGATAATTCCATTAATGAGAAATTGAACAGGTGTTCCTAATAATCCTTTAGGTGAGTGTAGACTTTTTTATCAGCATGTGTGTGTTTTTAACCCATGACCTTTTGTGGTTTTGAGGTTTTTGGAATCTGCACAAAACTGATCTGACTACAGCATAATTGATTTCTTGGTTCCTTTATGAAAATGCGTTATTAAAATGTAAAAAGTTTCCAATGCGATCTTGCTATTGAGCAAAACATCATGGTAGGCTATCATAAATAATTCAGCAAACTGCCTTTAATGAGCACATTATATTTTGCTGGTTACCTCAGGTCACGCCATGGTCTCATTTAAAAAAAAATTAAAATCAGTATTTGAGGGTTAGGGAAGTTCAGGTCAAACTGTTTTTCCGAAAACTTCTCTCATCTTCTCTCGCTGCATTATTTTACAGTTCTGCAGGTTTTTGTTAATTCGGGCTTGCTCATTACGAATGAGCAACATAACAAACAGCTGAATCCTCAAATGTTTTAATAAAATAGCAGACTACATTTAAGAGGCTCATAAACTCACAGCAGCAGCATTAGACGGCAACTCTACAGTATTTCATCTCTACTGGGCTTACTGCTAATAATGACTCTGTATCCATATGTTTAATTCCCACTGTAGCCTATATATTTTCCATTTTTTCACAAAGTAGAGAAGAAAAGTGATTGGATATAAATCTTCAAGGCTCCCGTAGTGTGAAAGAGTAAAAGTGTTTTTTACATATTTTTACAAGTTGAAAAAACTTATTTTCTTTAGATACTACCAATTGAAGTAATTTTTACGTTGATCCCACTTTTCACTTTTTTCCAGTATCCAAGGCATCACATTTTAAACGGAAACCTTTTATTTTCCAGATTTAAACATAGGATCACTCATACATATGGTATTTTGAAAAAGTGTTGCATGGTACATGCACATTGATTTGCACAGTACTTCATACTATTATACATGTTTAATGCAAAATGATCTCACGGAGCAACGATCTCACAAAGTTCCATGGGATAGTCACGGAATGTTTTGCTCATTTTTCAGTGACATTCTCACGGATCTCCGCATATTTCCGTGGCCCTGCCATTCTGTGGTCTGGCATTCTCAGGAATTGGTTACAACGGCTTTTTCCTATTTTCAAACCATTGTCGCTTCGGTTTAGGGTTAGATTTGGTGTTTGCGTTAGTATGTCACTTTAAGTATTGGTTTATACAATTTTTTCTGATGTATTCTTTTATATTTTCTAAACTTTAATCAATTGTCGCCTGGCATTGGGGTTAGAGTTGGTTTTGGGTAGGGATGTCATTTTATGTAAATCTAACCCTAAACCGAAGCGACAATGGTAAGAAAATAAGACAAAACAGTTGAGTAACCAATCCGTGAGAATGCCACGGAAAAGAAAGTCCGTGGCAGGGCCACGGAAATATGCGGAGATCCGTGAGAATGCCACGGAAAAATTAGCAAAAAATTCGTGAGATCAGGTTACACGGAAAGTCATATTATAGTCATGAAAAATTTAATTACTTTATTTGTGTCCATGGCACGAAATTCAGCTTTTTTCATGTCTTGAGCAGGAATGTCTTTTCCGTGTCACTCAGCACAAATTTCTGCACAAAGTTTAGTTTCGCGTGCTCACGTGAAACTATCGAGTGCTCATCTGAAACTATAGTTAGCGATAGTTTCCCGCGAGCACGCAAAACTAAACTAAAACAAAACTAAAAAATTCTGCACATGAAGGTTTCGCGTGAGCACATGAAACTAAACTTTAGATTTTTTTTACTCCAATGTCACCTTAGGGGCTCGGTACATTCACAAGACGTCAAAAACAGACTCATCGTTTTTTTCCATTGGATGCACCTTTGACATTTTTTTACAAGTTTAAGAGACTTCATTAAAAGATTGATTTCTCTTAAAGGGGACAGAGAATGAAAAACCATTTTTACCTTGTCTTTGTTGAATAATGGTAGTCTACCCGCATTCACAAACATACAAAAAGTGCTAGACATGCTAAACATCTCAGTCTCATAGAAATTCCTCTTTTAGAAATGTCAGCCAGAAAACGGCCCAATCTGAAAAACTGATGCTTATGACATCACAGGCATCTCACTGCCCCTTCACTTTAAAATAATTGGCTACATTTTTTGAGTGGCAGCAAAGTCAGCCAATCAGTAATGAGATTGCAAGTTAAGCCAGTAGGCTTCTTGTTTAAAATCCCCCACCCTAATAGAGCTATCTGAGAGAGGTTTTTAGGAAGCTTCTAAGGCATTACAGACCCAAACAAAAAACTTTTGTCTACATGTCACATCACAGAACAAGGATAAATACTCTGTTCAATCAGTCACCTTTAAGAAGACAATGTGTAAGGTGGGCATTTTGCATGTTTATTATTTAAATAATACTGCAAATGACATTGTGTTCAGCCACCAATATTAAACTCAAATACTCTCAGCTCAATGTAACACATTTATAAATCCATTGCACAGAAATTTAAGCTACAATCCCTTACTGAGAGCTGATTTTACTAAGTCTGAGTTTATTGTGCTAAACTAATTCCCCATCATGTTCGGTTTGGCACATGTAACTATATTCCTTTCTCTCTAACTTGTGCCTCCAAACACACACCAGAACCAAACTATCCATTCATGAAGTACAGAAAGTGAAGGCAGAGCATTACTGGGAATAATTCGGCCTGTGAAAGCAGGTCTAATTGAGTTGAGTAATGCTGCATAAAGCCAGCGGTTAACATCGAAACGCTACTTTTCCGAAAGCATCCTTCTTCAATAAGTGCCAGACTCAGAGGCATTGGGTGGGAAACCAATAAAAAAGCCAAACAATTCAGTGCTTGTAGATTGAAGGAACACAAAAGCTTGCTGCAGGCGCTATATTGCAATTCAACACCGCTCTCTTCCTCGAGGGAAAGCAGGACTGCGATGCAGGCAGGCAAGCGAGTTTATGCCAAAGTCCATCTATCACACTTAAAAAAGCCACCCGGCTATGGCTGCCGAGCAACGTGCGGCGATATACTGAGGTTTACAAAGACGCTTTGAATCGACACAAAGGGCCAGACCTGTCAGCGTTGTAACAATCTTACTGATGTAGAGGTGTGTGTGGCTATAGCAGCTCAACATTTGCCTGGTTTTTATTAGGAGGAGTTCAATGTTGTTTAAGCATAACTATTAGCTGGGGACGCAGGCTGGGTGTTGCGGGTTTGAGAGCACAGAGACAGCAAGTGTCACTGTATTAATAAATGATGGTGGACAACATGAAGTGCTCTCGGAGGAGTGCTTGTACCGCTATGAGTTGGAGTGGATTTGTTCCTGTAAAACACAACAGACCTGGAGTTCAGCTCAGGTGTTGGGTTTCAGGTGACATGAGCAGTCACACCTATGGATGCCAACCTTAAAACCCTGGGAACCAGATTGTCTCTGTATATACTGTGATTGTGTTTAAAGACAAGGAGAGGAGAAGTTATGTAAGAGTAATATATAGAAGAAGAAAGGTTTCCACTAATTGTTAGGGCTGGGCAAAAAAATCGATTTTTCGATTAATCGATTTTTAAAACGTGGTCGATTAAAAATCGATTCTCAAAGAGCAGAATCGATTTTTTTTTCATATGTATTTCCGCAAACATTGAACGGAGGAATGGAAGCATTTTAGATTTTGCAAGCAAGACGTGTTGTGGCTTTTAATTTCTTTTTATTAATTACCCACTTGTAAACTGCTGTTCACTGTTCTTTTTTATTAATATAGTATGTGTATTAAATCTATATTCATTGAGTTGAATCGAGAATTGAGTATAAAAACCTACCTGAGAACCAGAATCGAAAATTTAATCGAGAATCGGAATCGAATCGATAGCTTGTGAATCGAAATCGAATCGATCTGGAACATCTGAATCGATACCCAGCCCTACTAATTGTACCAAGTTTTTAAACGTAAGTAGTAAACTTTAAAGCTTTTAAAATTGAATCAGATAAAATCAATAAAGAACAGAGAGCTTTTCCTCATTCAATAACTCTGATGTACAAACTACAGTATACACAGTCTCAGAAAAAAGGTACAAACGGTGGGATGGTACCTTTTAAAAAGGTCCTAATATGCATCATTTTGGTACAGATTTGTACCTTTGAGGTACCAATATTTACCTGTAAGGTGCCAATGTGTAGTGTAGTGGAAGATTTTTTTTATTTTTATTTTAATTATAGTTTATGAACTTATAATTGTTAAATGGAAAATCCTGTTCTTCTGTTCTAGTGAAAGATTTCTGTTCTTTCCATCTGTTCAGTAGTAAAATGTCCAAAGACTAGAACATTATGCAAAGTCCTACCAGATAAGATAAAGGGGGGCTAGTGAATGACATAAGTAACAAATGATGAACAAGTGGAAAAACTCAGTAAACGGTAGAGTTTCACTGAGAACAAAATCATTTCTTCTATTTGACCAGATGTGCTTCAACTGATATGTTTCTTAGTCATTGATAAATTGAAGGTTTATTTTCTAAGTGACGCTGGAACTATGATGAAATCTTTGGATCATGGGCCGAGATGGGATGACTGTGTTTTTCAGTATCTTACTATAAATATGTGCTCAACCTTGTAAACGGGGCTCTCGGTTTTAAAACTTCTGGCACCAGGGAGTGAGAGCCTATTCTGCAGAATATATTAAATTCAGACAAAGAAAATTCTGTTGACAGTGTGTCTGTGTGATCCTTGACTTTCACTCTTAGTGAGTATTATTTGATGCGGCTAAAATTCCATGACAGTAGCTTTGAGGTACCAATATGCATCTAATAGGTACAAAAGGGTACTTTTTTAAAAAGATACCGCCTCAGTGACAACTTTTGTATCTTTTTCTGAAAGTGCTCTATAAAAAATGCTGGATTATTTTTATCCCACGGTTGGGTCAAAAAAGGACAAGCACAGCCCATACTGTAGCTTTGTAATTTATCCCATTACCTGGCGCCGTCCCGCTTAGAGTTTACTTCAATATTTATCATGTAAATTTTCATCTAATCATGACGAACTATATACTGTATCATTGAAAAGGTCTAAACTACAACATTCAACAACGTTTTATAAAATAAATTATGTAGGGAAAGTAATAGATTAATTTACGAAAAGAGTGTGCCTCAAAACATTTATATGCTAGCATGAAACATTTTCATTTTTATAATTTGATTAATACAATATAGATTTTATTGATTTTATTTATTAAAGTAAATGAAAACTGCTATAACATTTGTTTTTATTTAACTCATTCCTCGCCAGCCTTGTGATTTTCACAAAATTTTCACAAAATGTTTTCCAAGTAAATTTTCTTCTATAAATGTATAAACATACAATAATCAAAGGAAAAAACAGATCCTCTGCTTTCAAACAACAAACAAAATGGAAAAGGTTTCGTCCTATCTTAATTTGTTCTCTTTTATAACCTTTCATATATGGGTAGGTTTTCCTCAAAAAGAAATTTTGAGCTAAATAAATTCAAAAAGCTCAAGTAATTGCGTTTTTGTAAAGGACTTTTGTTAGAGATTATATTTAGAATGATGATCAAAACATTCATGGAGTTTAAAATGTTGTTGAATTAGTTGATGCTTCAGTTTTTTTATAAATTGGGTAAGAGCGCCACCTAGTGGATAATAGCAGAATTATAAATTACTGTAAAAACTTGTCAGGAAAGCGTCATTGGCAAGGAAACATTTTCTCTTAATTGACGAGATAACTCGTCAATGGTGGAAAATGAGTTAATATGTACATGTCCGGACACGTCAATGAAAAACAGTGTCGTCTTTAAAGGATTAGTCAATTTTCTAAAAAAAGCATCAAGATAATTTACTCACCACCATGTCAACCAAAATGTTGATTTCTTTCTTTGTTCAGTCGAGAAGAAATTATGTTTTTTTAGGAAAACATTCCAGGATTTTTCTAATTTTAGCTCTTTCACCGCCAGCGTTTTAAAAAAAAAGTTGCCAGCCAGCGCCAGCGTTTTTCATGATTTTCACCAAAGTTTAATGCCTTCCAGAAAATGTTCTTTTTTAAATAAATAAACATACAATATACCAAATGAAAGAACAGACCCTCTGCTTTCAAACAAAAAAAACCGTTTCATCCTACCTTTAGTGGTTCTTTTGCAATCAGCTTTTGAATATGGGTAGGTTTTTGCAAAAACACCATATTTTGAGCAAAAAGCAAAAATAATTCCATATTTGTGACGGACCTTTATAGAGATCCGATTCAGAGCGATCTTTAAAACAGACACGGACATGCAGCAGCTTGCCATAGGGCAATACTTCCGGTTTTAAAAAGTTGCGGAAGGGCGCCACCTGGTGGATAATAGCGGTATTGCGGAAAGTTGGAAAATCTCGTCATTGGTGGGGAAGCGTTTTCTCTTAATTGACGAGATATCTCGTCAATGGCGGGGAAAGAGTTAATGGACTTTAATGGACACCAACACTTAACCATTTTAATGCAGTTTAAAATTGTAGTTTCAAAGGACTCTAAACGATCTCAAACGAGGCATAAGGGTCTTATCTAGCGAAACGATTGTCATTTTTTTAACTTCTTGTCTTCCTCCGTTCATGTGAAGTGCCACCGTGACCTCACGTAATACGTCATGACGTATGCGAAACTACGCCCCAGTGTTTACAAGTGTGGAGAAAGAGGTTTTATGTGCAATGATACTAATCAATGTCTTTGTGTCAGTTTATTGTTTAAAATAGTCCGCAAGTGTGCATTTCATATATGTAACATGTGACCTTTTGACGTCTTTATGAATTTACGTGAGGTCGCGCTGGCTCGTCACAGGACCGGAGGAAGAAGAGAAGTTGTGGTTTAAAAGTGCATTTTTTTTCTTGCCAAAAATGACAATCGTTTCGCTAGATAAGACCCTTATGCCTCGTTTGGGATCGTTTAGAGTCCTTTGAAACTGCAATTTTAAACTGCATTAAACCAGTTAAGTGTTGGGGTCCATTAAAGTCCATTAAAATGAGAAAAATCCTCGAATGTTTTCCTCAAAAAACATAATTTCTTCTCGACTGAACAAAGAAAGACATCAACATTTTGGATGACATGGTGGTGAGTAAATTATCTGGATTTTTTTAAGAAAATAGACTACCCTTACGAAAAAAAAGTTTATTCAAGTGTGCTATAAGTATACTTCTTTTAAACTTAAAATAAAAAAGTATACTTTCAGTTTACTTTTTATGTACCTCTCTAAAATGTACTTTAGGTACTTCTCAGAAATATACTTAAATTGTACTAAAGTATACTTGACCTATACTGACCGAAATGTCTAAGTATATTTGGCCTATACTTGTTTACTGACATATACTTAAAAGTATTAAGTAAAAATGCAACAACGAAAGCTACATCAAGAAAGCTGCAAAAAGCCATATGAATAGCCCTGGTGAAAAATAAATTTACTTTATTGTATTTCAAGTATATTTAACTATGCATGTACCAACTTTGAATATATTGAAAGTATGCTTACAACATATTTGCTTACAATAAAACTTTTAACATATTTCAAAATAATTATAATTTAATATATTTTCTAAAAGTATACTTAAAAAAATATACTTGGAGTTAAAGTTCTGTGCAATTTTTAAAGTATACTAATTTGAACTTATTTTAAAGTTTAATTTAGGTATACTTTATCTGTTAAAGTTATCATTATAATAATGTACTGACAGCATGTTTATAAAAAACATTATTTAGCATCCTTTAGAAACAGTATATTTTAAGTAAATTTTGAAAGTATATGTAGTGTAAAAATGTATATTATCTTTATGGAGAATCTTTAGTGTTAGTAAACTAGTAGGTTATTAATTTGGTGCTGCAGGTATACTTGCAAGTATTCTTTTACTGTACTTTTAGTTAACTAGTGTACTCATACTGAAAGTGTACATGCAAGTGTTCTGTTAGTGTACTCTTAGTAAACTAGTAAGTTACTAATTGTGTGCTGCAGGTATACTTGAAAGTATTCTTTTACTATACTTTTAGTTAACTAGTAGTTTACTACTCAACTTTACTTTAAGTGAACTTAACATCATACTATATATATATATATTGCACTTAAAGTACAATACATTGTTCCTGTGTATTATAATTTTTATACTTGACATATACCTTTTAATTGTACTTTTAATTTGAAGCTAAATCTTTCGTATGCTATCAGTGAGCTAATCAAAAATTTTTATTTATTTATTTATATATATATATATATATATATATATATATATATATATATATATATATATATATATATATATATATATATATATATATATATATATATATATATATATATATATATATAATATATATATATATATATATATATAAATTGGGACACTACAGTGGGACACTGTAGAAATTGTGAGTAAAAAAAGAAATGGAATAATTTCATAAATTTTTATTTTATTCACAATAGAATATAGAATATCTCTGCACATCTTGACTTCTGAGAGGGACTGCCACACTTTTTATACCCAATCATGTTGGCAATTAAGTTGCAAATTGGTCCTTTAGTTGTTCCTTATGTACATTTAACTTTTATACTCTTATTGCTACCTGTCCCAACTTTTTTGGAATGTGTAGCTCTCATAAAATCCAAATTGAGCCAATATTTGGCATGACATTTCAAAATGTCTCACTTTCAACAATTGATATGTTATCTATATTCTATTGTGAATAAAATATAAGTTTATGAGATTTGTAAATTATTCCATTCCTTTTTTACTCATAATTTCTACAGTGTCCCAAATTTTTCTGATTTGAGGTTGTATATATCTATATATATGGCTGAACCCCCTGAATATTAACTTTCGTTCTGGACTCCATTTCCCATAATCCTGCATGCCTGGACTGATTAGTCTGCCACCTGAAACTCATTGGACAGCCTTTATAAACTCTCTGGAAACATTCAGTCAGTGCAAAGTCTTGATTTGTACCAGCTGTCATTGCTGAGTGGTTTGCCTGCCTGCATATCTATCTGTATTTATTGATCTTTATCTGTTTTACCCATTTTATGAGTATGTTGCCTGCCCTGACCCTTTTGCCTGTTTCATGACTACGAGATTTGCCTGCCCTACATTGCTGTGTTTGCTGTTGTTTGACCTTGCCTGTTGGAATATGAGTGTGTTTAATAAAAACCTGCAGATGGATCCTCAGTGTCAAAGTGCTTTGTTACACAAGCAGTTTACTATAAGTAACCTACTAGTTAACTAAGAGTACACTAACAGAACACTTGCATGTACACTTTCAGTATATGACTAGTAAACTAATAGTTAACTAAAAGTATATTAAAAGAACACTTGGAAGTATACCTGCAGCACACAATAAGTAACTTCTAGTTTACTAAGAGTACACTAACAGAACATTTGCATGTACACTTGAAGTATAAGTCTAGAAAACTACTAGTATACTCATGAGTTCACTTGCATTACCAATGAAGAACTAATTGTGCACTAGTTGTACACTTAAAGTTGACTACTCGTACACTTAAAGTTGACTACTCTTACACTTATAGTACACTTAGAAGTATACTTTTATATACTAAAAGTGGGCCAATTTAGTCCCAAGCGGTATTCAAGCAGTACACTTACAAGTATACTACTAGAACATAAATGTTAGTACACTTACTACATAAAGTATACTTAAAACTATACTCCAACATTACTTAAGTATACTTAATAAAATTAACTTGAAGTGTACTTCTTTTTCGTAAGGGTAATCCTTTAAGACAAGACCAAGATAGGCTTCTAGACCAAAAAAATGCCTGAGTTAAATAAATATGAAGGTGTACATCATCTTTCCACCCCTCCACTCAAAAAGGGCTGCCCCACGTAAGGGTTAACTTATTTTGGGTTGTTTTAACCCATTGACTGGTCAAATACAAACATTTTCTACGGCTGGGTTTGACCTTTTTTATGCAGCAGATTGAAAATAACCCAGCAGATTTGGACTGGTGGTTACACGTGACTTATAAATTCGAATTGGGCTATGAGTCAAATTACAAAGGGATTAGGGTCCTTGTAAACACAGCTGCAGTTTATTTAAAGAAAAGATGACCTGTCACACTGGCCTGTGATTAATGATGAGGATTCAGTTACTTAATTTCACTACAAATGTCACAAAGCAACGCTTTAGCAATGAAAAAACTGAGTAAAAAACAGCAGTTTATTGCATTTAATCAGCATTTGTAATTATGCTGAAAAGCAGTTTGCTTTAGCGTTACTCTAATGAAGTCTTACGTGACTGACATTGGCAGGGAACCTCTGTTTGATTCTGGCTAATTTACACATTTCACATCTCTGAAGCCCTTGAAATTGTTTTCAAAATAATTTAATAAATGCATAATCGTCTCGGCTCCCTAATGACCCAGAACAGGTGTATTATAGCAAAAATGAATAATCACTAGAAACTTAAGCAGCCCTTTCAAAACAATAAAGCAATTGCTTCTCGAAAGTGAATTATGAACGTGTTTTGCAGAGGGAATTAGGCTTTGAATATTTAGTTCAAGCTGAGTTTAGCAAATACTTTCATGAGAAATGAAACTTGGTTTCATTTGCCTTCTCACTTTTAAACACACTCGATGGGCGGGCGGTGAGAAAAAGGAAACGTTTTAAGATACACTTTGCCAATGTTGACAAGACCCCTCAAAAATTACCACCAACCCCTCCTGTCGGCCAGGTTTAAAAGAAGTGCGCAGAGACTTACCAACAGGGACCAAGTCAAATCTGAGTGCTTGTTCATGCTTTCTTTCCAAATAGCAAATCGTGCTTATTAAAGGCGTTAATACAAACACAAGCAACCTACATTTTGCTTTCCTTTACACAGAAATCAAAGCTAATGTTTATCACAGGGGTACGCTTCAGGTTAAAGACAAATACACACGCATAGGTCTCCCAGTGGAGGAGTCTGATGTAAATTTCCTTTTAAAGAAGAAAGTCTCAAATAATTTAGAAGATATTATGAAAGACTCTTTAAAATGCACCTTTCAATTTTTGCATAAAATGGGATTCAATTTTATTCCCTTATAAACTAAATCTACAAAAACGAAAGAACTTTCCAAGCTTTTATCTCTAATCAGGTTGGAAATGTATTACCGGTGGAGAATTTAAGGGAAACTTTTCTCTCAGTGCATTTCATTTGTATTTCCATTACCCTCCGCAGGCCATGTTTGAGAAGAGTGCAAGTAAAATGACTTCAACTAAACTCATTATATTACACAGCAACCTTTGCTGAAAGAAAAGGAATCAATTTCGTATTCAATGTTTTGGGGAGGGACTCCATAAATGTCAAATTAAGTATCTCTGACCAGTGACCCCATGAGACGTAACCGCCGCTGCTGTATAGCAAAGACACCCATAGACATCTCCTGAAAAAGTATACTGCACTTTCAGTCATTGCGAGTGTTTTCTTTTGGTTTGGCCAGTGGGGGATAAGAATTAAAATGGCAAATGAGACAGCAGATGTTGTAGCAGACCATCAGATGTTCAAGGATATTGAGGTTACGAGGCAGTCAACCTCCTCACAGTACTTACTGGACAAAGACTGATTATGGGAATGTAATATTTTTTTATTGAAATATGTTATGCTGCATTCAATTCGCATTTCACAGCAGTATGCAAAACTTGAAAAAAATAAAATAAAATAAATTACAGAACAGTTGCAGAATATAAAAAAGAAATATAATTGAGCAACTTTTTGTTTTCATCATTCCAACCTTTCACTTAAATGAGTTGTTTGCAGAAATATCAAAATGTCATAATCACCCTTAAGTTGTTTTAAATTTTCTTTGAAATTTCAGAATTTTCTTTTTTTCCTGGAACATTTAAGACGAACTTTTTATCTTGTGTTGGAATGGGGATTTTATATCTCAAAATAGGTTTAAAACCATCATAAAGGTGGTTCACACGACTTGTGTTAAAGTCCTTTTAGAAAAGTCACGCCTTTATGCTGGATTCACACCAAACACACTAGAGGCGGCAAAAACACGCTATTCGTGCGTAGTTGGATGCTTCACTCGCTTCATTCGCGCATGAAATTCTAGTCATTTCAGACATTCACGTGGAAATTTGTGTCATGGGAGGGGGTTCTGCAACTACGCTCGCTTCCTGTAATCACGTCACTACTATAGCTAGCACCTGATTGGTTAACGCGGCACAATTTTCCGCCAAAGTTCAGATTTTTCAACTTGCGCGTTTTCCGCGGCAACGCTCAATTCGACTAGAACTAGACGTGCGAATGAGGTGGATTCGCGTCTACCGCACCTAAATGCCTTATTCGCGCCATGAGACCTCCAGACGTGCGTAAACGTGTCTTTACATTGACTTAACATTGAAATAATTCGCACCAGATGCTCTATTCATGTTTGGTGTGAACACGGCATTAGGCGGCCATGTTTGCAATGCCTCCGGGCACTTTACACATCTACTTGAATGGGGAAAAACAGATATAAAATCCGCTGTACCATAAGTTTTGTATCTTAAGCTGAAATTATGGTTAAAACACCATTTTCGAGGTTGTTTCTAAATCTATTTCGTACGAATTTTATCAGGTGGCTAACTTCTTATTAATTTGTAAGACCACATTTGTAAATAGTTGTGCGTTTTGCCTTGACCCTTGTGACATTGGGGTTAGGGGTGGGGTTTTGCTATTGTTTTTTTATGATAATCGTAGGTATTTGCACGATTAACTTCATACAATTTCGTACGAATCAGCTATCTAAGCCATTGAGAGAGAGAGAGAGAGAGAGAGAGAGAGAGAGAGAGAGAGAGAGAGAGAGAGAGAGAGAGAGAGAGAGAATCTGTACAGTAATCTGTTCACTTCTAATAGTGATGAATGACTGATAAAGAGGAGAATTGATTGATTACACGCAGGGGATGTTGTACAAATGCATTGATTTCTCATTTAAGGATACAGGAGCTTTAGAAGTCACCCCTGAGTCTTTACTGGGTCAGGTACAATCCTTGCAGGTGAGAAAACCACTTTCCACAGAAATCCACCTAAGCCAAGTTTGATTTCTGTGATAACCTGGCTAGACTTTCTAGCTCAGTAGTGTTCACGTCATCACTGGAGATGGAAATATAACTACATAAAGTCTCTAAATTTTCTTTCAATTTAGTCAAACCAGATCAAAGATTTGGGACAAGATTGAATACTGCTATAGGGTTCTGGCTAGAGGGAATACAGCTACAGCCAAATCTTATGGCTGGGATGTTGGGTTTAGCGTTACGTTTGGGGGTAGAATTAGGATGTAAAACAGCGGTTCTGGCCAGATACAATCCAGCTACCTGTGAAATGTTGGGTTTAGGGTAAGGTTTGGTGGTAGAATTAAGATGACAACATCACTCATCCGGCAAGATTTTACAAGATTTTGTTTGTTGCTGTATCCCTTCTAGTCGCAACCCTGCTCTAGGGGGACAATGCAGCAAAAGCTAGAGTGGATACAGATACGGCCAAATCTTGTGAGATGTTGAGTTTAGGGTTAGTTTTGGAAGTAGGATTAAGATGAAAACAACACTCATCCGGCAAGATTTCACAAGATTTTGTTTGTTGCTGTATCCCTTCTGGCCAAAACCCTGCTCTAGGGGGACAATGCAGCAAATGCTAGAGTGAATACAGATATGGCCAAATCTTGTGAGATGTTGAGTTTAGGGTTAGGTTTGAGGGTAGGATAAGGATGACAACATCAATCAACCGGTGAGATTTCACAAGATTTTGGCTGTAGCTGTATCCCTTCTAGCCACAACCCTGCTCTAGGGGGATAATGCAGCAAGGGCTAGAGTGAATATAAATACAGCCAAATCTTGAGAAATGTTGAGTAAAGGCTAAGGTTTGGGGGTAGGATTAAGTTGAAAACAGGACTCATCCAGTGAGATTTCACGAAATTTGGGCCCTAGCTGTATCCCTTCTAGCCACAACCATATAATGCAGTGCTCAATATTTCCAGTTAAGAGATCCAATCATCATTTGATACCCGTACTTTA
Source organism: Paramisgurnus dabryanus (assembly GCF_030506205.2). Classification (NCBI taxonomy): domain Eukaryota; kingdom Metazoa; phylum Chordata; class Actinopteri; order Cypriniformes; family Cobitidae; genus Paramisgurnus; species Paramisgurnus dabryanus. The sequence goes on from NC_133357.1 coordinate 4,274,696, forward strand.
TACGCGAATAAGTCTTCCTTTTTGAACAATTCATAATTAGTTTTGTGACCTGGATCGACCGATTGAATAAAATAAATCTTTCACAAAATCACATTTTGCTGAACTGTTCTAGTGCTTCCTCGTCTTTAATCTTTGTGTTTGCTCAAACACATTATATTAGGGCTTTATTAACATCCTAATAGTGTGGGCCAAGCTGCAATGATTGAAATCTCATTATTGGCAAATTAATTCATCTCAGAGTCCCTGCCACTGTTTCCCCACTGCAGGTCCATCTGGATTAAACTCTTTCACACCAAATCCACAATGAGTTCCTATACACCCCACGTCGTACCGCTTGGCCCTCAGCTTGTTTTCATGGCACATCCAGCAGCGTGAGTTCACGCCAAGGTTTTTAATCTGCCACAAATCCCTAAGCATTCCTGTACATGTCGGCCTGTCATAATCTCTTCAACATGGGCTATTAACTGAAGGGTCTTGTTTTCCATTCAGCGCACAGGGGCTTTTGGATTTACTGCTTTGCGACAACACTGAGCAGTCAGTTGTGTATACGCTACGTATTAGACGTATGTCGACTCGGCATAAAGACATCTTTGCACAGTGAGACCTCAGACCAGAGGCACTCAATGATGTTTCTAGAGATCTGAAGTGCTTTTCCAATCCTGCTCTAGCACACTTGTCTGTAAAACACTGCAAATGTGAACCCAATTACAGTGTGCTTCCAAATTTGCATATTTAAATTACACCCTAATGTGTGTATTTATTGGTCAAGGTGTTACCAGAGAACACACTTATTGATAAAAAAGGCGTGAGCGGCGCATAAACAATTTTGGGGTTAAATTGGAGTAAATAATCCAAATTTATAGTCTTTCTTAAAACGTAACACCATTTTGAAAGATGTCAGCAACTCTAAATTCTAAATAATAATATTTAATAAATAAAAAATATCTAAATTCCATTAATTGATCAATTGGAAATTTGGCCATGCAGTAATATCACATTTTACACCTAACAGTACGCACTATGAAAAACATTAAAGATTTGTAATTTCTGTTCATAGGCAACTGAGTTTTTCCCTCTAATACAGCAAATGTAACATAGTTTTATCTCTCATGCAGTTTTATGTTGCATGATGCTTTGGGGAAATATTAAACAATAAGTATACAGTCCTTTGGCTTTGAGTAAAAAAAAAGAGAACATAGACATACATTGCTTGTTCCTCTCCCACGGGTGACACAGTACTTACACCATGCATTTACCATCTACTTTGTACGCACAACAGGGCTGTGAACAAAATGCATAAATAAGGCATGTTTTAGCAGCTTGTTAGTGTGAGCTATTCAATCAGAAATCTTGATTAGGTGGTGGTGACCTTTCGATGTAACCCTTATGGACTGTCTGATGTTGAACATCAGGAGGTGCATAAACACTAATATGTGCATGGAATAAAATGACTTGAGACATAGAGACCCCTAGTGGAAATACTTTGAAAGTGCACTGCAATGCAATACATCGCCATGTGTCTAAAATTGCCTCAGTCAGGCCAGCTGACAGTCTTGCCTGGGCCCGGGACAAGATAATCTTGGAGGGCCCCTCGGCCCCCCTACTTTTTACTGGTAACAAGACATTTGGCATTATCAGATTCATGACCCACGAATATTGCATTATTATACATTGTATTCAACATTTATATAGTAAATAAATGTAGTACTGACACTATATACTGACACAAAATAAATATTTATTTATACAACGTCAACCCGCTCCTTTGAAAACCTCTATTTTCTTCTTCTCTTTTCTTTTCTTCTCTTTTCTTTTCTTTTCTTTTCTTTTCTGAGCACCGGACTTGTGCTGAGTCGGACCAGATATTTTGAGCGTACTGAACTTCAAATCAAATGACATCCTAAAATTTTGATCAGTGGCCAAACCATTTTTGTGTTGGGCGGGGGTTTCTTGACCACTATTTCAAGTATAGGAAGAAAACAAATAAAACGTTTTTTTATGTATCTCAAATACAGTCACCTCCATAAATATTGGAACAGAAGCACATTTTGTGTTATTTTAGCTGTTTACCAAAATGTATTTCAGTTACAGTCATATTATGAATATGGCTTACAGTGCACACTCTCAGCTTCATTTTGAGGGTATTCACATCCATAATGGCTGAAGGATTTAGGAATTACAGCCATTTAATATGTACCTCCCCCTTTTCAAAAGTAATGGGACAGTTGACTTAAAAACTGTTTTATGGACAGATATTGTCTATTTGTTAAATAATTTCCTCATGAATGACATGTTAAAGGTCTGGAGTTGATTTTAAGTGTGGTATTTGCATTTGGAAGCTGTGGCTGTGAACCCAAATCATTCTGTTCAGGGACATCTCCATGCAAGTGATACAGACCATTTCAAAAACACAACAAATCCATCAGAGAGATGGCAGGAACATTAAGAGTGGCCTCATCAACAATTGGGCACATCCAGATAAAAAAACAACAGAGTGGTGAGCTTAGCAACATTAAAATCCTGTATGTCTAAGTGGGATAACAGTGGTGGATGATCGCATTATCCTCTCCATTATAAAGAAAAACCATCGTAACTGGAATACATTTTGGTAAACAGCTAAAATAACACAAAATGTGCTTCTGTTCCAATATTTATGGAGGTGACTGTATTAGATTTTTTCCACAAATATGCCTATTTTCTTTATTTTTTAACAATTGCAGTGTTTCCACCAGGATTTTGAGAGACTGTGGCGGCGATGACGTCTCACGCCGATTAGCATATATGTGGCGTCATTGCGTCGTGTTTTACTCTTTGATCCGTCACATTATATTGCATTTTAACATAACTGATTTCTATTTTTACATATTATTTGTTCTGTTGTCTATAAAATAGTGACTAAACAGGACCCAGTAACGACCCAGTGACTCATTGTTAATGTATATTAATGTCAATGTAAATCCAATCAGCTCTTTCTTTAACTGCTGCTAAAAACGCGCCCTCATCTGACAAAATCATCATACATTTACATTGAGGCTGTACTAATGTTGCTCTTCTCATCAGTGTTGTTGCGTTATGAGCGCTTTTTAATTTTAAACACGAGTGGTAGTTTTATTGTATATCATCACGTATAGCGCAGACAATTTGTTGCAAATTCAGAATGCGAGAGAATACACGGTTAGTGTTACTACAGAACACGTGCACGAGCATACCGCATCATAGGTAAGGAGAGAGCTCGGACACAGACTCACACCAGAACGGGTATGTGTGGTAATGCTGACCTTTTGTTAAGTCACTCATGATGAACTCGATCAGCCATCTTCTCTATCAGTGACATCCGTGACTGTTGACGTTTACGCGAAAAAGAAAGTAAAAGGTACGCGGAGTTAAAATACTTTTGACTGTAAAGAGAGCCGCGCTGCTTGCAACAGGAGAGAGAGGGGAGGGGCGCGCGCTGTTGAGGCGCTGCATGCAACGAGAGAGGGAGGAGGGAGGCGCGCTGAGCGCTCATTACAATGAATATAGTAAAATTAAAATGTAAATGGTAATCATGAAAAATCTATTTGTGGCGGCCAGTGTTGATTCTATGGCAGATAAATCAATGTTTGGAAAACACTGAATTATTCCATAGGTTCCAGTTCTGGGCCCCCCCTCATCCTGGGCCCGGGACAACAGACCCGTTTGTCCCCCCCTGTCGGCGGGCGTGGCCTCAGTTATACTGTCATTGGCTTAAATAGATGCTGACATCTAAGGAAATTGATTTCAGGCTTATGAAACTTCATAATGTTTTTTTTAAGTGAACTGTATGGCCAAGTTAATATTTAATGACTGATTTAATGATTATTTCAAGGTTGACATATACATTTATTCATTTAGCAGACGCTTTTACCCAAAGCGATTTGCAAATGAGAGAGCATTTAACATTAATTTTGATATAAAATATAGATTTATCAGAGAAACTGTCCCATTTGTGCTAATGATAAAATAAAAACTCATTTATTTTTAAACTGAAGAGCAGAACACCGCAGTAACAAGTACTGTACGCATATAACAACGCCCAAATCCACATCTGGTTATTGTGCATGATGAACAAGAATAACAAAAAATGTGCATGTTTTTTCACCATTTCCGTAAGTTAGGTTCGTTGTTAAACAAGTAAAATGTATCGACTGTATTATTAATATAGCCGCCCATTTCACAGTTCTCATGTCATAAAGTTTTTGAATTGGATTTCTCGATGTTAGATGCGTGACCAGCGCGTTTTTACCAGGCTGGAGAGCGCAGCGGAAAGAAGACGCTGCGCAGACCGATCAATATATGACATCATAATACCGCGAGAGCGATCACTGACGCTGAAACGATCGCGAGCTTACACTCTGCTCCTTCAGGCCGCGTGAAAAAATACCTAGGATTACGTTCTGCATACTTTTACTTTCATTTAATGGTTTTCACATAGGGCTAAAATAAATAAACAGTATTATAAGAAAGAAAGAATTAATAAAAGAGAAAGAAATTAAAGAAAGCGAGAGAGCAGGAGAAAATAAAGAGTCCTTATCCCTTTGCTGATGGTCATTAATAAGCACACTGACCATGGGTGAATCAGCCAGTGTGCTCAATAAGAGGATGCCTGTGGGGTGGAGGAACTTCTTAATTGAGATCTGTATTCTCCAGAGGTTTGCCACTACAGCGTCTAACTCGATTTATCTGATATTTTATTAGCTGGATCTGCCACACACACACACTTGATTTAATTAGGATGGTACAATCATTTCTGCATCAGTAGGGACCATACGCCTGTTTGATAATACAAACAATCACAACAGCTGGAATGTACCAGCTCACTTTTATACAGACCAATTAGTTGTTCTTTAACATGTAACACATGTTTACTTAGTAATGATGCAATTAGTGGGAATACTGTAATGATTGTCATTTACTGGTATACAGTTCGCATAACAAACCATTTGCATGTTTGCTTATCTTTTCTTGAAAGCTGTAGGCTACTGTGAAAACCTATAGAAACTTTTTTATTATTAATTGTCACTGGGTAAAGTTTTACCACACAATGTGGCTGTTTGTGTATAAGTGATGGAATGACTCAAAATGCCTACTTTACAAAGTCCAGTCATGTGATAAGTATTTTTGCTGAAAGCCCTGCTTAAAGTATATCCATGATCCTGAGCAGACCATTGAATTGGCATACAGGTAACATTAAACCATGTAATTCTAAAGCAACATTACACCTGTATAAGGATGGCATATTACAATTGAGAATTAATTGAATGAAATTCAATAAATAGCAAAGTTTAGATTAATAAAAAGCTCCCCCTGTTCCCACCCAAAAATATGTATGCTTCTCTATGTAATCTTGTTAGGTCAGCATCCATCAGTTCTAACTCTATTATGTAAAAAGCATTGATTTTTTTTTTTTTATTTAGGTATGTTTGTCTTCAAAATGTATTAAGAATCCTTCTAATCAGTGCAAGTAAAAGAGGCATTGTCATTTAAATTGGTGGAATCTGAGTTTTCACATCACATAGGGGAGCGCAGTTGGCTCCATAGCTCAGTGGTTAGAGCACTGGTCTTGTAAACCAGGGGTCGCGAGTTCAATCCTCGCTGGGGCCTGGAAACAATTATTTGCATTCCTTAACTAAGTAAACAAAAATCCTCTGCTCTTACACTTAGGACTATTCTAAAGTGACATATTTGTTCACTTAAAGTCCGTGTAAAGTAATTTCAGATAATTGTTTCTAACCAAATTGTAAATGTTCGAAATGTATTGCTGAAACACATTACAAAAAGTGTTCATAATTTAGTACTGAATTGTGGAGTTAGACCATTAAAGAATTTTTCCACATTTCTGTGTTCAGGATTATTTGGGCGAGGCAAAAACGATGGCTCGATGCAGTGGAGCTACAGAGCATGACCCCCGCTCCTAACACTGAATTATTAAAACAATTATGATCAGATTTAAAGTTGATGACTAATTTGGAAGACTAGTTAAAACAGTTAATGCACAAGTTGCTGCAGTATTTGAAAGTTTCTGGAACTGGGAGTAGTTTCAGGGCTGACAACAGACCCCCAGCATTTGAGAGCAAAGAATCCTGACGTTTTTTCCAAGATTTGTATCTTTTATTTACTTGCCGTTTTTATTTTTTTAATAATTCAAATTTGGTTTTCATTTTTCTGTGGTGTGACAAACCGAGTACACATTTAATATCAGATTTAAACAGACTTTAAATAACTTTGTCATTTTGAGCATCTGCTTCTATCTTTATCTGACACTTTAATATAAATGGTCTTACAGTATGGCCAACCTGATATTAGGTCACTTTAACAAGGGCACAATGGTTATTGTATGAATTGAGTTTTACAGGTTTTTGGATTACCAGTTAGGCTGCATAACAAATAATCGTTTGCAGAACTAAAGTTTTTGTTTACATCATATATGTATGTTAACTGTGTATAATAATTATTTATATATAAATGCACACACACACACACACACACACACATGCATGTATAATTTTAAGAAAAAAAGTAGTTAATTAAGTATTGATATTTATATACAATATAAATTATATATAAATTGTATATACACATGTAAATTTTTATTAAATATATACAGGCATGTGTGTGTATTTATATATACATTATTATTATACACAATACAAACACATATATATATATGATGTAAACAAAAACTTTTATTCTGCAAACAAATAGTTGCTATTAATTGTCATGTAGCCTTACCAGCAGATAAATGTAACCACTAAGCCACACCAGCAAAGTGTAAACTCAAGCCAACAAGGATCCAATGAACATAAAATATAAAACTTTGTAGAAACAATGTAACTGTTTTGCTGTTTATTTTTGATATCAGTGCCTCTCATTCTCTTTCCTTATGCTCCATACGACCGGCTAAAGAACAGCACACGTCATGCAGTAATTCACCAAACATAACACATTGCAAAAAACAACACCAGCAGAGTAAACAGTACAGAAACTGGTTGTTATAGTATAAGTGTCAATTCCTGTTGGAGTTTAACAGTCTATCATGTCAAGTCCACATGCTTGAAGTTTTAGCTTTCATCTGCCTCCAGATTAATGTTGTTTCCAAACTTAGCATACAGCTGAACCTTCAGATCTCCAAGAACCTCCTGTATGGATGACACACGACCCTCCAGAGCTTTGATCTCATCCTGGAGAGATTCCTGTAGATAGCAGAACATTATAAAGATTTTGAGAAAGAAAAGACACCGAATTATTTAAAGAGGGACCTTATTTCCTCTAATTATGGTCAGTCACATCACCTTTGCCGCCTCCAGCAACTCCTGCGTCTCTTCTTGAGAGTGACTGATGAAGACTTCTCCGATCTGATACGGGATCAACATGGCATCGTCCTCGCACATCATAAGGTCATCACTGGCATCCTCTAAATTCTGTAAGGATTTCTAGAACAATATAAGAGCATTATTATTCAGCCTGGCCATGAAAGCAGAGACATCTAAAAGTCTATCTGTACTGTTTCTTACCTTTTTAGCCTCAATTTCATCTTTCAGCTCAGACATTCGATTCGTATTTCTGGCAAACTTGTTTATCTTCTGCTGGTCTTCAAATGTTACATTGACATCTTCAGCTGCCTGTAAGGATTGATGAGTTATCTTAATCAAAGCTGTTTTTATTTTGGATATTAAAATATTTAAAGCATTGCATTACAACACCCTCTATAATCTTAACAGATTATGCCACCTCATATTTATGCATTTATTTGTTGTAAATGGTAGCAACCAATATACACATCCATTATCTATTATTATGCATGCAATAATTTTCTATATAAAAATGATCATATCTATTTGAGTGTAATAAGATAAGCACTCAGCAAACAAGTCCATATATAACAATCATTCATTGCGTGAATTTTAAGTAAATGAAGATCACAACACAACATGGAGCTAAATCCTGCTATATAAAAGCACTCCGAGCTCCTATGAACTTACTGATATCTAATGGTGAGAGTAAATGTACATGGTGATGGTCAGTATTCAATATCACACTTTAGCGTTAACCAAAGCTGTCAATTGCAATCGTGTGATATTAACCAGCTAGCGATCTTAAAAGCAAACAAACACGCGCACTTCATAGGGTGCTTTTAATGTCGCCCCCCGTGCTGTAAATACTTCAACGATGCAAACTTATCATTTAGCACAAGCAATTGTATTTATTTAAACAGAAATGAATTTATGTTTAGACCTACCACTCCTTTCTTCATGGTGGCCGCCATCTTGAACCGGAAACGAACTGCGTGCACGCGCGAGAGCGGTGAGTGAAAGGCGCACGTGGGTTTTCATTATCATTCCACTTTGTGCTCTTTTTTTTCGATTAAAAAAAAAAATATTTTATCTTGCCAGAAGGTAAAAAGTATGTTTGACCTTAATAGTTAATATGTTTCGTTGTTTCCCTCAAATTTGTTTATATTGGGTCGAAATTTACAGTGGTAATATTGACATCTGCTGGACAACGAGGGCACCCATAAAATCAAAACTTTTTTAGCTTGTAATAGGAATATCTATAGGAACTAATTTCTATTAAAAGTATCTAAAAATAGTCACTAAATGTCCTTGCATTTTGTCACTAATTGTGTAACGCTTGTGGGGCAGGACACAACTCTCCAAAAAGTTAGATTTGTGACCAGAGGCTTTAAAAAAATAATAATAAAGTCACAAAAATGGTCTGAATTCAAAAAATCTAGTAGCAATGTAAACGCTATTGGTTAATTTTAAGGAGGATGGGCCGTTTATGCCCCACCCCTAATTTTCTGTTTCATTAGAATGCATCAAAAAAGCTGTGCACTTCATAGCACTTCAGTGCATGCGTCTTTAAAAGACTCACAGTTTTAATCAAGTGTTTATTGTACTTGAAGGAAACTCTGTGTCTGCAGACTCGAGCTTGTTGGATGTTTAGTTTACATAATGACTGGACACAGCCTGACTTGAACAAACTGCTAGAGCTTGAGGTTTCTTAAACATCCTCTCTTTAAACAGTGCTACTCCCAAAACAAATATTGATATGTTCAATTCTCACCAACATTAGCCTACAATTTCATATAACCTATCACGTTAGCCGTGAGATTTCTTAAAAGATGCCCACGACCACAACATAGTGTTTGGAAACGAATCACCAAATACCTTATACATTTGCATGGATTCATTTATCAGATGCTTTATCTTAAGTAAAGTAAAAGGGAGAGAGCATTTAACTAAATTAAACGAAAACAAAGACACATATAATTAGTTGACATAAATTAAAATGATTAAAATTAACTATGTTAACTCCACATGTAACAGTTGTGCATTGTTGCTATAACCAAACATTTCAGCTCAATGAAAATATTGTTCTGTTCATCTCGGCATTTGGATAATTCATCATTTCGTGGAATGCCATTTTCTGAGGTTTTGCACTGTTAGTATGTTTCAAGATTCATGCATTCATGATATCAAGTTCACAGTGACCACAAAAGAATTTGCTTTACGCCCCCAGTGTGTACATTAACAATGTGACTCTGTATCCATGAACGACGAATGCATGAAAAAGTCTCTCGGCTTTAATAGTATCTTTTATTGTTTTGTGTGGCGTGATTTTTGCCGAATAAGGAGCATGCACATATCACAGAGCTCTGTTAGAGGTTTATGTCACTGTACATTAAAGAATGTGTGGTATACTTTGGCAAAGTGATTGGATTTTTCACCTCAAATGACTTTGTACTCAATCATTTCTGATGTAAATAGTTACATCTACTTCTATACTGTTCAATGTTCAAACAAACTGTAAAAATGTTTGGTAATGTGTAAGGTATGAGATGTGTGTGTATGGAATAAGTCACGGCTGAAGGGTGTTGTTTGGCATGAATCGAAGAGGAGTCAGTGCAACCTCTTCAGCTGTGACTTATTAATAATATAGCACTAGCCTATCCTTTTGTTTTTAGAAAATACAATTATTAAAGCAAAAAATAAGCTTCAGTGGAAATTTAATCTACTAAAATCATTAAAAGCCATCTTTCCTCTGGAAAAAGTAGTCCCAGACTGACTGTAAACAGCAACAGAATGTTTTATGTATATTTATGTTGCTAAGGGTGCTGCGCATTGATACACAGAATTGTTGGGTGAAGCGGTCATGGCTATGTTTAATCTTAAATAAAACACAGTCATTGAAACTGTGAAAAATTTCTGTAGAAATGACAGTATTACTGGCAGCTGGCGTTGCTATTTTGAGGCAACTAAAGTAGACTACGACATTGACCAACTAAAACCTAAAGTATAAAGTCAATGGCACAATATTTTTTTATTATTTAAAGAGAGTGTTAGTAATATGCGCCTATAAACGGGATGACAAACAAAAGTTTTATAATATGAAAAATGAAAGGATTAAAATGTACAAGATTATTATTGAGTCTTTTGGACATAAATGAGGACAGATTACAAGACCTTAGAAGGCGTAAAGAGCTGCTTCACCTATAAACTGGTAATTAATTGTATGTTTTGCTTTAAACAAATGCAAATATTGCATTTATTTTTAAATGTTTTTTTTTAATGCTACCCTATGGATTTATTGTATACACTGTAAAAAAAATCTGTAGAATTTAGAGTGTTGCTTGCAGCTGGTTGCTGGTAACTTACCGTAGATTTACATTTATGTTATTTACTGGCAACAGTTTGTTTAAAGTTAAATGAACATTAAACATTAACAAGATTTTGTCTTTACAGAATAAAACTATAAAATAACAGCATCATGCAAAAAGACAAAGACTTGTTAATGTTTAATGTTCATTTAACTTTGAACAAACTTTTGCCAGTAAATAACATAAATATAAATCTACAGTAAGTTACCGGCAACCAGCTGCAAGTAACACTTTTATTTCTACTGATTTTTTTAAAGAATATGGTGAGATGAAAACGTTTTTTAAGTAATGTGTTTTAAAACACTCACGACGCTGTCTGAGTGATAAAATGTTTTGAATCTCCATTCATTTGTAAATTCTTTATCTCTTGTTTGTTACAAAAAATATTAGCATATTTGTAAATTATTCTTTGATATTACACTGATCATATAGGCTATCCACACATTTACAGCAATTAAAAACCTTCTAATTTTACTTCCATGACTAAAAGAAACAACTTTTAAAAAGAAACAAAAGGTTTAAATACAAAAAATAACCATTTCAATACAAATAAAAACAACACAATTTTTAACATAAATTTTAAACTGGTCTCCTTCCTCCGCTAGTTTTTCAATTTACAAATTGAAAATAGGGAATCGTCAAAAACATACCCATTACGAGAATAGGAACAACCCTTTAAGGGCGATTTATAGTCGTGCGTAGGTTCTACGGCGTAGCAGCGACGGCGTAGGTTCCGCGTCGGTTTTCATTTATACTTGTGCGTCGCCGTCCGCGTCGACGTGCAAACACACGCGAAACCGCTGGTTGGCAGTAATCACGCGTGTAACCACAGTAGCAGCAGAAGTCGTCACAGAAGAAGAAGCTAAGCAAGTTAACCCACAAACGAAGAAAAAATAGCAACTTGTTGTGTATAATTTTAGAAGACCAGCAATGATGGAAGTAAATAAACAGCGACTTATGTTTCAGTTTGAGTTAAATCACTCCTCAACTTGGCTCATCTTTGTTTTCACCGTCTCAAACGGAAATACCTATGACGCAGTTTTTTTTACCTGACGGGAGGGGTTCTGGTGGACCAATCACAGGGCTTACGGTCCGTGTAGAGCCGACGCGCTGTTAGAAATTTTGTGAGGTGCGCGTCAGGCCACGCAGAGCTACGCACAGGCTACGGATAGCCTACACCGTAGCTACGCCGTAGGACCTACGCACGACTATAAATCGCCCTTTAGACTGTGTGCTAGGCGCACAAACCTTTTTTCCTGGCGTTAATTTAGCAAAAGTAGATTCAGACACACCCTTTTACACTGTGCGCCATGTGCTTTAGGCAATGCGCTTAGATCATTAAAATAACCAAAGGTTTTAGAGAATAAAACTAAAATAACAGCCTCATGCAAAGCATTCTGGGAACCAAAATCTGAAGGATAAAACTGAAAAAGGTTAATGTGGATTTCTGGTTCCGAGAATGCTTAGCATGAGGCTGTTATTTTATAGTTTTATTTTATAAAGACAGTGACTTGTTAATGTTTAATGTACATTTAAATTTGAACAAACTGCCAAACAGCTGCATATACAACAATTTTTTTTTACAGTGCAGCTATGATCATAATCGAGGACTGCGAATAATTGTTTTATAATACTCTAATTAAGACAAAGAGAGTGCAAAACATACAGTGTCTCTTGGAAAAACACCATGATGTACATTTACCATCAATTATATTGTTACTACATCACTGGGCAAGTGCACCAGTAGAGTAAACTATAAATTAGCCTATATCTACATTGGCTATTTGTTTTACATTTGGAAGTATTTTACAAGTGTAAGTCATGAAATTGCATTGCTAATGTTTTTCTTTCCATGTAATGGAAATGAGACTAATAACAAGAGCTTAGTTATTATAAAGATCTGTTATTATTACTATACAGTCGTTTTTCTTCAAAAGATAGCATGTTACAGTTTTTATCTTTTAGAGACATCAAACATGTGGAACCTTCTGAAGTAGGCCAGTATTCATCACAACAACCAAAACAAATCTCCCTTTGTGTTTTAAGATGAGCTTAAACTGATCAGTTTAACTCACAATAAAGAAAAGATAATTAAATTAGTAAACCTTTCAGAAGAAATAAATATTATGGTGAAAAATGTATGATTCTAAGTCACTAATCAAGATTTTAACTCCTTTAACTACCAATAGTCATATATCTTTTTATTATCATTAACTTTTCCACAAACTTGTTTATTCCGGCCAGCTCACATCATGAACGTTGTTATTAAACTAAAAATGGAACATTATATTTTTTAATATTTTTTATTATTTAAGTTATATACAATAATGTATTTGTGTGTGTATTTGCATGTAAGTATTTTTTATATTTAAATACACATACAAGTATAGATTTAAGAATGTTTTATTTATGTATATATTTGTAATTGATATATAATATCAAATATATCAACATTTAAATATATATTATTATTATTATTATAAATCTTTAAAAAATTAAAAATAAAATAATATATAGATATAAGAATACTTAAGACCTATACAAAGAAAGGATTTTTGGAAATCTGGGCCAACTGAAAAATATGAACATGAAAAGTATGAGCATGTACAACACTCAATGCTTAGTTGGGGCTCCTTTTGCCCGAATTACTGCAGCAATGCGGCGTGGCATGGAGTCGATCCGTTTGTGGCACTGCTCAGGTGTTATGAGAGCCCAGGTTGCTCTGACAGTGGCCTTTCGTCAGTAGCAGGAAGCATAAAGTGCTCAAACTTCCTGATATGGCTGCATTGACCTTGGACCTCAGAAAACACAGTGGACCAACACCAGCAGATGACATGGCACCGCAAACCATCACTGACTGTGGAAACTTTACACTGGACCTCAGGCAACGTGGATTGTGTGCCTCTCCTCTCTTCCTCCAGACTCTGTGACCCTGATTTCCAAATTTACTTTCATCAGAAAACATAACTTTGGACCACTCAGCAGCAGTCCAGACGCGAGACGCTTCTGACGCTACACAAGGAATGCGACAGCTGAAAGCCAGGACTTGTATACGTCTCTGTGTTGGGGTTCTTGAAGCACTGACTCCAGCTGCAGTGAATCTCCCCCACATTTTTGAATGGGTTTTGTTTCACAATCCTCTCAAGGGTGCGGTTATCCCTATTTCTTGTACACTTTTTTTCTACCACATCTTTTCCTTCCCTTCGCCCCTCTATTAATGTGCTTAGACACAAAGCTCTGTGAACAGCCAGTCTCTTTTGCAATGACCTTTTGTGTCTTGCCCTCCTTGTGCAAGGTGTCAGTGGTCGTCATTTGAACAACTATCAAGTTATTATAATATTATTTTGTATATGATTAATCGCGATTGTTATGCTGATAATATCATTTGTAATGTAAAATAGTCATTTTTAATCAAATAAATCTAAAATGTACAACAATGTAAAGGTCATATTTAGAAACCTCAAATGACTTATTTTTGCATTGCATCCTTTAATTATTACAATCTTGTCTTTCATAATTATGCTGATGAAAATGATTAAATAAATAAAGGTTCAGGCTGTTATCACGTACTTAGCACCTGGATGAGAGTCATACTTTGCAAATAAACTTTTCTTTATATCCTCTACACACATCCTGTTTGGGTCCAACCACACCTACAAGACAGGGTGGCCTTGAAGAGCTGATCTCCGATCAGTTTCACACTTTCACTATTTCAGTGCGTGGAGTGAAGTACTTAATGGGACAATGGGAAGTTTTCCTATCCCTGTGTGATGAATAGATTGATTAAAGCTCATCATTTTTTACATGAAAAGCTGATCAGTGAAAACAATAGGTCACAATCGTGATTCATCAGTGCTTAAACATTTACATGTAGTGTTTTACCTGCGCTGTTGTCTCGCATACACTAAAGTTAAAGCCAATATTGAGCCCCTCCCTCTCTCAGGACAGGTATATGTGCTCATGCGATCTTGACACAGGCAAAGTGCTGTTGATGACTTTAATCGAAGTTGGGAAACTACATAGGAATACCTAGCTGGGGCACAAGAAACTGGGAAGGTAAATAAATATATACATTACCGTATGTAAAAGCAGTTTGTATGTGAATTGTAAGTGCTATCTAATGTTTAATTTATTGGTCATGTCTCTTTGGTATTACATTTATGATCATTATCAAAACGCGTTAATCTGCTCCACCCTGCAGTTAACTGTAATGACTTTTTTAATCTTTATTTTTTTAAATGTAATCATTTAACCCTTTGCACAAAATGCACTCTTTATTTGGGAGTCTAAGGCACCTACGGTTTGTTTCTTGACATTTACATTTGGCAAACACTTTTAATCCAAAGCAACTTACAAGCTATACATTATTTATCTGCATGCGTGCTTCGTAGGTCCGAACCCTTAAACGTAGGGGCTGCTAACGCAATGCTCTACCACTGAGCTATACAGAACCATGGATTATTTTGACTAAGACTTTTTAACTATTTGTAATGTTTTTGCAGGTTTTCAATTGCTCAATTGAAGTCAAGATGGGAAACGAACTGTCTACTGAAATAAATCATGTGCAGGTGAAATTAATTTTGTATGTTTTGTTGGCTAATATGTTTACCTTTTTATGATATTAAGTTTAGGTTCAAATGAATATTAATGGATTAGAAAGTATAGTTTAGTTTTTGTATTGTGTTTATTTAGGTAAATGTACAGTATGTGTATGATCTTGACACTTGGGACATGTGAGCGCTTTTATGCCCAATGGCTTAAGCAAACATGAAGCTAACCAATATTGTTAAACAGGCAAACTTCGCTGATATTAAAATCCAAAATGGAGAACTGAATGGACATGCAGTTCAATCTTCAGAAGAGCCCGAGTCTGGTATGTACATTATATTCTGTGATCTGTTGCATTCTTATCATTACATTTTCTGCTGGCAAGTGTAATCTCAAAATGAAGAATAAAGGCGTAACAACATCATCCTAAATGCTCATGCAACTATTTACATAGTTTGGATTAACTCAGCAAGTAAAGCCACAAAGGAGAACAGGATTCAAAGCTCTGTATAAACTTTGGGTGTTGTACACAGACACACAGTGGATAAAGTGCTCTTTAGTTGTGCATTGTGTGCATTACTGTTTTGGCAGTGGTGCAATGCGGTATGATGTCTAGTTAACTGTGAATTTAAGCCTTGAGAAACATTTGCAAGTTTATAGCAAACAGTCTTTTACCAAATGTTACCAAGACGCTAATAGTCCAAATTTGCAGCTTTTGTAACATTAAAGTGTTTATAGTGCTGCATGCAATATAATATATGCATGCACTTTATGAATGCTCTATTCATGAATGGTCAATGAATTGCTTGGTTCACCACAAAATGAAAATTGTCATCGATATTTTTTTTAATCCAAATCTTATCCATATTTTATTCATCCTCAAGCCATCCTAGGTGCAAAAAATTATTTTCAAGAAAAAAAATCTTAGTATTTTTGTCTTGTTTTCAGTAAAAATATCTAAACAAATCTTAAATTAACATGTTTTTTTCTTGATGAGCTAAACAAGAAAATAAGTCTACTTTTAGACCAAAAATATCAAATGTAAGTGATTTTGTGCATAAAACAAGCAAACAAATCTGCCAATGGGGTAAGCAAAAAATCTTGAACATTAAATTCAAGAAAAAATCTTGCTTGTTTTATGCACAAAATCATTTAAATTTGATTTTTTTTTTTGGTCTAAAAATAGACTTATTTTCTTTCTTATTTTCGTTTTGCTCATCAAGAATTTTCAATAAAAAATCTAAAAAAAATACTTTTTAGATATTTTTACTGAAAACAAGACAAAAATACTAAGAATGTTTTTTCTTGAAAATAATTTTTTGCATTGTATTTTTTTTTCAGCCAAATGTAGTTTGAGTTATTTTAAATTAAATCTTGGCTCTTGTAAGCTTTATAATGACATTGGATAGAGCCCCAATTTTTAAGCTACAAAAAACGTGAATATGTCGTTTATAAAGTTTTATTTTCCTTATACAAAAACTCATCGCTTCACCTCGGAAGACATTTAATAACTGTATGGATTGTTTTTTGATAAATGGGTGCGCATTTTGAGCTTTAAAAATGGGGCACTATCCAATGCCTTTATAAAACTGAAAAGAGCAAAGACATTATTTAATATAATTCCCACTGTTTGGCTGAAAAAAGAAAGTCAAAGTCAAAAAAATATGGGTTAATTTTCATTTTTTGTTGAACTATTTCTTTAATTTTCTTAGCAAGACTATCATTAAACTCTTGCTTCTACTTTACTGTAGTGCGTTTTCATAAAATGCATGTATAATATGTGCATAAAATTATGACATGCATTAATTAATGCAAAAATTCTGCAATGCACACATGTTGTGTAGTTACTCATCTAATTTCATGTAACAGGCCTAACCTTTGTGCAATGGGTGTGTATTAGCAAACATAAGTCCATAAATACAAAAACTATTAGCATTCCGATAGGCGTAGAACAGTGCAAATATTATTTGTCCTGTACAACTAATGCATGATTAATTTTATGTTTCTATCTATTGGCTTGCAAAGACGCACCGCAGCAAAAGTGTGAAATCCCACCAGAGAAGGACACAAGTAAGCCGAAACCATCAGCAGGTAAAGAGGAGGTCGACACAGCCAAGGAACCTGTTAAAATCGAAGCAGAAACTACGACCGCAACTGAGGAAGAACCTCCAAAAGAAGCCCAGAAGCAAAGTGAAAATGAACGGAAAAACATCTTTGGCAAAATGTTTAAAAAGAAGGCAGAACCGGTGAAACCTGCAGATTCTGTTGATGGAGAGCTTACATTAGATTCAGTAAAACCATCAGCAGATAAAGAGGAGGTTGACAAAGCCAAGGAACCTGCTAAAATCGAAGCATCTTGTCAGACAGAAACTGCAACCACAACTGAGGAAGAACCTCCAAAAGAAGCCCAGAAGCAAAGCGAAAATGAACGGAAAAACATCTTTGGTAAAATGTTTAAAAAGAAGGCTGAACCGGTGAAACCTGCAGATTCTGTTGATGGAGAGCTTACATTAGATTCAGTAAGTAAAATCTGCAAAGCTAGTTTATTATTATTTTAACTATTTATTAGTTGGTCTTCTATACAGATATATATTGCAGTACACAGTGCCTATGACTTTGTCACATCTTTGCTATGTACAAAAAATGACACAAAACTTAAAATATGCAATTGCATCTGGTTGAAACACAAAGTGTTATTTTCTTAGTTTGGTAAAGAAACACACTTATCTTGAAGGGGACATATCATAAAAATCTGACTTTTTCCATGTTTAAGTGCTATATTTGGGTCCCCAGTGCTTCTATCAACATAGAAAATGTGAAAAAGACAGCCCTGTCTCCCAAAATTGCTCTATGTAGTCACATATTTTTTTATTCTTTTTTCGTGATATTATCACAAATTTCCGCGTTTCTCGTGATCGTATAACGAATTCCTGTTTTTGTGTGATTATCACGTATTGGTTACTCAACTGTTTTGTCCTATTTTTAAACCATTGTCGCTTCGGTTTAGGGTTAGATTTACATAAAATGACATCCCTACCCAAACCCAATTCTAACCATAACGCCAGGCGACATAAAAAATAAATCAGAAAAAATAGTATAAAGCAATGTATAACGTGACATTCTAATGCAAGCACCAAATCTAACCCTAAACCGAAGCGACAATGGTTTAAAAATAGGAAAAAGCAGTTGAGTAACCAATAAATGATAATCACACGAAAACAGGAATTCGTTTTACGATCACGAAAAAACAGAAATTCGTGATAATATCACGAAAAAAGAATAAAAAGAATACATAACTATATCACGAAACTTTGTGAGACTGGAAAGGAAAAAGATCAACCCAGTAACTTAGTTTTGGTAAATCATTCTCTGCAAGCATTTGAAAAAATAGGTAATTGAAATTTGGCTCCCCTTGTGATGTCAAAAGGGGATAACACTACACCTTAATCTGCACTATCCAACCACAGCGTTTCCATTTAGTGCAGAGATCAGCTCATTTGCATTTTAAAGGACACACCCAAAAATGGCACATGTTTGCTCGCACCTACAAAGTGGCAATTTTAACATGCTATTATAATCTTAATGATTGCTATTTTGAGCTAAAACTTCAGATGCGTACTCTGGGGACACCAAAGATTTATCTGACATCCTAAAAAGTCTGTGAAATGTCCCCTTTAAAAACAATAACAATGCATCATTATTTTTTCAACTGTTACTTCTGTAAGCTTGTATGCAAATCCAGGTGGGCTTTTGTACCTGAAGTGTTCTCCCAAGCATCTACCAGGTAACAAGGTGTCATCGGAAGTTATATAAAAGCACTGCATTCTGTTTCATCTTTGCCAATTTCTCGTTCCAAAAGGACGACCAAGATGAGATTCATGAAGAAACGGCTGGTAACCTACATTTGACTGACACCATTCCAACACAGCCTATATCTGAAGCTCTGACCTTCTTTGAAGTTCTCCCAGATCTGTGCCAAACAACGAAACCAATAGCTGTCGCTGAAGAACCTGTGACCTTTTCTGAGGCATCTGCTAAAGAGCCGGTGATAGGATCTCAAGTACATGAGATGCATACAGAACATCTAAAGTCTGTAGTTCAGGTGCCAATGTCATTCAAATATGAAGAACCCACGACTGCTGATGCTGAAGAGCTTTTAATAGAAGATGAGGAACTCATAAAAATGGTTGAAATGATAATATCAGATGAAGAGGAGCCAGAATCAGTTACAGTGGAACCGAAATGTAAAGATACTTTGGTTGTAGACTTGATTCAGGATGAGCAACCATTGGCTGAAACTGAGAAGGCATTGGATGAAGAAATTGCTGATATCGTTGAGGAAATCTTGCAGATTACTGAGGACCAAGTCACTCAGCAAAACGTTGAGGAAAACATGAGGCAAACAAATGAGGAACTGAGGAACATGGACACATTGGATGTTGCAGAAGCACCTGAAACATTATCTGTAGAGTCGGCAGTCGTGGTTAAAGACGAAACGGCTCACGTGACTGTCGAGGACATATTTGCTGCCAATGGAAAGGCAGCTGTGGATGAAGAAAGCTGGGTGATTATTGAAGAACCAATCACCAACCATCCTTACCCAGCTGTAGATGGACCGGTGACTTCACCAGCCAGTGAAGATGAGAGGATCGGCACGGAAAGTAAAAGCCATTTAGCAGAGTCTTCAGAATTGTTTTCTCGCCTGAGGTCTGTGTGCATCGAGGCTTTAGTAGATTCCTCATGCAAGCCCGTCAGTGTAGATGTTTGTGGTAACGAAAGCACGATTAACATCACAATTGAAATTTGCCCAAATGACAAGTATGAGTTCGATAACACAGCAATTGTAATAGCAGAAGATTGTGATTTCATCCAAAAGATACAAGAAAACGGTGTGCACTGCAGTATTGTAAGTCAGATTTCTTGCATTCGCAAAAACGCCGCCGCATGGACGAACTCACAGCCCTGTTGAAATCATTTACACGTACTAACTCCTCACCTACAAGATGTTTATCGTCAATGTGAGACGAATAACAGAAACTAACCGTACCAGACTTTGTCTCCAGACTGAAGGCTGAATTAACTTTATTAAAAGTTTGTGAGCATGTGTTGAGTTGTTTGCTTATTGTTTTGTCTATACGGGTGATTCTCACAAAATCCAGATTTAGAAGGTGTCCAACATCAAAATTTTTAAAAAGCCCTTGAAGCAATTTTTGTTGCACATATGAGATTACGGTCTGAACTTACTATAACCATTATTTTTAGAGGATTTTAAAAATATTTCCTATAGAATTATTTACATTTTTTAGATTATCGTTATCAAAAATGATCATTACCGCAACATGAAATTACATTAAATATATGCATTTACAAACTCATGTTTTGGTAATGAGAACTTAAAAGTTGTTTAGGTACTACGACAAACAAAATTTCAACTTTTATCTGGAGAAAAAAAATAAAAAGCTTACCTGGTAGCCATCTTGAGTGTTACAGTCAATTATGTCCCTTCCAAAAATGATTGAAAATTGTTTCGGAGGATGAGAAAATTGGTCTTGGATACATTTATATTCCTTATTATTGTTTCTACATTTACCAATGATCACCAAACACCACAAGTTTAAAGTTTACTTTAAATGTTTATAGTATTACATGCACTGAAGCTTTTTATTTTTTTATTTTTTATTATAAATATTTCCATGTCAAAGAACAGTCATGGACACGTTGCGGTAATGAAATTTTTTCCCTTAAATGTGGAAAAAAAAACAAAATTGGGCTGTATGATGTCATTTGAAATCATAGTACAAAATAGTACACGAAGAGATGTTTTGTAACTGTATGCTTCTTATTTTGATAGCATTTACTTTTATTATCAAAATGTTTCACTAAACCTCATAAGTCTAATTTCGTGAGAATCAACCATACGTGACTGTCCCAGAGTAAATAACTTCCATCCAACATTGTGAATTTGCATGAAACTAACCAACTGTACACCAGTCACCACCAACCAGCTCTTACTGTGCAAAAAGATATCTTTGCTATAAAAAATCCAGAAGCAATGCAGTATATAATCTAAATCAAACATGTTTTCTGGGATAAAGTACACACAAACATTAAGTCCAGCACATTGCTGAATATCAATGAGTGAGGGGGGAAACAGTCTTTAATAAAAGACGAATTGTTGCAGCTGGGCCCCGAGTAGGCAGAGGCATGGATGGAATTGTGCCCCTATTTCAATGCAGCTATTGCACATCAGCTGTAGAGTTGTAACACATTTCCAAAGGCTAAGTCTCTGGGTTTGTCCATAGGAAGCAGTGGCCATCGAGGCAAGCGCAGAGCCCGAGGGGATCGCTGACGAACTCTTGAAAGATCTTGGAGAAGTCGCAGAAGAAACGCCGCAATCCGAGGAGCCGAAAGAATCAGAAAAAAAAGTTATGAACTTTTTCAAGTCTTTTGTAAGTACAGCTTTTCGATTCTTTCATTTATTCGATCCAAACAGACTTGCACTAAATGATATTTACATTTACATATTTGGCACTTTATCTAGAGCGATGTACTTAATTCATGCTACATTTTTTCATTACTTGTAAGGTTACGTTGACACTGTTAGCCCTACATGTTGAATTTAACAAAAAAAAAATAGTTTAAGGTCAGCAGGAAGTAGTGTAGTGTGCTATATTAAAGTGTAACAGGAAGGTGTATGTGACCAATATCTCCAATATTGTCTTGTACCCCCAAAAAATTATTTTTACTCTCTGTAGTATTTTTTCATTGGACTTTTAATCTGCTAGCTAAACTATCCCTGGCAGTCAAGCCCTTGGACATGACAGAGTGTGGCAGTCTTTTGTTTGCTGTATAATGCGAGCTCACAAGGGAGGCCTGTGCGTTTGGAGTAGTGATGTGCTGTGATAAAGCACGGGTAGGCCTACGCCATCTCCAGAGGACAATAGCTGACTCAATACGAGAAGCATGTTCAGAATGATCCCTGCCAGGGAGCTCTTTGTGCGCCCGTAGCAAAGAGAACCCGTATGAGCGCGTCTCGGTTTGACAGACAGACATTATGCTGACAAAAGATACATTTTGATATCTCCATCTTCATTCAAGCAGATGAATAGGCCCTGCTCTCCAGCATGGAGTACCTGAAGGAGCAATATATGCTTAAACATGATACCCTGGTGCTTTTTCACAGTCACTATAATGTTTCCCTGTCTCCATTCTCTCTTTTGCATGTGAAGGCCAGTTCGACTAAGCCAAGCAAAGAAGCCAAAGCCACTTCTGATGCTTCAAAAGACCAGGTAATAAATCCTATTGTCAGATGTTATGTTATATGTTATGTTATGTTTTTTGTTACGTTATGTTATACGTTATGTTATACATTATGTTATACGTTATGCGATAGGTTATGTGATAGGTTATGTGATACGTTATGTTATACGTTATGTTATACGTTATGTTATATGTTATACGTTATGCGATAGGTTATGTGATAGGTTATGTGATAGATTATGTGATACGTTATGTTATGCATTATGTGATGGGTTATATGAAACGTTATGTGATACATTGTCGTGCTTTGTGTTTTATTATATTTTATGTTATATCTTATATTATATGTTATACGTTATGTGATACGTTATGTCATGCTATGTGTTATGTTATGTAAAATTTTATGTAATACGTTATGTTATACATGAGGTTATGATATACATTGTTACGTTATACGTTACATTATATGATAAGTTATACGTTACACATTTCGTTATATTCTTCATTACGTTACCTTATGTAACATTATGTTACATCACGCTGCATTACATGCTACTCTACGTTAAATTCTTTTACATTACATGCCACATTATGTTACATTGCGTTACATTACAAGCTACATTACATTACAGTGTTACATTATATGCTACATTACGTTACATTACGTTACATTATTTTACATTACGTTACATTACGTTACTTTATGTTATGTTATATGCTACATTATGTTACGTTATATGCTACATTACGTTACATTATATGCTATATTACGTTACATTACGTTACATTATGTTACATTACATGCTACATTATGTTACATTATATGCTACATTACATTACTTTACGTCACGTTAAATGCTACATTTACGTTACATTACAATACGCTACATATGCTAAATTGTTACATCGTGTAACATACTTTCTTATTTTAAGCTGAAATCCGTAACTTAATTTTTTTTAATTATTATTCTTAATATTATTTATATAAATAATAATAATATTATTTATTATGTATTATTTATTATTATTATTAATATTATTTATTTAAAAATAACTGTGAAATCTGATCCAACATTTCAAATTATATATCATTATTATTACATTACCACTGAAAATTGTTTTTAACACAGATTGTTTATGCACTTGCTCACTAAATGATTTTTATAGTTACAGATTGTGGGTTTAAAATACATATTTATATTCTGGTATTGTTGTTGCTAATTTATTCATTATTTTTTTGGCTTTTTGTTCATTGTCTGATGTCCTGGGTAAAATCTATAGGATGTGTGCGCTTTTTCGGATGTTTTAATTCATTTTCAGCTCTGCTGCATTCAGTGTGCTTAGCGGCTAAGAATTGATTGAATACCAGTCGATACACCTGCACAACAAAACTACTTTTCAAATACTTTTTGATTGCCAGAATTGCAAAGTTAGCTAGACATCTGTCAATTCTTCTCTTGAGATTCCAGATTCCGTATCACATGCATGCATAGAGATGTTCCCAGAGTCTCTAATTAAACTTTTTGGATGAAAGCTCTGAGGGCAGAAAATGCAAACAGACGATGCTCTATTGATTGTCTTTATATTTGTTCTTTTCTCTATTTGTGCAGTCACAGAAGGAGACGCCTCCAGCACCTTCGGCAAATGTGAGTCATTTCAATATGTTAGTTTATACTATAATTAACTCTTTGCATCTCATTGGATAGATGAATGGATGGACTGATTAATTGCTTAATCAATTAATTAATCATTCAATGATTTGTCAACGATTAATCGGTCAATCGTTTAATGTGATCAATTACATGAAAAGTCCCCTAAAATCCCCCTAATAAACTTAAACTTCTGCTTCTCTTCTCTAAGGTACAGGAAGCACCCAAAGCACCACCTCCGCCCCCTCCAGCGCCTCCTAAGATGGAAGGCAAAGCAGAGCCCGCGGTGAAGAAAGAGGAAACGTCTGCAACAGCTGCAACCAAAGCAGCAGACGCTCCTGCCAAGACCAAAACTAAAGACGGTGCCTTCAGCAAACTCTTCCGTCCGAAGGTATGAGCTCACCTGCCACCATCCTGGAGAAGTGGGTTATAGTAAAGCACATAAATACTGTAAAAGTGTTCAGTGGTCTGCCACATTACATCATGATGCTTTGAATGTATGTAGCATATGTGGCAGACCATAATAGAGTTATGTGAATTTGAGATCTTGCTAGGTAAGGTGCTGTCAAAAGTTCAGCCGGCGAAAACCAGCGGGGGCAGAGCTAAGACAACCGGAGTGGTAAATGTGAGCAAGCGGAGGCCAGTCGAAATTAACAGAACTGACCTTGTTTATTTTTTCTCATGCACATTAATTTCCATCTAAATAGCTTTGCCTTTTTGTAGGAGAGCTTGTAATAATATATATTATACAACAAGCACAGGGTTGACATTACTGAATGTTCGATGAATGGCATCATGTCGACATTACCTCATGTCACAACAGTCGGCCAACTAAACCATGTGCTTTGGGCTCCATTCCACCACTTTATAACTTACATCGGATTTATTCAGCAAATTCAGACGCTCTTAAAGCCAACCAGTGACTCAATGTTGTCTTTGTCAGAATACAGGGACAGTACAGAGAACTATGAGAATTTCAACATTAATGCTAATATTTGCTTGCCCGCAGCCTGTTTTGGTGGATGAGGTAAAGCCGATTGAGATTGAGGTTGAGGTCGAGGTAAATACATTTAGCAGATTAATTGTCTCCTTGTGGGCTTGCATGCTGGAGGGACTTTCTTGCTAAATGAATGATGTAGAGACTATTTCCTATACTATATCTTGATGGTACTTTCCATGAATATGAGTACAGATTGGTGTCCCGTAATAACAAACTTTAAAGTCCCCATGAAATCAAATGTTTTTAATTTTTTTGTGTAATATTGCAGTATTTTTTATAAACAATTTATCCGTATTTAAAATTCACATGCCCTCAAAAATCTGAAAAAACTACTTCCGCCCTCTTGTGGCGCTCATTTTCTGATGATGTCAGCTTGACGGCATGGGCGGGAGCATCCGTTAACTCCGCCCATTCCAACTGTCAGTCTGAAAAACACAAACCACACCCACTATTTTTCGGCGTGTGATATTCCATTTCTTTTGGAAATACATCACAATACAGAAGTAAAGTCGATAGCTACTTTTGGTTCACGGGGACTTAACAGATTTAATTTGAACTGTGCCTGACAATGAGAAGCATAATATGCTCTTGAATTATTTGTCAAATTTACATTAATAACTTTTTAACTACCAAACATTAAAGCAAATCTGATGAACTCATAATTGTTAAAGGGTTCTTCAGAAACCTAAACAAAAATCTGAGCCATTTTGTACTTTTTTCATGGGTTGTGCCTCTCAGGAAAACCGAGGCTTTCTTTGGTGTAAACAGAAAATACAAAACATCGCATAGGTTTCAAGCTCTTTCTATAATTCCGTCTCAAACATCTCTGCTGTCTTCTGTCACACTTTTTTCCCACCGTAACAACATCCTGTTTATGATCTTTCTCAGAAGACCCAGGTAGACGCATCTAAAACCAGCACTCTCGAGGCGGCTGCCAAACCAGAAGAACCACCGGCACCAAAACAGGAGGAACAGAAACAGGAGGAAAAGAAACTGGAGAAAAAAATGTCTTTTTGGAAAGTCAAACCTAAGGTAAACAGTCCTTTCAAGTGTGCGAGTGTGTTTCATTGTGCATTACAGAACTGCATGCAATAATAGGTTTGTATGAATTTGAGGTACTGCTAGGTCAAGTGACCACTAGGATCCAGGCGGCGACATCCAGCGCTGCCGCGAGCATCTCTCTCGTGTCTCCTAGATCGGTAAATGGCACCGCTGTAGCCATTTTTTGCATTAACCGTACTGATAAAAGACTTGTGTTTGACATAACTCTTTGTGTTGTGAGATATCTATGAGATTGTTTTAAAGGCTTCAGTGATACAGTTATTAATCAAGTTAATGTGTCACCTGTGCTGAATTGTCAGTTCTTACTAAAGGCTTTCAATCCCATATGGCACATTTATTTATTCGTCCGGCAGAAGCTTTATTTAATGTGACTTACAGTGCATTCATAGTATGTGCTTTATTTGCATTATTTGGGTGTTATTGCATATATAATAATTTTTGTCTAGCTTTACCTGTATATTATATAAAATTAATTTTGCATAATAACATTTTTATGGTATACTATCAGATAAATGGTTAAAAATGGTCCCAAGCTGTCACTGGGGCCCGTCCAAATATACAATTTAGATACACATACATTTGAGGTACCAATATGAACTCTTTAGGAGTAGATGTGTACTTTTTAAAAAGTTACTTATATTTATATATATATAAATATTTATAATTTAGGCTTTATTATTTTTTAACATACACTGTAAAAAACAAGGTGCCACACAATACCATTTTTGGTTTTATGATAAGAACCTTATTAGAAGATAAAATGGTTCTTTATGAACCTTTAATTTAAAGTGCCTTTTAACAAGATGTCATATAAGTCTCAGGTGTGCCCAGAATGTATCTGTGAAGTTTCAGCTCAAAATACCCCAGAGATAATTTATTATAGCATGTCCAAAATGCTCGTGTTTGGGTGGGAGCAAAATAATGTCTGTACCTTTAAATGCAAATGAGTTACAGCCCCTCACTTCCTTAGAAACAGACAGTGAGCGCTTTTAGTTAAGATAGATCTGATTAATACAGTCTGAGAAAATAGTATCTAGTGGACAGAGTACAACTCGCTGAGGTTGGAAACTATGGTATGTCAGGACTGTAAGTGGGCGGAGCTTTATCAGTGTGACCTCACATTGATAAGAGAACCAAAACTGCATGTCTAATAAGACTGCTTTGGTTTAACGAGAATCAATGATGCACAAGTCAATGTAAAAACTACCCGCACCCGACCAAAGCTTTCAACTAACCCGCCAAAATATTAGGCCTGGGCATAGATTAATCTCATACAAAATAAAAGTAATTTTTTGCATAATATATGAGTTTGTGATGTGTGTAAATATTATGTTTATTTAAACACACACACACATACATACATTTAAAAATGTTTTATTTAAATATAGTTTTTTTATTTATATATAATTTAGAATATATAAAAATATAAATAAATATATATATACATGTAAATGTTTCTTTTATACACATGCATGAATGCGTGTGTATTTATATATACATAATAATTACACACAGCACAAACTCATAATTTATGCAAAAAATACTTTTATTTTGTATGAGATTAATCTAGATTAATCTATGCCCAGCTCTAATATATATATGTTGTACTCGACCCGCTTCCTGGCCCGCATTTATTAAAAGTAGTATTTGTTAAAATAGTTAATTGGCATTTTTATTTCAAACGACCCGACCGATCGCGACCCGAATATCATTAAAAATAATTTTGGATGACTCGTACCGCGGGGACCCCAGGCACCCGCTCATTTTGGAAAAACCCGCGCATCACTGACGAGGATTAAAAAAGGAGAGGGTGGATTTTTTCCATCGTAGGGTGGTTGTGGTCACACAGTGCCAACACACATTATGTCCAAAAAACTTTATAAAAGTGGAATTTGCATAATAGGTGCCCTTTAATAGTTCTTCTATGATATTTCTCTTAAACATTTTTATTTTACTTAACTAATGAAAAAACATTAATGTACTTAATTTCTGTCCATTTAAGGCCCCGGAGCCCAAGAAAGAGACACCAGCTGCACCTGTCCCAGAATCTGCCCCCATTGCGAAGGCCGTAGAGGAGCCAAAACCCGCCACCCTGGCAGTACCAGACAACAAATCAGTGGACAGCACGGATAACGCCTCGCCCAGCGCTCCTCGCAAGCTGGAGAAGAGGAACTCCGTCAATATCTTCTTCAAAAGCCTGGTTAAGTAGAAATCCAGAGTTTAGCTTAGAGCCCAGGAATTGACCGAGGACAAATTCATGAGTATTTGCAATCTGCAGTTTAACTGTCCAGCTGTATGTAGTTTTTGTCTTGTTAAGTGTTTTTGAGAAACATTTTATGTTGTCTGACATCTTCATTATTTTAGTATTGTTGGTTATTAATCTTAAAAAAAAAAAAACATATCTTCGATTGATCTTTTATGTGTTTTCAAAATAATAAAGTTGATGTGAATGACCACTAGATGGCATCACTTAATAAAATCCAAATACGGTAGATTTATGTTGCACTCTTAATAAATATGCAGGAGCACCTGTTAAATTAAATTAGTTATTGCATGTAATAGTTACTGACGCATATGCAAACCGGACGTGTTGGAGCAAGATCCACAGTTGATATTTAAGTTTAAGCGATCACTTGCCAGACAGGTTGCAGTGCGTTTTGCTTCAGGCACCATTACAACCCAAACATAAAAAAACAACAGTTAAGTTAGCTTCACTAATGTTGCATTATGCATTGGTGTGTCTCACAGGGCCAAAAACGTCATTCTACTGATGCTGGAGTGCAAACGGACCCCGTGGTACCCGAGAAGGCCAAATAAACCCCCAGCCTTTCGGGTTGGTGATCTTTACTGTAGCATAGGAATACACACAAATGTCCAGAAAGTTTTGCAGATATGCAGCCCAAATCCCCAGTTTCATTTCCAATGTGTTTATGAGGTTGACCCTAACTTGATATTATGCCATGAAACGTGTATTTAGCGAGAGCAGACGTAAGTGCAAAAGTATTCCTTATTAAGCAAGCTACATGTGGAGGGAAAACTTGTGTAGTTGTTTTTTTTTTTTTTAACAATAACTAGTCAGAGTTGCGTGATGAGGCATACGAAGGCAAAATGAAAGTGAAAATGTGATTCTGCATTCAGAGAAACTCAATTTCCTTTATCTTCTGTGCAAATGTAGAAGTATGCGAAATATGTCAACTAACACTATTTATCAGCATTAATCACTCATTCTACACCAGATGCATTTTGTATCGCTATAGTATGACAATAAGATGGTTTTTCCATTGAAACAAAGCATACCTTATGTGTCCTTAACAAATGACTTAATCATACACTATCTGATTGTAAAAACAACACATAGAAACCTATTCAATGCCCCATTGTCTGCTTAATTCAATCAGTGCTCATTGAAACCGACTAATTCTCATTAAAATGACCTTGGCGGCTAAAGGTTGCCGGCCCACAAATTTTTAAAAGAGTTTCATAAAAAAAACTGAATTATTTATTTAACCAGATATACATCTGATCACTATATATATATATATATGACCAACTTGGTTATTTATGTCAGACCCAAAAGTCAAAAATCTTTTTTTTATTTTCACTTTATGTAGCCTTACAAAATGTTGCACATTAATCATAACTTACTAAACCAAACAGCAGTTATTCTGTTATTTGCTTGGTCGTCCATTTATGTCCACAGGAGAAATTAAGAAGTTTATTTAAATGTCTTTCGTGTTTTTTGTCCTGTTTTCTGCTATTAGAACATTATATAATGCAATATACAATTATGCAATACAATAATGCAATGCACATCTCTTCAATGGTCAAATGTTTTATGCTTCCTCTTCTGATTCTTGTCTACATTTGTAAAGAGCAGACGGGCCTACTTCAAAATTCATTCTGTTTTCTCCTTTGTTGCATTTTTGTCTATTTAACCAATTTATAAAAATAAACCAATCATTTCTCTTCCATATAAAAAGACTCATTCTTTATTTAAAATAAAGACACATTCGCAATACACCTAGTTAACTGTTATGAGGAAAATTTGAGTAATTTTATCTTTTTCATTTGTATTCTGGGTGGTTTCCAGGATGTTGTTATGTGGTTGCAACCGTGTTCTGAGTCTATGGGATTTTTTCAACCGTTTTATTTTCAGCCAGGCAAATTTTTTATAACTTAGACAAGTAATCGCTCACATTTGTACAAGTCAATTTAATTTGGTAATTATATGAGCCATGATACGACTTATGTCTTAATAGTTTACTTTTTAAAATCGTACATTTCACAGCTGGAAAGTTAAGCCAGCCTACGTCAAGAGTGACCGCCCACTGGGAAACAAAAATTTGGAAAACAATTAGCTTGTGACTAAAGATGCATGGTATGCTTATTGTTGGTCCAATGCTGTTCTTATGTTTTCCCACGCAAGCGCACTGTCCCAGCTGTGTGTGGGCTCTTGGCCTAAGGGAGGGGGTTCAAAGCTGGGAGGACCCTTGTCAGCACTAGTATGTGTCACAAACGATAGCAGAGAGAGAGAGGGAGAGAGAGAGAAAGAGAGACTACATGGATCAGATTCCTATCCTCCGGGGCAATATGTACCCAATAGTCATTATAAGATAAATATAACGGCACATTTAATGCTTGCCAGCATTGCAATTACTCTTCCATATTCCTATTTTTTTCCAGAATCAAAGTGTCTTGGTAAATTATATTGTACGAGTAATAAAAACTATTTATAATAATTCAATTCAACTTTATTTATATAGCACTTTTCACACTTGGTAATTGTTTCAAAGCAGCTTTACATTAATAGAAGCAGGGGAAAACACAGAAAAATTGACAGACAATATAAGTAGCAAAATATAGTGGCTATTAATAAACTTTACAAGTGGGCGTATTAATAATGTATCGTATACGAGGGTGCTAAGTTAAACCAATGTCGGCAGACTCCCTGGGGTGTAAAACCCCCCTACACTGAAAAAAAAGATTCATTAAATTTACAATTTTTTAAGGTAAGTGGTTGCAATACATTTATTTAAGCTACATTTAAACAAAAAAGTAAAATAAAATGAAAAACATTTGTTTAAATGTAGCTTAATTAAATTTCTTGCAACCACTTACCTTAAAAAATTAAGTAAATCGAATGAATAATTTTTTTCAGAGAAAAACCTCTCGACTTTATTTTAGCCTGGGAGTAACAAAAAGTCCTAAGAAGGAAAAAACCTTGAGAGATATATATCGACTGTATACAACAGTGTTTTAATATATGCTCTGTTCCAGACAGGCTAGCTATTGCGGCGTTAGTATATTACCCAGACGAGATATGTGAGTGCTTTGTTCCGAACAGGCTAACTATTGCGAGATAAGTATGTTTACTAGACTATTTATGTGAATGCTTTTGGATTTAAAGGGATAGTTCATGCAAAAATGAAAATTGTGCCATCATTAACTAAATAATATGTTGTTACAAACTCGCATAAATTTCTTTGTTCTGATGAACACAAAGGAATATATTTTGAGAAATGTTTGTAACAAAGCTGTTCATGGACCCTATTCACTTCCATGCTAGGAATAAAGAATACTATGGTCCACAATCGGTTTGGTTACAAACATTTTCCAAAATATCTTCCATTGTGTTCATCAGAACAAAGAAATTTATGCGAGTTTGTAACAACAAATAATTGAGTAAATGATGACACAATTTTCATTTTTAAGTGAACTATTCCTTTAAGGAGCTCAGACAGTGTATCAAAGGTAGCAGGTTTGTTTGTTCACTAAAGCATGAATAAAAGCATAAAGTCTTATGTATAAATATAAATATGTACCCTGAAATGTGTTATTAGGACAGTGTTTGTATTTGCTCTGGAGTTCAAGCGTTTTAGTTTTCTTGCACTGCTGGATGAGGCTTTGGTAAGGTGTGGTACCTTCAAGTATTTGTATATTAAAAAGAGAGCTTGTGTTTTGTGCTGACTGAGCGTTTGCTCTGGGATGGTGAACACTGCTGGCATTGTCTTACAGACCCATGACTGCTCTCATAACTGTCATGAACTATTCTCTTAGAGAAATGTGATATAGTATCTTCGACACAAACCGTACACATGTGACTTTCAGGCCCCAATGTCCATTAACTTTCATTAGCTTCCCATTTTTTCACTATGTAATTCTAATTTATTTGTATTAACCCTCCAGCTACTGTATGGCTATCATTTACCTGATTTACAAGATGAATGTTACATTGTCTGTTTAATATTCATGACCCAATGTGATACATTGTATATTCTATTCTATTCTATTCTATTCTATTCTATTATATTCTATTATCACTATTTTGATTTAATGATTAATTTGTCCACATGTGAATAGTTCTTCGTTGAGTAAGTCCTTTTATCTACCACAAGGTGTCTCTACACATCACATCCTTTCATTGCTTCCTTGTACAGTATAGCAACAAACCTTGTATACAACTTGTTGACATCATTGACATTTCTTAAACTACATTACTGAGGAATTTGCACTCCCCTTCACATTAAACAAACAGGAAGTTGAATATTTTCAAAGGTGTTTTCCCATTGCTTGTTCTATCTTGTGGGGAAGTTGGTTTTAATTCAGTATTGCATTGACACTTAAGGGCACTTATGTTTATTTTATGTTTAAGTTGAAAGTCATGAAACAGCAACAACAGAGTATTTACTCCCACATGTATCACATCACACAAAGAAGCCAAAATGTTTCCATTACAAAAGGACCAGGTTTCAGTCAGTGGTGGATTTACAGGACAAAAGCCTGCTGACAATTTAAAGTTTGAAGTATTCTGCTCATTCACTCACTTTTAAAAGTGCGAAAGTAAATAAACATGACATCATTTTAATGTGATCAGACTTGCTGACAATTTAAATCTGATAACCTGGTAGTTATTTTTTGTCTGGTCCGGCATATCTTTAAAAAAATGCTAATTCTGTCTGTGGCACAACTGGTGCACAATAAATAATACTTATTGTTTTGTCATTCATGCTGCTTTTTACTGACAGCGAGCGGTCCTGGCAGAACAATGAAGTCATCTGCTCCAGATACATCTACACAAAAACAGTCTTCAGCAAACTTCACAAGCCACAGACCTTAACCATCACACATGTGTGCCGTCTGCTCAATACACACTCGTTCAGACACACACGCTACTAGTTTAAAATAGATGTATTGTGTTTGCATGCCTTAATAAAAAAAACATTCTTGATAAAATGCTAAACTGCATTTTTATTGTTTATAAGTAAAATAATATTAATTGTATATTAACTTTTAATATACATCATATTAAAGGTAAACCTTTTATTTGTTACTTTATCACTTTTCTCTTCCAAACATTGTGATGGCTTCTGGCCTACTTTTTTCCATCATTATTGACCAGCCATTTGGCTTGAAATTATCCCCAGGGGAACACGCACCCCCTCCTCCTCAGCAAACGTTGAACACACAGCGCTGGTATCTTTTAACTTCCATCTGCCAAACGAACACATTAGGAAGTTGCAACTATCGGAGAAAGATGATCTAGTTGAACTGGATGGCCGAGATTATTTTGTTTTGAAAATTCAAGCAGAGTACAGATATAAAATACATTTGGGAGTGCTTTGCATTCCGCTGTGTCTTTCTAAACAACACTAAACAAAAGCACCACACTATTGACTATATAACGTAATTGTTTCAAAATTGCATGTCTGTGATCTAAATGTATCCTCTTACATATAACTTAAAATGATTCACAGTAGACAGGAAGTAGTACATAAAGTAACTATATAAACATAAAATGCTGATCTACCTTCATTCTGGATGGTTTTATCAAGCCAGACATAATAATGCGAATCCCCAATACTGGCTGCCCCCAAAGCCTTTGTGATGTCAGAACAATAGGAAATGAGCGGGAGGTCTTTGTGTTACATGTGGTGCCTTTGATTAACATTCTAGACTGGTTTGTGTCACACACTCAGGATGGAGCAAGAAAAAAACAACAGGTGAAACGCTGTACAGCAAAGTTTGTTCAAGATGTTTTCTTTACACGTGTAAACAAATGAATACTGCGAAGAAATGAACATGCAATGTTATGGAAAGCATTTCAGCACGTCTCCTTTCCTTATTTAGGTAACATAACGTATAGAAGTCAAATGTTTAGTCCATGTTTAGTTCATTTCTCTTTATAGACTGTAGCTGTGACTCATGAGTTAAAACTGTAGTTCGTCTGTCAATATCACACCTCTGTTAACACCCCTCCCCTCCAGGTCTGAGTTCACGTTGTGTAATCAATGTAAAGGACTGTGTGATAATGTGAATCATTGTATGCATAATGCACGGTCAGCTGGTCATTATTGCAAAAAAAAAAAAAAAAAAAAAACATGACAGGTGAGCATTCAAATGACAAACCAGATTATTTCCCTTCCTTTCTCGTAGCATTTGCTCGTAAATAATGATTAGGTTTAAGGCTTAGAATGACATCATATCATGTAACCCAACGAAACGTCTTAAGATGTTCATACAATTACTAACCCAAACCAGTACTGATGTGTATTTGTTCACTGTGTCGGCTTGCTGGCAGCTGTGGGCCGCAACTGAGAGCCTCTCTCTCTGAGAAATGATTGCAAGGAGCATTCGTCTGTGAGCCAGCATTCAGACTGCACATGAATGGGGACCATACAACACAGCACTGCCTGGACACTCTTCAATGGAAATACTGTAGCTACAAAAGAATGGGAGGTTTGACTTTGGAAACAGAAATTATAAGTTCCTGCCAACAAAACTCTTTAAGACAATACAAAGGTTTTTTTGCCAGTAATCAATGAATCATTATGTTGAATGTGTAAAAGTATTGCGCCTATAAACTACAGTTCAAAACACTTACTCGTTCTTTCTATTTTTTCCACTTTAGAGAATAATTGTAAACTCATCATCAAAACTATATATAAGTATGGCAAATATGTTGAAAGCATTCGAAGTAAATCAAAACTATGTGGTATTACATCATCTTTTGTATAGTCACTCAAAATGTACGCTTTTCATTTTATAAAGCAGCTTCTTCATACCTCATCTTAAAGGATAGTTTGACGAAAAATACAAATTGACGAAAAATACAAATTCTGTCATCAGGGGCGTCAGACTGGGGGTAAAACCAGTACCGATTACCAGGGCCCCAAAGGAATAGAGAGGGCCCTTGAAAAGTCTGAAATATATTATGGGAGTGGGGCATGGGGGCCCATCAGGACTGCCTATGCATTTGCCCCGAGATCTTGTGCAACGCCCCTGTCTGTCATTGTATACTTATCCTAAAGTTGCTTCAAACTTCATTAACCCAAATTAAGATATTTGAATACTGTTTCTAACAAAGCAGATCTGGGGCACCATTGACTTCCACAGTAGGAGAAAATGATACAATGGAAGTGAATGGTGCCCCAGATCTGTTTGTTTATTATAACATTTCTTTCAATTGTTTTAGAACTTTACAGTAGTGTATATATAAAGATATAATACTAAATCAAACGTAACAACGTGTACATACTTCAAGGCACTTTTACTGTACCTAATGACATTTCACAATTAAAGTCATAATTGTAAACTCATCAAAACTGTATAAGTATGGCAAATATGTTGAAATAGAAAGCATTCGAAGTACATCAAAACTATGTGGTATTACATCACCTTTAGTATAGTCACTCAAAATGTATGCTTCTCATTTTAGAAAGCAGCTTCTTCATCCCTCATCTTAAAGGGATAGTTTGACGAAAAATACAAATTCTGTCATCATTTATATAAGATTTCCCAACACTTAAACACAAATGAAGATATTTGAAAACTTTTTCTAACAAAGCAGATCTGGGGCACCATTGACTTCCACAGTAGAAGAAAATTATACTATGAAAGTGAATGGTGCCCCAAATCTTTTTGTTTATTAACATTTTCTAAAATATCTTCATTTATGTTGAGCAGAACAAAGACATTTATACAGGTTTGGAACAAATTGAGGATGAGTAAATGATGACAGTATTTTCTTTTTTCGGTGAACTATTCCTTTAAGATGAAAACATAAAACAGTACAAACAGTATTAAACAGTATTGAATTTTAAATCTATTCTAAGGTCCTATTGACTGCATTTTCTTTATTATTCTGTCCAAGTCATTCATTTCATTTTTGTCTATATTGTCTATAAAATTTACGCCTTCAGATTAAAAGATTTTTAAGATCATCGGAACATTTCATTCAAGTGTTTTAAAACTTTAATTTTAAGTGTTGTACCCATTAGTGGTATGTATAGTGTGTGTGTATTTATATTTATATTTATTTGGATTAAAGTTTAATTAAATCAAACGTAACAACGTGTACATTTCACAATTAAAGTCATAATTGTAAACTCATCAAAACTATATAAGTATGGCAAATATGTTGAAACGGAAAGCTTTCGAAGTACATCAAAACTATGTGGTATTACATCACCTTTAGTAAAGTCACTCAAAATGTACGCTTCTCATTTTATAAAGCAGTTCTTCATACCTCATCTTAAAGGGATAGTTTGACAAAAAAATACTTTACTTATCCTAAAGATGTTCATTAAACACAAATGAAGATATTTGAAATCTGTTTCTAACAAAGCAGATGTGGGGCACCATTGACTTCCACAGTAGGATACAAAGATACTATGAAAGTGAATGGTGCCCCAGATCTTTTTGGTTATTAACATTTTCCAAAATATCTTCGTTTGTGTTCAGCAGAACAAAGATATTATGCAAGTTTGAAACAACTTGAGGAAATGATGACAATATTTGCTTTTTTCGGTGAACTATTCCTTTAGGATGTCTTTAAACAGTACTCAGTTTTAAATCTATTCTGAGGTCCTATTCACTGCTTTTTCTTTATTATTCAGTCCAAGTCATTTCAATAATATTTTTTAAAATAAAATTGTAGA
Organism: Paramisgurnus dabryanus; assembly: GCF_030506205.2. Classification (NCBI taxonomy): domain Eukaryota; kingdom Metazoa; phylum Chordata; class Actinopteri; order Cypriniformes; family Cobitidae; genus Paramisgurnus; species Paramisgurnus dabryanus. Next base: position 4,311,830 of record NC_133357.1, read on the forward strand.
TTATCTATAAAAGTTTTGGGAAACATTTAAAGTCTTTTAAACCTTTACAGTTGAGCATTTCTATATAATTTGAAGTGTTGTATGCATTAGTTGTATGTATAATGTATAATATATATATATATATATATATATATATATATATATATATATATATATATATATATACACTAGTCAACATTCGAAGTGGATCAAAACCATTCAAAAAAGTTTACATAAAATCAATCCCTAATACCCATTCTTGTCTTAGGACAACTTTGATAAACTTTTTTGATCCACTTCAAATGTTGACTAGTATATATATATATATAAATTCATATTAATTTGGATGGATTACAGTTGAACTAAATCAAACGTAACAACGTGTCCATACTTCAAGGTACTTTTACATTACCCAATGACATTTCACCATTACAGTCAGAGCAGCAACAGTGTATTGATGTTTGCCTGGACCAATGAGGAGCAAAAAGTAAAATAACATGGAATCGAAGTACTTACACAAGAACAATGCAAAAGCAAAAGGCCTTAGGGAGATTCCCAGCGCTGCATCTTCCTTTCCATGAGGGCTGGGTGTGGAAATGGGGGATGGGAAAGTTGCAGCTTCATTCACATGCATAATATCAAACTTAAAGGGAAGAGTTTGACTGCAGCCAAAGGAAATACGTGGCCTTTTAAACTAAGAGCCATTATAACATCCCTTCTAATGCATAATGTATAAACCACTTTTTATATATAATTAAATCTTTGAATAGAATTAGATGGGTTGTTAATATTATAGAGCTGAAATTTGTGAAACATACACATAGTAGACATAAAGGCTATATGTCAAACTAGTCTTTATATTTAACTTAAAGATTGAACAGCTTAACAGTTTTGCATACTGTGCCTGAGGGGTTTAAAACTCATGACTTCTTATGAAGTATTGTACACTATAATGCACTCTTATTTCAACTTTCAAGTTTCTGTACTGTTTAGCTTTAAGCATTATAGTGACTTTTATTTTGTATAGCCTACTATAACACAAACATTAATATAATATTAGCTTATTATTTCCATTTACTTTAATGATTGATTATTCTATCATGTCATTCACTTGTTAACTAGCCAACTAGTTTAGGTTATTTTATAAATTAAGCATTCTTAGCAATTCTGCATCTATATACCCAACAACAGATCTTCACTTCTAAATACGTACGTGATGTTGACTTTTAACCAATAGTGTAACTAACAAGCTGTGATCTATAGCTTTTACATCAGTGTGTTTTTATGTTTTGTCCTCCACCCCTCCCCCCAGCCCACATGGTGTCTGTGTGTGAGTTCAGGAAAGCAGTGCTGAGGACGTGATAGGTATCTGCTCTCTCAAATAACAGCCAAATTTCCTGCAGTTACAGAATAATCACAACGCAAGACGATTTAATAATGAATAGAAAGGCAGGTAAAGCCAGTTTTTCCGCGTCTATTTGAGACAATAATAGATAACTGCTGAAATAAAAAATAGCAGATGTTTCGTTTGTAAATGCTCGTTTGTGGCACGATGGTGCAACGTGCTTACAATTGCAAAATGCAATGCATGCATATGCCGATGAATTAGGCCAACTGTATTTTAATTACAATATCATCACTGCTAACGGAAGACATCCGTGTGAATAAAAATACGTTCATAACTAGCATAGCATAGATCATTTAAACCCATAACTAACTGTAAACCACAATTGTTTTGTAACAATCAGGACTAACTCGATGAAGAACAGTTGAGCGGGTCACGTGATCAAAGGTGCGCGCGTCGCCAAGTTCCATAGAACGTTATGAACGCGCCCGATTGCCTCGCGGGAACGCGCTTCCCTCACATACACACTCTCTGAACGCAACAGCTGCATAGTGAGTGATTTGCAAACATTGAAAGCAAGGCATTTCGTCCGGCTAACAATTGGCTAACTCAGCTAATCAGATTTCCAGTGAGAAGGACAACCAGCGACCGTTTAACATCCCATAAACGTTGTTCGTTACTATAGCGATTGTTAGCACAGAATAAAAGTACCTGACGAACTCTGAATATAATGGTAGGTATGGAGGGTGAGTTCCTTATTTTCTATATTACTCATCGCTAGCGTGTCGTTAGCCAAATTTTCTATTATAGCCACGAGCACAGGTTGATCTAACCCTTACTAAAGTTACCAAACTGAGGAAAATGTTATATTTGAGTTAAACATCGACACTTTATTATGGTACGACATGAAAGATGATGATAAAGTTGATGTCTCTTTTTGTAATGCAGGAACTGCATTAAGATCTTTTGATGTTCCTCCTTAACTTGAAAGGGGAAAGAATAGAAAACAGTCCGACAAAAGTATTCGCCATCACCTTAAAAACAAACTTTAAACGTTATTTCGCCATCCACTATGTTATGTTAAACTAACAATAGCTTTTTTTTTTAAATTGGAGGTTAGTGTTTTATGCTGCTATTGTTCAACAGGTTATTCAGATAGCTACAAAGAATGAACTTTTGTATGTGGTTGGTATTGCCAGGATGGTGTTAATTTTATAATAAGGATTTGTTATTCTTATACTTCTTCAATACTTCAATGAATATAACAATAAGTAGTTATTCTTGTCCATATAGGTTTTTTTGTGTTATAAAACTGCTTATGCAAATTAACATCAGTAGTTAAAAAGGGAGGAGTGCACCGCATGCCCCCCCAAAAAAAAGAAAAAAGGAAAGCGAGGCAATGCAGGTATATTGGAGAGGTATGTAGTAAAATAACGAGCAGTCTGTAGAGTTGCTGATCGAGTTAGATATGATCACGTGTCAGGAAATTACGGCTACTTTAAAGACATGCTTCCACACACACGAGATAAGAGTATAAGCATTATTATTTTCTTTACAACGCTTTCCGGATATACTGTTGCTTTAATGTTTGTTAAAAAAAACGATACTTTAAAACCTGGCCTGTTGTGACGTCACTAAGCGTCTTTTTAATCAAAGCCATCTCTTACGTTATTCGACGTCCATCCATCTGAAGGTAAATGTGTATCCCATATAAGATTATTCACTCACACGTCACACACATATATGATATGCCTTAAGCTTGTAAAATCAATTTACATTATATTCAAATATATTTAAAAAGTGGCAATTATATCAAACATTTAGCATTCTCTCTCTCTCTCTGTCTCTCTCATTAATCTCTTTGCTATCTGCATTGACCAACAACTTTGCCTATACATAACATTTCTTTAAAGTCATGTAGTTATTGCATGTCATTGCATATTGCGATATGACTAGTTGCGCTATCTGGATAATTTCGATATCTTTCAGTCCTAGTAATAATAATAAATCAACGGTTTTTATTTAGCTTATTATTATTATTATTATTAACAGCCTGTTTTTATCTTCTTGCTTGTGTCGGTTGTTGCTTTATAACTAACTTGTGATGATTGAAACTTTGTGTTTTGAAAAACTTCTGGATAGATGGGTGGTTTTGAGGGCAGAACTCCATTCTTGTAAACAGGTTGCATGGCAGAGCCCAAACAAAAGCACAAGGCAAGCAGCAGCTGGTCTTTAGCATGTTAACCCACCCTGTTTGTACTCCATTATAATGATGCAATTGTTTTATATTATTTTGCACTTTTTAAATTGTTTATATATCTTTTGATACTTTATGTGCAGTAGTATACACTTACAAGTACTTACAAGACACCTTTTGCTTTGAAGATCTGTTGGATTATTACTATTATGAAAGTAAATAGCTGTTAAAAAAACATGGCCTTTATCTATGTGCTCTTTGCTGCAGACAGCATGCGAGGTCTATCATTAGAAAATATTAGCAGAATAAGAAATTTGTGTGTTTAAGACCGTCGCAGAATTCATGACAGTGTGTTTCCACTTTTCTTTTTTCAACAGTGGTTAGTCTATAGATAGATCTATAGTGCTGAAGCATTCTTTTTAAAAACGTTCCCTGTTTTTTTAACACCATACGTTAAAAAAAGCACAAGTCTGTTTAATACACAGCTTTCTTTTGTGAAAGTATGCTATGCTTGTAAAAATTAGCCATAGATTATTTAATAAGAATGTTAATGGTTGTAAAATACATCAATACCTCTACTTTATGGTATTTGTTTGTAAAGTTTTTACTTTCCTCAACTTTTTAGGCCGCCATAATAAGAATGAATATTGTTTGTGGGTGTTGTGTAATATCTAAAGAGAAAGATAAATGGGGCTCCTCTTATCTCTTGGCATTTTTTCAGCCTTGAAGTTTGGTTAAAGGGTTGCAGAACAATGCTGGGTCTCCACCTAAAGCTTTATGTGTGAGGTTTCACAGATATTGTGACGGACAGCACTGTAGATAGGCATAAAACTTCAACTTCCTGTTGCTTCAGAGTGTAATGCTTTTGAAGAGCGGCATTTTGTCAGTTTTGATGATCTGAATAGGATTTCTTTTCTTGTTGTGTAGTTTCATAGATGCAGAACGCAGTTAAGATTGCTTCGTGTCTGTGAACTCTTATGTTTCTGGCAGCATAAAGTTTAACGTTTGAAGTTACTGTGTACTCACCTAGATTAGGCATGTTGCAAAGACGGTCCCACTTACATAGCATTAAGGACTTTTGTGAAGGACACGGCCGTTGTATACTAGCATAGTGTCCTCAGGAGGCCACTAGCTGCTGGTTCACTTCCAATTCAGAATTCACATGCATTAGGGTCAAACCCACAATCTTTGGCATGCTGCCCAGATCTTTAACCGCTAGGTTGTTACTACATTTAACTCTGCAATTTGCCTTAAACAATAGCTGAGTTTCCATTACCCTTTAAATTGCGCGAATTGACATTGCAAATTAAAAAATATTGCCAATGGAAATGCGTCAATTTCACAAAAACTATATATCACATAAAAGTTTATACACTTGCATGAGGTTGTTTTCAGGCATTGTAAATGTATATTTCACAAAACTGCAATGGAAACAGTTTATTTGCATTTTCAGGTCACCTGATGCAAGTAAGTCACATAATTATTATTTGAAGATTACTCTGAAACACCTCAGTACGTGTCTGCTCCCAAGTTTAAAGGAAAACTACAACGTTTTTCAATATTTTACTTGCCTTAATACATATCTATCTTTATTCAATGCATGCACTTAATCTTTGAGGCTGTTTACACTTGGCATTAACATGCGTTTTCGTCGATCGGATCACAAGTGGACGACGTTAATGCCAGGTGTAAACGGTGTTCAAAACGTTTTGAACGTGTCCACTTTCAACCACTTTCGACCACATCCAGAGGTAGTCGAAACCACTTTCGATCGGATCGCTTTGGAGTTGCGGAACGCAAATGTGGTTGAATGTGTTCGAACAGCCACACGCGACCGCCTTCTCTCCGCCCATTTATCTAATCTGGGGTATTAAACACAAGTTTTACGTCTTTTTTTGACTTCTGGCGTGAACATACCGTGAACAGCGCTATTTTTAGCCTTTCATTGATAAAACTACTGCGGGTGTTCTCCGTAGAAAGCGTGAAAGTTGCGCGATTCTATTTCATCAATTGCGCTGAAAATTCAGAGAAAGCTCTTACATACACACATACAAAACTCTGTGCAGCATGTTTACTTGCTAAACAAGCAGTGGACTCTGACATAATATTAGTTTGCGTCCATATAAACTCATAATTACTCCCGCTCGCGTTTGAATGAGAGCAGAGAGACTCGCCCACCGTCTCACAGACCACCCCCTCAAAGTATTCAGGACAGAAGCGGTCCAAAGTGGACAAAAGAGACGGATTTAAATACCAGGTGTAAACGTAATGTGTCCAATAATGTTTGGATAACACTCCTACATCTCTTTTGTTTTAAAAAATAATGTATTATTACCTCCAAGAAACACATATGTTATCGCTTTTTGATAATACTCTTACGTCTCCCTTTTGGTTAAAAATAATGCCTCGTGGGGTGGAAGGGATATCAGTCAACGTGATGTTTGTAGTGACTTCTAGTGAGAGGAAAAACGACTTTTCTTCCCCATATCATCAGTTAATAGAAAATGCGTCACTTCGCGATAGTCATTTGTCGACATTTTAAAAGATAACGCTAACGTTTTACACAAATGTGTAATGGAAACGCAGCTAATGAAACTGTAAATTCTTAATGAAATTTTGGCCACAGCTTATAAGCACAAGATTGTTTAAGATGTATAGAAACAAAACTTTTCCTAACGATTTTCTTTGGTCCAGTTTAGGGTGTGTGGGAATATTAAGCTAAGCATTAAACTTAAAAAGGGACAGTTCCCCCAAAACATTTCCTCCCTCTTGTTACAAACCTTTTTTTTGTTTTGAGAAACAGGAAGGAAGATATTTTGAGGAATGTTTGTAACCAAACCGATTATGAGCCCCATTGACTTCCATAGTAGGAAAAATGAATGCTATGGAAGTATATGGGGCTCATGAACAGTTTGGTTACATACATTCCTCAAAATATCTTCCTTGTGTTTCTCAGAACACGTAAAATAAATTTCTGCAGGTTACAACATAAAAGGGAGGGAATGATGACATCATTTTTATTTTTGGGTGAACTGTCCCTTTAAGGTCTGGGTGTTTTTTTAGATATCCATGTGTCACAGAGCTCAAGGAATACTAAACAAGAGATGAGGCCTTGATTCATACGCCCGTGTTAATTTAATCATCTGTATTTGAAAGTGTATCCTGATCTGTGCATTCCACAAAAGTGGCCACACCTGACTTTGTCTCTTTCTTCCATTTCAGGTTTTGCCTGTCAGGACAATTTCTCCGTGTGAATCATAAAAAACAACTGATGGAGTTTAAGCCCAAGCACCTGGCAGGAGCCAACTTCTTTATGCAGAAGGATGGATCATAGGCGTTTACTGAACGTCAGTGAAAATATACTCATCTGATGTTCAATAAAAACCATTTGGTTCAAATTCCATGGAAGGCCCGAGAATATTTATTGGACGTGTCCTCTATCAGCATTTCAGATGAGTGACTCATACATCAGATAACATTCAACATATTTTCTTAAATATCTCATAAACTTAACTTTATTTATATAAATAAACATGCCTACCCACTCACTGATCTCGTATGTGGAAAGTCCTGATGGATTAGGCCATGACCTCCTTAGCCACAGCAGCGCCAGCATGCCCGGTGCTGGATCTAGCATGACGCCACACGGCATCTTACCGGATAAACCTAGCGGTAGCCTACCTCTAGACTGCATGTTTTGTGAGGAGACCTTCACTCACCACGATGACCTCGGACCACACCTTCTCTCCCAGCATCCCACGACGTTCCACGCTCCCGCTGTGCTGCGCGTGGAAGCGGAGTTCCTCACTCCTAGCGACAGGGCTCGTTCCAAGACCTGTCCGATCGTGGAAAAGACCGAGGAGATCGGTTGCGTCGTGTGCGGTCAGGCGATTGCAGATGCGGCAGAGTTGGAAACTCACATGAGAAAGCATAAAGACTCCTTCACCTATTGTTGTGGCCTCTGTGGACGTCGTTTCAAAGAACCATGGTTCCTCAAGAACCACATGAGAACCCACGGTGGAAAGGCTGGGTCGAAAAACAAAAACCAGGAGTCGGAGACTCCATCCACTATTAATGACGTCATCCAAGACCGCCCCCCATCACCCGTAGTTACGCCTTACAAAATGTGCATGGTGTGCGGTTTCTTATTCCTCAACAAAGAAGCTCTGGCCGAGCACAGTAAAGTTCACAATCGCGAACTGGAGGCGGATGAGAGCATATCCGCAGACAGACAGCCTGCTGAGGAGCAACCTGTATCTCAGGAGGCTTTTTTGCAAACCCTAAAGTTGCATCCTTCCGGGGGATTCAATTCAGAACGGAGTCACCCATCCGGACGCTGGATAGCACAGCTCGATCCTTTCAACACCTACCAGGCCTGGCAGTTGGCCACCAGAGGCAAGATAGCAGCCGGTCCGAACGTGGCTAAGGAGCTCAACGCGGACTCCAACTCTGAAAATGAGGACTCCGGTTCGGAGAAGGAGGAACTGGGGGCCATTTGGGCTTCGAACGGAGATAAACCCGTCAGGCGAGGTCTGAGAAGTGAACTCAAACCTACTGCCGAGACCCCGTCCCCAACACCAGACCAAAAGAGTCTGATTCGTAAAGACAAGCCGACGAACTGCGAAGAGTGCGGCAAGATCTTCCGGACGTACCATCAGCTGGTTCTCCACTCCAGGATCCATAAGAAGGAGAGGGGGGGAGCGGAGAGCCCAACTACACCTGTAGATGGAAGAGCATTGAGCGTGGGCTCCTGTAGCAGTTCATCTCTTGATCGAGCAGAGGAGTATTCAGAGGACGGCTCTGAGGAAGGACTGCAAGTCGATGCCTTTAATCCAGGTATTATTACTAAAGTGTATTTACTTTATTTTTAATGGCAAAATGCCTTCGCTTATGGGAGGCATTAAAGGAATTAGACTGTGCAAATGTGGTTGTCAAAACTAATTTAAATATTAAGACAGAAAAAGCTATTTTGTCTTATAAGTGAGGTTTCATTGCACTTTTACACAGACTTTTCTTTCAAGCCTGTGCAGATAGCGGAGCTTAGAGCCTCCTCTGCTGGTTAGTGAAAACATTACACCTCCATATCACAGACTTGGATTGGGTCTTATGCACAAAAAGACAAAGGAGTAACATTTCAAAAGTTTTCTATTAAATTGCATCCAAAATATACATAAAATGGGTTTATTTCCAAAACTATTAGGAAGTTATCTTGTTTGGTGAATAAGATTATATAGATGCGGGAACTATTTGGTGTCCAAAGTTAATTTTTCCTGCTTTTACAAATGACATTTCATTTTTTTTATTATTTTAATAATTTGGTACTCATTATAATGAGTAAAAGTGTCTTATATATATAGAGTTCCTGTTGTCTGAATCAATTCTGTTACTGTTAAACTCTGTTACAAAGGTATAGAAAATATAATGTTATGGCCTGTAACATTTTGTGATTAATTACAATGAGTACTAAATGATTAAATAAATAAAAATATAACTATATTAAAGAAGAAAAAAATAATGACTTTGGAAACCAAACATACGTGCAGTTATATAATCATCCATATGCGCCCGAGTTGCCTGAATGCTAAATTTGCATTTTTTTTTCTTACAGATAAAAGTGAAGATGGGTCTGGTAAAATGAAGCTGAAAATTCTTGCTCCAAGAAAATGCGGTTACTGTGGCAAGACTTTCCGCTCGAACTATTACCTCAATATTCATCTCAGGACACATACTGGTTCGTGAATGCGACTTGATTCATTTTAATAAATTGGGGCTGCAACTACCGATTATTTAATAATTGATTAATCAGGCAATTATTATTTTTTTTTTTCGACTAATCAGTCATTCTACAAAACGCAGAATTTTTTTTGTGATTGTTGCAGACAAAATCCTTGATCTTGCAGCACGTTTTTTTTTTTTTACTCAATTATGTCACTTCCTAACATTCCCATGACAACAGGGGACATGGCTGCACATGTGTGAAGTAAATGCAACATTTTTAACTTTCCACTAAAATATATTTGACTTTTTGCTATGAAAATGCAGGGATTATGAAGTCATGCAAGCCCCGGATATTTTGCAAGCAGAAATCTATGAAAGTGCGTTTTTACAAAATGCGGCCCCCGCATAAATATGCAGACTTTGGCTCATTATGCATTGAATCATGTGATCGCATAATCACGTTTTTCTGGAGGGACTGACTAATCGCATACAAATAAATATTTAATCAATTTGAATTTTCACTTATTTTGGCTAAACAAGGCACTGAATTAGGGTATTCATGTGTAAACGTGTACTTTTAAAGGTGCAGTGTGTAAATTTTAGCAGCATCTAGTGGCGAGGTTGCGAATTGCAACCAAAAGCTCAGTCCACTGCTCACCTCTCGCTTTTGAAACACACAGAAAAGCTACGGTAGCCACCACCAGATGTCATCGCCGGAGATAACTTCGTAAAAAAGTTTGTCCGTTAAGAGCTTCTGTAAAAACATGGCGGCACAAGTTTAAGAGGTTCATTATGAAAGGTCTTAATACACCCCTAATAATATACTTTTGTATATTATTTTGCATTTCTGTCAAGAGATTTTTCTAAAAATTACATATTGCACTTTTAAAAGTACAAAAACCACACGTTACTACAGAGTTTTACCATTATAAACTTTTTTATTTTGATATTTTAAGCCTTAAATAAAAATGTTTGTGCCAGCTTAAATATTAACACGTCTTTAAATGTCAAAATGATAATAAACAAAAAGTGTTGAGTCTACTGAGTGTGCTGGTGAATAAATTTAGCCACAGATTCTTAAACTTATTTTAATCTTCGAATTTAGACCTTAATGAGTATTAAAGCATCCATAACACACGCTGTTTCTGTGTATCTGATGTTAATTATTACATCCTTCATATCTCCGAAGAGTCTTAAGTTGTATCAGATTTATAAAAGACAGATTAGCTTTACAGATTCTTTCCGTTAACGTACGAAAAAATTCAGAAGGAGGAGTTACAGACTGCGGGAGGAGCGAGTCCGAGTCAACACTTTATACAACACTGACTGGATAACTTATGAATCACTACATGTTCGTGTCGTTTATTTAATATGCACTTACGTGTCTATTTCCAACATAACGCATAAGTCTTACTTACAGCATGCAACTCATGACACAGTTGGGACTTTTCAATGAAATCTAGCATTAAACAAACACACACGCAAAACTCCCCTGCTACCTCGTATAAACAAACTATATCCATTGTTTCCATAATGCTGGCTTTCTTCTTCTTACATCTAAAAACACGCTTTTTCTTTCATGCCATTTTTGAGTCTTGCCATAAAACAAAGCTGTCGCATGAAGTGATGCCTGTAACTTGGCATCCTCGGTTCTCGCTCTCCCGCTGATTGACGCATAGGCGTGGTTTTCCGGGGGAAGTGCCCGTAAAAAGAAGTGACACTTATGGCTTACCCTTAAAACGTCAGCTGGACCCGTATTCGAAAAAGCTTTCTGAAACTTGTACGAACCCTGGCGAAGTGCATTCGGCACAGAAATACTCTCACACGTATAACAGCTTTTTTTGACACTTTGCATTTGTTTAGCGTGAGGAAACAACTCTTAAACTGTGTCAGAATGCATTAAATACCGTTGTTGACAACAAGTTTCATAATTGGTTATTATCGATTTTATCAATTAGTTGTTGCAGCCCTACAATGAATTCATTTATTCATTTCGCATTTAAATACTTGTTCATGTTGCATCTTTCTATGATAATAGTAGTTCTTGAAAATAATACAGGTTGTTTATTGTCTTTTTGTAACAGGTGAAAAACCATACAAATGTGAATATTGCGATTACGCTGCAGCACAGAAGACCTCTTTGAGATACCATCTGGACAGACGTCACAAGGACAAGCCCTTCACCGAGATCCCAAACATTCCTGCTAAAAATCCCATCAAGGCCGCCGAATCTCCCAAGAACGTAGATGACAAACCAGTCTTAAAACCAAACAAACAGTGGCTCGTTCCCAAACCTCTTGCACGTAGTGTTAAACTTGAATCTGCCATTAGCCAGCAAGTTATTACCGTCGCAAGTCCTGCTTTTCAAGTCAAGCAAGAGTATGCAAGTTCTCCTGCCATAGCCCCCTATACCCCATCCAGTGAGGGCAACCAAAAATGCCCTTTACCTGTAAACCTAAAGATGGAGGAAAGCGCAGAGGCTCCACTCAATCTCTCTCTCAAAGCGTCTTTCTCTGTATCTGCTACCTCAGTCCCCCGAAACCTGTTACTGACCAATACATGTACCTCTTGCTCTTACGAGACCCTCTACCCTGAGGTGCTCCTGATGCATAAAAAGCTCGTCCACAAGTTGGACGTTAGAAAGAACGGATATAGACCTCAAAAACAGAAACGGTACACCGGCTGCCCCCCGGCTCTCGAAGGCAAAGACGTCACTCCTTTGCCTCAGTTCAACAGGAAGCATCCTCGTCGGACCAAATCTCCATACCACCAGCAGGAGAAACCCCCCGAGAAGACTCTCAAACATCTTCACATGCCTAAGATCTCTCCCGCAAAGGAACGCTGGAAGGATCAACACAAGGAAGGGCAAAGGAGCAGAGACTCGGACCCACCTTCCGGCATGTCATCCAGGATCTCGGATCACATTGTGGATCCCAATAGAAAATTGGTCATTGACAGAGAGATCCCCAAACCGAGGCCCAACCTAGACCACGAGGCGGCTGGTCAGAGGGGTAAAAACGGCATGGTGTGGTCCACCGACCCGAGCAAACTTTACCTGTCAGACCGTTTTCGAAACTTGACGCAAATGGACGTCGGAGAACCCTCCAGCAAGAGACACAAATCTTTCGAGCCATCGCACATCATGTCCGGACGGCTCGTCGAGGATTTCAACCGACTCGTGCCCTCTGGTAGAAATGTGAAAGCATCACTGCAGTCTAACTCGCCCCTAGCTCCTGCAAAAGTCACATCCACGCCCGCTACCAACAGCGTGCCAACCGACTGGAACGTCATCAACCTACTCCGCTCCTACACGCCCAACAGCCTGACTTCACTGTACCACCCCACTGCTGCGAGTTCAAGCCATGCTGTCATGTCTTCACCGGTCTCTGGTGAGTTTATATAGTGATTTTATTAGAAAATTCTTATTAAGCAATATTTATTTGTCAAAGTTTATCAATATGCTGGAGCACTGCAAAAAAAAGACTTTCTTACTTAGTATTTTTGTCTTGTTTTCAGTAAAAATATCAAAAAAGTCTTAAATGAAGATGCTTTTTCTTGATGAGCAAAACGGCCCTAGAAAAAAGTCTAGTTGTAGACCAAAAATATCAAATTTAAGTGATTTTGTGCATAAAACAAGCAAAATAAATCTGCCAATGCGGTAAGCAAATTGTTCTTGATTTTTTCTTGATTTTAGTGTTTAAGAAAAATGTTCAAGATTTTTTGCTTACCCCATTGGCAGTTTTTTGTTTTTGCTTGTTTTATGCACAAAATCACTTAAATTTGATATTTTTGGTCTAAAAACTAGACTTATTTTCTTGGGGGTTTTTTTTCTTGTTATTTCGTTTTGCTCATCAAGAAAAAGCATCTTAATTCAAGAATTTTTTGATATTTTTACTGAAAACAAGACAAAAATACTAAGAATTTTTTTTCTTGAAAATCATTTTTTGCAGTGCAGTTGCTTTCACAATGCAAAAAAAAAAAAAAAAAAAACTTTCTTACTTGGTATTTTTGTCTCGTTTTTAGTACAAATATTAAAAAAATCTTAAATCAAGATGCATTTTCTTGATGAGAAAATTGACCTAATAAAATAAGTCTGGTTTTAAGACAAAAAAATATACAATTTAAATGAATTTGTGCATAAACTAGCAAAAAATAAAATCAGCAAATGGGTTACGAATAAAAAACTTGTTTCTAAACCTTAATCAATGTTTGGGGTCCCAGGGGGCCCACTGGACTTTTCCTTCATTTTTTTTTTCATCTCAGGGGCATGAAACTCTGACTTTTCCTAAATAATCTATCTAAACATGCAAAAAATCTTGTCTTGATTTGGTTGTTCTAAAGGTGTGTAAAAACTTTTTGATCTGATAGACCCCAAACTTTTAAAGAACGATTGCATAAGGAAATTACATTTTTTTTAATATGGAAAACTATATACTATTTCTTTTCAATTTACTTCTCAACTATGCATTTATGCTGTGTTTTTGTGGAAGTTTTTTTTTACCTATTTACTGCACAATTACATGACTAGGCCATAAATTGGCTCATGAAGAATTATTTTTTAAAGAAAAAAATTAAATCTTTTTTTTTATTGTGTAAGGGATAGAATACTGACATCTGCTGGTTCATGGAAAAACATATATGACCACATGTCCATAGGGACTCATTGATTATGTTTACATTATCACTTATGACCCTGTTAAGGGTGAAAATGAAAATTACTTTTTTCTTTTTGTTTGTCAAAAAAAAAAAAAAAAAAACGTAAATCCAATGTCCAAAACAATTGATTTTTGTTTCTTTTAAAAATTAATTGAGCCAATTTATGGCCTACTTAAGTAATTGTGCAGTAAATGGGTAAAAAACTTCCAGAGTAAAAAAAATCAACACCGTATAACTGTAAAGTTGAGAAGTACATAAAAAATGATTTTCAAGAAAAAAATTCTTCGTATTTTTGTTTTGTTTTCAGTAAAAATATCAAAAACTTCTAAAATGAAGATGTATTTTCTTGATGAGCAAAATGACCCAAGAAAATAAGTCTAGTTTTTAGACCAAAAATATCAAATTTAAGTGATTTTGTGCATAAAACAAGCAAAAAAATCTGCCAATGGGGCAAGAATTCTTGAACATTTTTCTTAAACACTAAATTTGAGAAAAAAAATCAACAAAAATTAGCTTATTCCATTGGCAGATTTTTTTGCTTGTTTTATGCACAAAATCACTTAAATTTGATATTTTTGGTCTAAAAACTAGACTTATTTTCTTTGGTCGTGCAGTTGCTTTCACAATGCAAAAAAAAAAAAAAACTTTCTTACTTGGTATTTTTGTCTCGTTTTTAGTACAAATATTAAAAAAATCTTAAATCAAGATGCATTTTCTTGATGAGAAAATTGACCTAATAAAATAAGTCTAGTTTTTAGACAAAAAAATATACAATTTAAATGAATTTGTGCATAAACTAGCAAACAAAAAAAAATCAGCCAATGGGTTACGAATAAAAAACTTTTTTCTGAACCTTAATCAATGTTTGGGGTCCCAGGGGGCCCACTGGACTTTTCCTTCATTTTTTTCTTTCATCTCAGGGGGATGAAACTCTGTGACTTTTCCTAAATAATCTATCTAAACATGCACAAAAAACTTGTCTTGATTTGGTTGTTCTAAAGGTGTGTAAAAACATTTTGATCTGATAGACCCCAAACTTTTAAAGAGCGACTGCATAAGGAAATTAATTTTTTTTTTTATATGGAAAACTATATACTATTTCTTTCAATTTACTTCTTAACTATACATTTATGCTTTGTTTTTGTGGAAGTTTTTTTACATGAAAAATAATTTTTTAAAGAAAAAAAAAATCACTTAATTGTCGATCTTAATTAAATCTTATTTTTTTTTAAATTGTGTTAGGGATTAGAATACTGACATCTGCTGGTTTATGGAAAAACATATATGACCACATGTCCATAGGGACTCATTCATTATATTTACATTATCACTTATGACCCTGTTAAGGGTGAAAATGAAAATTACTTTTTTTTTTCTTTTTGTTTGTCAAAAAAAAAAAAAAAATTAAAGTAAATCCAATGTCCAAAACAATTGATTTTTTTTTTCTTTAAAAAATTATTTTTCATGAGCCAATTTATGGCCTACTTAAGTAATTGTGCAGTAAATGGGTAAAAAAACTTCCAGATTAAAAAAACAACAAATGATATTCAATGATGCACAAAATCACTTAAATTTGATATTTTTGGTCTAAAAACTACACTTATTATCTTGGGTCGTTTTGCTCATCAAGAAAAAGCATCTTAATTTAAGAATTGAGAAGATATTTTTACTGAAAACAAGACAAAAATACGAATAATTTTTTTTCTTATTTTTGCTGTGTATATTTCCTGATGCAATCGCTCTTTAAAAGTTTGGGGTCTTTCACTAGAAACGTTATCCTTTTTGAACACTAACCTTATGAATCTCCCCTTGTGGGACAATAAAGTTCACCTTGACCTTGACTTAATTCAATAAAAATTTATAAAAAAAATTCTTACCCCATTGGCAATTTTTTTGCTTTTTTAAGCACAAATTTACTTAAATTAGATTTTTTTTTTGTCTATAAACTAGACTTATTTCCGTAGGTCATTTTGCTCATCAAGAAAATGCATCTTGATTTAAGAACTTTTAGATATTTGTAATAAAAACAAGACAAAATCCTGAAGTAAGAGAGTCATTTTTGCAGTACATGAAGTTAATGCTTTCCGACTCCTCCATGTCCTCTTTACTGCCCTCATTAATCTAAACACTGTTCCTCTCTTTTAGGGAGCAGGTCCGTGATCTACCCTCATTACTCGCCCGTCATGAATCAGAGGAGAATCCAGACCAGTCCTATGAGCAACGAACGCCGTGGACCTTCGGAGAAGAGCTCATAGAAATAACCGCGGTAAATGTCCGATCTCATTTCGAAGGCCACGTGCTGCGATCATCACCGCTTATGTGATTCATCTCTTTCCGCAGACTTGTAACAAGCTGAGAAAATGATAGCGCCATCACCAATGCCCTGGGGGAAGGTTTAAGGGATTTGATGTTGCTCCAGGTGTGATTCATACACTAACAGACACGGTACTGCGGGATACGGGCAACGGCCTCTGCTTCGGACCTCTCAGGCTCGAGCGCCGTTTCGATTCAATTTGCATTCCATTACGGCAACGATTGCACCCGCGGTGCACTTAAAACACACACTCACTCTTGTTTACCGTGTACGCCGGTTGACTTGCGAATCCGTTTCGGGTCAGCGGGTCGTAATTGCTTATATACTAATGAAGCCACGAAGCGTGCAAGTGCCTGTATGTACTTTTATTAAAAGCCCGAATGGCTGTATTAAGTGGACGCCACTGACCAAATAAACAAGGGGGCGGTGTTGTGTTTCGCTCCTCTAATTGCGTGATATTGTTTATATTGTTAATGTTTAACATCTTTTTTACACCCTACAGGTCAACTTTATGCTATGCAGAGAACGGTAACCTTTGTTGTTGTTGT
Source organism: Paramisgurnus dabryanus (assembly GCF_030506205.2). Taxonomy (NCBI): domain Eukaryota; kingdom Metazoa; phylum Chordata; class Actinopteri; order Cypriniformes; family Cobitidae; genus Paramisgurnus; species Paramisgurnus dabryanus. Next base: position 4,328,587 of record NC_133357.1, read on the forward strand.
TATTCAAATCTTGTTTTGTATAAATTTAGCTGCTGCGTTGCTGTCTCTCATCGGAGACTCCAGAAGCAATGGTGACGTACTGTGTACTGTTGTGTAGGTACATTAAATATAAAGAAATGCAGGGACTGCATGGAAACTTTTCACTGTGATGACAAAGACATTGAATGAAATCCTCAGGATGGACATTTAACTGTGATATTGCTCTGATGTGGCCGAACAGTTCTGCCAAATGTGTTAATTTTCATTTTTTTTTTACTTAATAATCAAGGATGTGTATTTATTGTTTTGCATCAATGGGTCATCATTTTGTGTGTGCGCGCGCGCGTGTGTTTGGTTCTCTACCGGAGCCTCTGTGTTATGTTGGCAGATGCATGTCATGGTTTTTCTGTTACTGTCCACGTGCTACATACTAACTTCCTGGAAGATGTGTGGCAACCAGAGAGTTAAATTATTTTGTATTATTTAAGGGGTTTTTCATTGTGAAGAAGCATTTGATCGTGAACATGTGTTTCCCCTCCTTTTACTGTTAAACTATTAACTCTGGTTAGTCTGAGTGAATTGATGGCTGTCAATGTCGTTCAAGTCAAATCCCAATGCTGCTTTATGGTGTCGTACCTTCTCTCGTTCTGGTTTATCTCGGCCCCGTCTCGTGAAATGTTTCAACACTGAATTGGGTTTGCGCAAGTAGTTCGGTTTAAAGTGGAGCGACAGCCGCATGTACATATTTGTTTGTTAGCTCATTTTTTTTCTTCTTGGGGTGTCTTTGGTATTTTAATTATTTTTTCTTTTGCACTTTCACTAACAATTTTTCTGTTGTTCGTTTTGCTGCATTAGGTTCTGTCTTTCACAAGCATGCAAAAATGAAGCCAAAATGTATCCTTCCTCTCTTGTCCATGTTTCGGTATGAACGCTGTTATTTTGGCCTTTAACAGAACGTGAAATGTGGATTTCCAGACCTGTGACGGCTGTATTTCAGGACTCTGGCCCGTTCTAGTGGCAGAATAAAGCAATTGTGTACATTGGAATGAACGTCAAGTTATTTGTCTGATTTCAGTTTCATCAGATTGATCGAGTAGATAAAATTTGCCTTTGTGCAAGGTCATTTTTTGTTTTATTTTCATCTAAAAGTTTTATTAAAATTTATGAAGTTTATATACTGGCTGGCAAACCATAAAGAGAAATTGAGTAAAATGATACATTAGTTGTTTTTTCAAGACATCATAGTTCATTATCCAATAAGTAAGGATTATAAACAATGGGCCATTATAAGAAAATAATGCACAACCAAGGTGCAATTATTTTTAAATAATTCAAAGGACCGGAGTCAATTATTCCTCTTATACCACGGTTACCACAAACATTGCTCTGGTGCCTATTTTTTTAAAAACATTTGACAAGTTAGGTGTGCGGTTATCAGAAATTAATGCATACCCACGGAACATTTCTCAGCCAATCAGAATACAGCATTCAACAGACCCGTGGTATAACATTAGTTAATGCACACACATTTTTATTTTATAAATGTGATCCTGAACCACACAAACAGTCATAAGTCACACGGATGGATAATTATTTGTAGCAATTGTATGGGTAAAAATTTTTTATGCCAAAACTCATTAGGATATTAAGTAAAGATCATGTTAAATAAAGATATTTTGTAAATTTCCTACTGTTAATACATAAACAATGTATTTATCATTAGTAATACGTGATGCTTAGTACTTAATTTTGGACAACTTTAAATAAGATTTTCTCCCAATTTGTTCCTGTCCTAACAAACCATACATCAATGGAAAGCTAAATTAAACTGCTGTAAAAATGTATCAGATAACTATTTGATTCATTTTTTTGCATTAATCTGTTAATGAACCTCAGTACTGATCAAAACTACCAAATGTTTACAAAAATTACAATTTCAACAAAAAAAAAATTCTTCAATTGCCAAATTCCGTACATAAGTGATGTTACTGATTTGGGGAGGAAAAAACACACAAAATGACTGATTTTCAATATAAAAGTGATTTTTTTTTATAATAAATAATAGAATTTCTTTTAACATTTTTCACCATCTTGGGCATGTCAAAGATTAGTAAAACATGGGCTTTAATGCATTTTTAGTTTTTGTGCAGAATCAGTTTTTTTTTCTCCCTAATTAGTTGTTTGTGGCTGTTTTTGCCCCATTGACTTCCATTATAACAGCATTACATGATTTTAACACTTTAATCGCCAAGTTCATAAGTAATGTCACTGATTTGCGGGGAAAACACACAAAATTACTGATTTTCAATATAAAAAGTAATTGTGGACTGGATTTATTTGAACCTTTTTTACAGACTTGGGAATATCAAAGTTTTTTGCAGCTTCAGATTTTATTTTTTTCTCCCTCATTTACTGTTTTTGCCCCATTGACTTCCATTATAACAAAAATTTTTGATTGCAAAGCCATGACGTCATATAATCATGCATTCTTGTTTGTTGGCAGTGTTTCCTTTTCCTAAGAGGTACAATTTATCATTTTTACTGTTGATCACCATGTGGCACCATTAACCCTTAGTAGGCCTGTGCAAAAACAAAGCTTGATTTCTGGTTTGTACATTGAGTTATATGGAGTATAACAAGTGTGTGTAGGGTTAGGGTTAGTATTGAGGAGCACCTCCCTCGCACACCAGTTGCTACTGCACTGGTGAGAGAGATTCAGTCTCCTGTAGCTGACCCTCCAGACACAAATCCACAGAAATCTGAAGTGAAGAGGGGAACATGCATGTTGTGTACAAAACAAAAAGGGCATTCAGCACTTGCATCTGTTGTGGTGGACACACTTGCAGACCAGTGATATGCTGGAAAGACTGAACAGACACCCGTGCACACATACACACTAAAAGTTATTTGATTGTTTAGTTCTCCATCCATCCTCAACTCTTGCTTCATTGTTCAGTTTATTTGAAGTTGTTTTTGCATTTTGGTTCATAATAAATGATGTTCATAAATCTGATGCAGAGAAAATTTTTTACAGATTTTTCACACCCACTCAAAAATGCTGTTATAATGGAAGTCAATGGGGGCAAAAACAGCCACGAACATCTAATTAGGGAGAAAAAAATATGATGCTGCACAAAAACTAAAACCCATGTTTTTACTAATCTTTGACATGCCCAAGACGGTGAAAAATGTTAAAAGAAATTTTATTATTTATTATTAAAAAAAAATCCCTTTTTTTAATATTAAAAATCAGTCACTTTGTGTGTGTTTTTTTCCCAAATCAGTAACATCACTAATGAACTTGGCAATTGAAGAATTTTTTTTGAAAATTGAATTTTTGTAAACATTTGGTAGTTTTGATCAGTACTGAGGTTGATTAACAGATTTATGCAAATAAAAAGTTTTTTACAGCCGTTTAACTAAGTGGCTGTTAAATTTGCCCACTGTATAGGGTTTTTTAAACTGTAAAATATTTTCTCAAAATATGTGTAAATATAAGATTTGTCAGCAAAATCATTCAATTTGCTGCATCACAGAAAAAGTTACGACTTAAAAAAAACCACAGTGGCCCGAACAACCCATAAGGGTTAACTTAGAATAATAAATGCTGTAGAGGTATTGTTCTTTGTTAATTCGTGATAGCTAATCCATTAACAAATACAACCTGATTGTAAAGTATTACAGACATTCTGCAATGAGAAAATAAAGCATTTTAATTGCTAGTAATGCAATTTCATCTTAATGTTTTTTGTTTTTTTGACAGCCCCTCTGGCGTTAAAGAAATGAAAGATCATTTACATAATTTGTGTATCACACTAGAACATAATTTTTTACCCATAGTAATAATATCTAATAGTAGCCGGTTTGTGATTTCGACTGACTTTACAATTGTTACATTTTCATATGTGAGAATTTTACAATTCTTGAAAATTTAGAAATCATTCTGTTTGTAGTTTTTTTCTTGCTCTAAAATCAACTCAAACATCATCATCATCATGTTTAAATACTATTTTAATATACATTTAAATAACTTGAATATCAATGCAAATGATCTAAAAACTATTTTTTTGTTATACAGTAAAGTCTCAGTTCACCACAATCTTTGTTGTTATAGCAGAGTTTTAATAACCATACATATTTATTTTTTGGTCTCTTTATACAAACAGAAAATATGAGAAATATGCACACAAAAAACAAAAAAAATTTTTAGAATCAAATGTCTTAGTTTGACCTCTCTTGGCATTAAACACATATTGATTTTTTTAAGCAGACTGAGAAATAATTATATCATTGCAAAAGCAACAATAATTGTGTCTTTTGTACAGTATTGTAAGGTGAATGAAATGCTCAACATTTGTTTTTTTATTTTCATTTTCCCAGTAAGATTGTTACTTAAATGCTTATAATAAGCAAACTGGTAAAGAAATATAATCAACATTCAAACTTATATTCCCTCCTGAAGCCGATCCAAAATCATTTTCACTTGTTTTACGGTAACGTCTGTGGGCCATAAAAGTGCAAATTCACAGATGGCACACTAGAGGGCAGCATCTACAAACACGAGAACTACTGTGACCCAAACCCACGTGCTCGATTTAACAACACAATGAACTCAATTCACCAGTTATTGCCTTTTGTAGAGATGAAACAAACCCCCTCATGTTTTGATGTAAAATGAATACAAAGCATCGTGGGCGTTTTTAAGAGACTTCAACTGCTGTGCTCCAGTGATTGTTAACTCGCTTTGCATTTGTCCGCATTCACTGTCACGCATACCGAATAAGTGACGCCAGTGTGTTAAACCTGGCCTAGTCCATCACAAGTCTATCAGCAAATTACAAAAGACAACATCCAGCACATTAAACAGCGAGAGTCAATCCCCCGCCTTTTCTTTTTGACTATAGCGCATCTGCTTACTGTCTGCTCCCCAGGGCCTGCGCTGTGTAATCTATTGCATTAACTCACATTAGCGCACATCGCCCATGGGTCTTAATAATCACAAATGCAAAATGAGTATTTCACTTTATATCACCCTCACATGCCCCTCAAACCGAAGCTAAAGCGAGCATCTAGATGGGACGGTGAAGGAAGCAAAACCTCGGCCCGTGACACACTTCCTGTTTTGTGTAATCCTCCGATATGATTCCCGAGCGCGGTTTAACGCTTCTCAAGTCTTGCTCAAGGGTTTAATGTCAGGATTGAGTTTGTATTGAATAGAGCTGCTTGATGTTGTGTTTATTTGATGCACATTTGTGGTGTTACTGAGACATTTGGACATTTAGCTCAGAAGTGTTAAATGTGGTCCCAGCAAGCAATAACTGTCATTTCATCATCTAGTTTAGCTTTAAACCCAATATACTTCTAGCCAAAATTAACTTGAATTTGGTTACACGTCTGCCAGATGCATACATTTTAATATATAGGTGATATAGTCTGTTTTACATAGATTGTTTTAATATTCAACTCATGTGTTGGTTTAAAAAAATTTGGACAAAAAACTATTTGTTGATTCGACTTAAAGGGGACATATCATAAAAGTCTGACTTTTTCCATGTCTAAGTGCTTCTATCAACCTAGAAAACGTGGAGAAGATCAACCCAGTAACTTAGTTTCTGCAAGCATGTAAAAATAGGTCCCCCTTGTGATGTCAGAAGGGGATAATACCTCCCCTTAATCTGCACTATCCAACCACAGCACTGCCATTTAGTGCAGAGAAAGAGAGAGAAAATAATTGACAGTAAATTAATTTTAATTTGAACAAGCCACCATTATGGCGATCAGTGTTTGCCTTATCTCATTTGCATTTAAAAGGATACACCAGAAACAGCACATCACACCTACAAAGTGGCACTTTTAACATGTTATAATAAATTATCTATATAGCATTTTGAGCTAAAACGTCACATATGTACTCTGGGGACACCAAAGATTTAGTTGACATCTTTAAAAAGTTTTTTTGAAATGTCACCCTGATACCGAGCTTCTAAGGTGATATTGGAGTAAAAAAATCTAAAGTTTAGTTTCATGTGCTCACGCGAAACCTTCATGTGCAGAAATGTTTTTTTAAGTTTAGTTTTGTGTGCTCAAACTCTTTGGTGTCCCCAGAGTACATATGTGACCCAATAGTTTCTCGTGCACACGCAATAGTTTCACGTGCACACGCGATAGTTTCGCATGAGCATGCAATAGTTTTACGTGAGCATGTGCTAGTTTCACGTGCGCACGCCTAACTAAACTTTATTTAATTTTTGCTCCATGTCCCCTTAGGGGCTTCATACCCTGATCTCACGAGAATTCTTACATTTTTTACGAGTTTGCTAATTCGTATGAATCCATACGAAGTTAACTCTTTCACCGCCATTGACGAGATATCTCGTCAATTAAGAGAAAACGCTTCCCCGAAAATGACAAGTTTTTCCGTCTTTCCGCAATACCTTCCGCAACTTTTTAAACCTGGAAGTATTGCCCTATGTCAAGCTGCTGCATGTCCGTGTCTGTTTTAAAGATCGCTCTGAATGGGATCTCTATGAAAAGTCCGTCACAAAAATGGAATTATCTCTGCTTTTTGCTCAATATGTGGTGTTTTTGCAGAAACCTACCCGTATTCAAAAGGTAGGATGAAACGTTTTTTTTTTTTTTTTGAAAGCAGAGGGTCTGTTCTTTCTTTTGGTATATTGTATGTTTATATATTTAAAGAAGAAAATTTTCTGGAAGGCATTAAACTTTGGTGAAAATCATGAAAAACGCTGGCGCTGGCTGGCAACTTTTTTTTAAAACGCTGGCGGTGAGAGTTAATGGTGCAAAAATGTACGATTCTCATTTAAAAAAAAAAACGAAAACCAATCCCTATCGCCGCACCTAAACCCAACGTCACAGGGGTCAAGGCAAATCGTACAAAAATCTACAAATTTGGCCGTATGAATTAATACAAATTAGCCAACTTGTAAACTATATACAAATTCTCATGAGATGGAAAAGTCCCCTTTAAAAAGTAAGTTACATGTTTGCCATAAAAATTTCATTCAATTTATAAGTATTAATTTACAACAACGTTTTTTGAAATCAAATAATATTTTTAAGTTGAATTAACATAAAATGTTAAGGCAACCAGGTAACTTACTTTTTTAAGTTAAACAAACTTTTTGTTTTACAGTGTATAAACATATTCGTTCATTTTTTCACAATAAGTTCATGCTTAAAATGCTTAGTACACCATTAAACCTTCTTGTATAGCTTTATTTTATAATGCATGCAATGCATAGCAATGGTTACAGCTCCTGCCATCATCCCCTGCTGTTACAGCACAATAGTTCATTCCTGTTTTCGTCCTGCCTTGTTTTCTGTGAAGGTGTGGGCCCTTTTGTGCCTGGGGTCACACCCTGCAGAAGAGAGCTTTATTTCCACTGGGTTCTGCTTTATGCACCGCAGGAGGTGATGTTGCTTTTGCTGACATTGGGATCTGGCACGCATGGGGCCCGACGCAATGCTGTGTGCAGCAGGTAATGCGCAGAAGAACAATGCTAAGATGTTAATTAGAGTTATGTGCAACATGGGGCCGCGTGCAGTTACCCCTATTGCTTCCCGAAGTGTTTGTGAGAGTGTTTGTGGCGAAAGCGACGCTGGCGATATTCCCTGTAGACGAGGCCACTGAGGCGACTGTATACATATTTTATTAGAGCCGTTTCCCCTCTGTCAGGCAAATTATTTGTTCGACATAAAAATGTTTGACTGTCTGATTTAGCGTTGCCATAAAGAATCGATATTTTGATTCATAAATCAACTTTGGTAGTGGGCAATTTGGTTTGAGTTTCAGTTTGTTTACAGGCACTATTTTCATTTGTTTAAATTATTTATTAAAAATGGAGGAAAATACCAATCTAGATGAAATGCTGACCTGCTACACACACAGTGTCATTTATTCTGTCTTCAGTGTCTATTGTTATGTTTTAATGGATGTTTTTGCCACTTTTATTCCTTTTGTTTAGAACTGTTTTGAATTATTTTGTGTAGTCTATATACATTCATTAATATGAAGAGTCATATTGTCTTGTAAATCAGCATTTTTTTATGTTTTGGTTCAGTAATTTTACTTTAATGGCAATGAAAAGGCTTTAAGTCAGTAATTGAAATGCCAAATGTTCACAAATGGTAATTTCATTGGTATTTAAAAAATTTGACCGTCTTTCACTGCAAAACCCTCTAAGTGCATTATGTGCGCTGTGATACGTATTGTGGTCCAGATACTCACAAGAGGCGCAAGTTTAAATGTAAGCTAAACTTTGCGCACTTTGCTGAAAAAAATCGTTGTGCCGTTTATGCCAACAAAACGGACTTTCTGAATGGCCTGAGGCCGAGATTAGGCAGATTTGATTGCGAAAGTGTTTGATGAATGTATAATACGTGCCGAGAGCATTCGGTTAATATAATTATCTCATTTTTGACGGATGTGGCGTTTATCGGCTTCATACAGTTAATTTACTTAAATGTTTAATATGTATTTTAGCGGCATCTAGTGGTAAGATTACGAATTGCAATCAACCTCAATTTCGAAATGCTCTGAGAAGCTACGATAGCTACCACAGGACAAACATGTCGTCGTCTAAGACAACGTAGGGATGAAACGTGCGCTGTAGAACAGTTTGTCTATTTAGGGCTACTGTAGAAACATGATGGCAACTTCCATGTCGGGAACCCGCGGTGTATGGAGATAAAAACAGCTCATTCTAAGGTATTAAAAACAATATAGGTCATTATGTAAGGTCTTTATATACCACTATTAATATTGTTATGTATATTTTATTGCATTTCTGTCAAGAGATCCTACTAAAATCCTACACAATGCACCTTTAAATGTTCATTTTCTTTTTAATTTATCACATTTCATTGTTTTTCTTAAATGCATTAAGCAACCTTTATAAGCAATGTTGTCGTCTTCATAACCGGCGCATCCGGTTTTATCAAAGGAATCTGAGTTTTTGGGATGTACAAACATTCGCTGTGATTCTTCATCATTGTGGTTGAATCTTTCTGAGAAGGAAGCGAGATATAATGGCTCTTGCGTAAAAACAGCCGCTGGCCTCAGGAAAGGGATTTGGGTGTCTGGAGACAAGCAGGGCCATATGGAGCAGGCTAAGATAGCAAGGCACACGTTCAGAATAATGGATGATGTGTCATGTTTCATGTTGCTAAGAAGCCATCAAGAGACCTGGTTGGGGAAAATCAAAAGACGCACGTACAGTAAAAGCGACCGTTGCTGCGTTTAAAGATATCACTGCTTCCATCAAACCACGTTGCTCTGTGTTTGCCTGAGCCCATTAATGGGATGAGGATTTTTGAGAAATGACATTGTCGTCATTGTATGTGGTGAAAAACTTTGGTAAAGACTTTAACAAAATGTAGGTCTGGCTGTTGAATAGTACATCTTCTGGCACTTACAAAAATTAACCAGGGTTTTTCTACAGTTCAACTTGTTTTTATAAGTTATGTCAACTTAACACAAGTCAAAACCTAAAACAGTAGGTTAAATGGACCTGCAAAACAAAAAGTTGTTTTAACTTCATGCTGCATTTTTTTTTACAGTGTTGAATATTTTTAAATGATAGTCTAATATTGGGTTCACACCAGACGCGTTTGAGGCGTCAATTTTGCGTCTACCTCGTGTAGTTGGACGTAGTTGAACGTTTTAAGTGTACTCGCTTCATTCTCGGGTAAAATTGTAGTCATCAAGACATTCACGAGGAAATTGCGTCATGGGAGGGGCTTCTGCGACTCCACTCGCTTCTTGTATTCACGTCACTACTAGAGCAAGTTCCTGATTGGTTAACACAGCGCGTTTTTTCACCAAGTTCAAACTTTTCAACTTGCGTGTTTCCCGCGGCAATGCTCAATTCGCGACATTTACGCGAACTAGAAGCTAATGCTGCATTCACACCAGCCGTGGTAGAGGCGTCGCGAGTGATTTCAATGTTAAGTCAATGTAAAGACGCGTTGACGCGTCTGGAGGTCTTGCAGCGCGAATTAGGTGTTTAGAGTGGCGCGGTAGACACAATTCCACCTCATTCGCGCCCAAAGATCTCCAGTCTTTACATTGACTTAACATTGAAATCACTCGCGCTTGACGCCTCTACCGTGGCTGGTGTGAACACAGCATTAGAAGGCGATTTGCACCAAAAAGTCAAAATTAAATGACGATTTTTTTTGTCCCATATGTGTCAAAAAAAATTTATATGACTGATCAGATGAAGACTTTTCTTTAAATAACATGCTTTCTGATGTGGTCAAATAATAAGAAATGCTTGTCATATTTCATCCCTTAAACACGAATGTAGAATCGCTCGTCCCCAGATGTTGTGTCAACAGATCCGAATCCTCACCACAGAGGGCCGAGGTCACGACCCGGCGACAACACGCACCTAACATCCGCCTCCGCGGGCCTGTCTACCGTTCCATCATCAATCCATAAATATTACAACGGTCTAAACATCACAATCTCCTATGCTCTCAAAACACAGAGCTGAATTGATAGATGGGGGGATGAGTGATAGATGTTTTCTACCACTCCTCGCTCTGGATCAGAAACGCCGGGGCTGTTTTTCTTTTCACCGGGGGAGTTTTTCCACTTTTTCTTTTTTGCCCGTCCGCTAAGTGCGACCCCTCCCAACGCTTTTCCTTTTCCAGCTTTCTACCTGCATGCGAAATGCGTCTGCATGCCCCTAACCTCGCTTTTTCCTGCGGTGTCAGAGCCACCCTTAAGTGCTGTTGCCGATACCCATGAGTAAGCCCCATAAAAGCCGCGCCGTCGCAGCGGCCGTTATTGTTTCTTGCGGATGATTGATTGATGGATGAGGGCTGACACTTCAATGAAGCCATTTCCACCGGCATCTCTATCCGATGATGTGCAGCGTATATTTTCTATCTACGCCTCATTGCACGCCTGTGTCATTCCTGGAAGTTCATTTACACCATGTTCCCTGAAGGACCTTTTTTGCCCATCTCCCTTTTCCTTTCTTTTTTTTTTTACAAACCTTTATTTCTTCTCTGCTCTTGTGTCATGAAATAATGCTGTTTGTGTGGGGGTCGGGATCATTTGTGCACTGTGACAAAACAAAAGGCATAGAGAGGTTACTTACAGCAGTCGTGTTAAATTTAATGTAGTGCACACATGATACTTAGATTTCAATGGGTTTAGTTAATTTTTCCTGTGCCGTGCATGTTTTTATTATACCCATATAATATTATTTCTAATATTATATCCCATATTATTCATATGTGAGCCTGGACCTCAAAACCAGTCATAAGGTATATTTGTTAGAATAGCCAACAATACATTGTATGGGTCAAAATAATTTCTTTTATGCCAAAAATCATTGATATTACCTAAAGATCATCTTCCATATATACTTGCTGTAAATATATAAAAACTTTATTTTTGTGATTGTATGCAGTTGCTAAAGACTTTATTTGAACAACTTTAAAGGGGACAATTCATAATAAATTTTTAAGATGTCAAATAAATCTTTGGTGTCCCGAGAGAACGTATGTGAAGTTTTAGCTCAATATATCATAAAGATAATTTATTATAGCATGTAAAAATTGACACTTTGCACTGCAAAAAATTCTTTTCAAGAAAAAAAATTCTTAGTATTTTTGTCTTGTTTTCAGTAAAAATATCTAAAAAAAATTCTTAAATTAAGATGCTTTTTCTTAATGAGCAAAACGACCCAAGAAAAAATTTGATAAATTTATTTGTGTACATGGCACGAAATTCAGCTTTTTTCGCGCCCATGGCATGACTTTCTTTTTCGTGTCATTTTATGTATTGTTTTCTTATTTTTTCCCTATTTTTAAAATCATTGTTGGGGGTGGGGTTAGATTTGGGGTTTGGTTTAGGATGTACTTGTATGTATTGGTTTCTACATGTTTTGTTTTTTCGCTTTTAAAACTATTCTCGTCTGGAGTTTGGGTTAGAGTTGGGGTTTGGTTTAGGACAGGGGTAGGCAAGTTCGGTCCTACAGAGCCGCAGTCCTGCATATTTTAGCCTAAGCACTAATAATCTAACCTGATGTCTAAATCCTTAAGACATTGATTAGCTTGTTCAGGTGTGTTTGATTAGGGTTGGAACTAAACTCTGCAGGACTGCGGCTCTGTAGGACCGAACTTGCCTACACCCGGTTTAGGATGTCTAAAAATGTAAAAGAAAGTGATTCTAACCCCAAGCGACAATGATAAGAAAATAGGAAAAAACACTGAGAAAACAAAATATAAAATGAAAAAAAAAAGTTGTATTTATAGAAATTCATAGAAATTTGTGCGAGTGACACGAAAAAGACATTCGTGCTCAAGACACGAAACAAGGCGGAATTTCGTGCCATGGACACAAATAAATTAATCAAATTTTGCGTGACTATAACATGACTTTCCATGAGATCAGTCTGGGAAAAAGTCAGATTTTCATGATATGTCTCCTATAAAGGCAATTTTCTAAATATTTTGATATTTTTGCACCCTCATTTAACAGATTTTGAAACAGTTGTATCTCGGCCAAATATTGTCCCATAAAAAAGACCCATATAATGACCTCTATAACTGGTTTTGTGATACAGGGTCACCTATATCACAAGTAGGCTATGATGGCGTGAGTTTTAAATACTTGCAACACTTTGTTGCTGCTCATAATAAAGCAATTTTTTTTCAGCCTGAGTTTTTACAAGTTGGCAATTCGTATGAATTCATATGAAGTTAATCATGCAAAAACGTACAATAATCATAAAAATCTATAAGAAAACCCCACCCCTAACCCAAACGTCACCAGGGTCAAGGCAAATCGTACCGAAATGTATTAATGTGGTCATACAAATTCGTACGAAGTTAATCATGCAAAAATGTACGATGATCACAAAAATCTATAACAAAACCCCACCCCTAACCCCAATGTCACAGGGGTCAAGGCGAATCGTACCGAAAGGTATGAATGTGGTCATACAAATTCGTACAAAGTTAATCATGCAAAAATGTACGATAATCACAAAAATCTATAACAAAACCCCACCCCTAACCCCAATGTCACAGGGGTCAAGGCAAATCGTACCGAAAGGTATGAATGTGGTCATACAAATTTGTACGAAGTTAATCATGCAAAAATGTACGATAATCACAAAAATCTATAACAAAACCCCACCCCTAACCCCAATGTCACAGGGGTCAAGGCAAATCGTATAAAAATGTACGAATGTGGTCATACGAATTCGTACGAAGTTAATCATGCAAAAACTTGCGATAATCATAGAAATCTATAACAAAACCCCACCCCTAACCCCAATGTCACAGAGGTCAAGGCAAATCTTACAAAAATGTACGAATGTGGTCATACGAATTCGTACAAAGTTAATCATGCAAAAACGTACGATAATCATAAAAATCTATAACGAAACTCCACCCCTAACCCCAACGTCACAGGGGTCAAGGCAAATCGTACAAAAATTTATGAATGTGGTCATATGAATTTGTACGTAGTTAATCATGCAAAAGCGTACGATAATCATACAAATCTATAACAAAACTCCACCCCTAACCCCAACGTCACAGGGGTCAAGGCAAATCGTACAAAAATGTACGAATGTGGTCATACGAATTTGTACGAAGTTAATCATATAAAAACGTATGATAATCATAAAAATCTATAACAAAACCCCACCCCTAACCCCAATGTCACAGGGGTCAAGGCAAATCATACAAAAATGTACGAATGTGGTCATACGAATTCGTACAAAGTTAATCATGCAAAAACGTATTATAATCATAAAAATCTATAACGAAACTCCACCCCTAACCCCAACGTCACAGGGGTCAAGGCAAATCGTACAAAAATGTACGAATGTGGTCATACGAATTCGTACGAAGTTAATCATGCAAAAACTTATGATAATCATAGAAATCTATAACAAAACTCCACCCCTAACCCCAACGTCACAGGGGTCAAGGAAAATCGTACAAAAATGTACGAATGTGGTCATACGAATTCGTACAAAGTTAATCATGCAAAAACGTATGATAATCATAAAAAATCTATAACAAAACCCTACCCCTAACCCCAATGTCACAGGGGTCAAGGAAAATCGTACAAAAATGTACGAATGTGGTCATACGAATTCGTACAAAGTTAATCATGCAAAAACGTATGATAATCATAAAAATCTATAACGAAACTCCACCCCTAACCCCAACGTCACAGGGGTCAAGGCAAATCGTACAAAAATTTACGAATGTGGTCATACGAATTCGTACGAAGTTAATCATGCAAAAACTTATGATAATCATAGAAATCTATAACGAAACCATACCCCTAACCATAATGTCACAGGGGTCATACGAATTAATATGAATAAGCCACCTCGTAAAATACATACAAAATGCAATGAGATAAAATTGTTTTTTTTTTTATAAAATGTGCAAAATTCGATTTTTTTAATATTTTTTTTTTAAAAGGAAATAAATTGAATGTAAAAAACTTAAAATATTAATTTTGATTAATGTCCTTTCTTTCTTTTCCATGCAGTTAAAGTAAAGCAACTACAGGGTTCAAACTTTGAAAAGCATTCAAGATGGAACAAACTAAATAAAAATATAAACTGAAAGCCAATCTGAATGATTTCTAAGTTGTATGTGTTTGATATCAAATGAGGGTGAGTGAGTCATTTTCAGTTTCCATTATCATTTTTTTAGCTAAAATATTCCTTTAATAAAGTTATAGAGTACATTTCCAGAAGTCTGTCTAATCCTATTAAAAGATATATTTCTTTAAATTAGCATATCCACGGCAAGCATATTGATCTTTACATGCAGGCTACACACTTCCTACGGATAACAGTAGAGACTCTTGACTCCCTGTTAGTGTTTAAGGCAATTAGACTCCGCGTTGGTCAGCGAGCTGCTAGTACTAAACCTCTCTGTTGTTGCTTCCAGAATATTGTTAGCGATTTTTCAGATGGTGAGCTGAAGAAGAAGATGGCATTTGAGGACAATTCCTCATTTTTATCTCATATGGAGAGCAGATGGCAGGCCTGTATCCGTGCAGAACTCTTTCTGGGATGACAGCCATGAGATTCCCCCTCAGGTGCCATTGGAGCCCTCATGTGCCGGGAGTGTGATGGTTGAGACATGGCATCTTCTCGTGAAAGAATGGCTCTGTGTTCTCACTTCCTAATGGTGCCTGCTAACGACCTAATATTTCAAATGTATGTGTGCGCACATAGAGACTCCAACAGAACGGACGCGGTTTCATCCACTTAGTTTTGCATGTAAGAAAATAACAAGCATTATGTTTAGTCTATGGTGAATGTTCTGGGTTTTTACGTAAACTTAATGTCCATGGATAGGATTTGTGCAACACAATTTCATATAAAACGTAACTATTTAACGAAGTGGCTATTTCGTATGATATGATTCCTACAAATACGTACAAGAATGAAGCTCCACCCCCTAAACTTAACGACACTGAGGAGAAAACAAATTGATGAAATAAATACAGATGAAATTTTACAAATTTGCCACCTCGGAAAATAGTTAGGAATTGTCAATCTAAAAAACAGTAAATCACAAAAAATTGGATTTGGATCACAGATGTATGGCTTGAGTTTGCAGTATTCAGGTCTATGTAAGCAATGCTGTGTTAATCCTTACACATAGTTACCGGGCTATATTTTAGCTGCTCATGACATGAGTCAGTTATTGGATATAATGACGACAGGGTTTTAGGCAAATCTGTCACACTAGTCTCATGTAATGTTGTATTGGTTATGAACTATGATTATATATTTTTCAAAGTTTTGGCATATTTTAAACATTCACAGTGTTGGCCGTCACCACTTGACTTCTACTGTAAGTGAACTTGTGTTTTTTGACAAATGGGCAAGTTAAAATTATTGTCAGTAAAAATCAAGTGCTTGCCACAAATGCTGGATTGCTGCATACAAAATAATCTGTATTCATTCCTTAATCATTACTAGGTAGGCAATGATGTACATTTTTTTGTGTGTGTGCCAATACCGATATTCAATTACTTACGGCGCATTCACACAGGGTGTAAGTGTTGACGCTTTCTATTCACTTTTAATGGGTGACGTCAAGCGTTGGTGAATTGAATTGTGGATCCGTTGGCGCCATGTCACTGCTGTTGCTCGCGGCAGAACTTGAACATTTCTCAACTTTTTAAGCGGCAACGCGAGCGTCAGCCAATCAGATTGCCTTATGCAAACAACCTAGGCAGAGCCAGCCAATTATGTTTATGGTGGACCGGAGCATGTTCTGCGGCCACTGTGATTGGCTGTTGGCCACGCTTCAGACAAGCCTTCCGTCAAGCGTTAACGCTTTTGCCCCGTGTGAATGTACCGTTAGAGTCATATGCACCAATCCCGTGGGTGCTTTGGGGCTCAAACACCCACTGATATGGCCGAGCACCTATGATAAAATGCCAGATATGCTTAAATAATTTTATTAAAATCTCTTTTGAAAATCAGGAGTCGCACAGAAAATGCGATCGTGCCGCTTTCATCCTCCTTTCCAATGTGCTTGGGTGCTCATTGTGCCGAGCACCTACTGGTGAAAAAAAAATCGGCACGTATGCTTATGCTACGTACACACCAAACGCAAGGTATCGCGTTACTCGCTCTAGATTACTCACAGGATTTAACTTTGTGTAATGCGAATTTTACACTCGAGTTGAATATTTTTAGGGTTTGAGGCGAATAGCGGATGTTTTCGCAGCAAAAGCGCCACTCATATCGCGTCATTCGCACTGTGATTGTATAATTAATTTCTGTTTTTGTCTGATTGTCATGTATTGGTAACTCGACTGCTTTTTCCTATTTTCAAACCATTGTCACTTCGGTTTAGGGTTAGATTTGGTGTTTGCATTAGAATGTTACTTTGTGTATTGGTTTATACTATTTTTTCGGATTTTTTTATATGTCGCCTGGCGTTAGGGTTAAAGTTGCGTTTGGGTAAGGATGTCATTTTATGTAAATATAACCCTAAACTGAAGCGACAATGGTAAGAAAATAGGAGAGTTGAGTAACCAATACGTGATAATCACACGAAAACAGAAATTCGTTATACAATCACGAAAAAACGTGGAAATTTGTGATAATATCACAAAAAAAGAATCAAACATTTACGTGACTATATAACAACATTTCGTGAGACTGGGCTGGAAAAATAGCAGATATGCTTAAATAATTGTATTAAAATCGCTTTTGAAAATCGGGAGTTGCACAGAAAATGCGATTGTGGCGCTTTCCTCCTCCTTTCCAAAGCACTTGGATGCTCCTGTAGCATCTGCGGTTGCTAAGCAACCGAAGTGTTGTGCGAAGTTGTGCCGAGCACCAACTGGTGAAAAAAGCACGTATGCTTATGCTACGTACACACCAAACGCGAGGTATCCCGTTACTCGCTCTAGATTACTCACGTGATTTAACTTTGTGTCATGCTAATTTTTCATTCAATTTGAATATTGTTAGCGTTTGAGGCAAATAGCGAATGTTTTCGCACCAAAAGCGCCACCCATATCACGTAATTCGCACTGTGATCGTATAACAAATTTCTGTTTTTGTCTGATTGTCATGTATTGGTTACTCAAATGCTTTTTCCTATTTTCAAACCATTGTTGCTTAGGTTTAGGGTTAGATTTGGTGCTTGCATTAGAATGTCACTTTATATATTGGTTTATACTATTTCTTCAGATTTTTTTTTATATGTCGCCTGGCGTTTGGGGCAGAGTTGGGTTTGGGTAGGGATGTCATTTTATGTAAACCTAACCCTAAACTGAAGCGACAATGGTAAGAAAATAGGAGAGTTGAGTAACCAATACGTGATAATCACACGAAAACAGAAATTCGTTATACAATCACGAAAAAACGTGGAAATTCGTGATAATATCACAAAAAAAGAATCAAACATTTACGTGACTATATAACAACATTTCGTGAGACTGGGCTGGAAAAATGGCAGATATGCTTAAATAATTGTATTAAAATCGCTTTTGAAAATCGGGAGTTGCACAGAAAATGCGATCGTGGCGCTTTCCTCCTCCTTTCCAAAGCACTTGGGTGCTCCTGTAGCATCTGCGGTTGCTAAGCAACCTAAGTGTTGTGCGAAGTTGTGCCGAGCACCAACTAGTTAAAAAAAGCATGTATGCTTATGCTACGTACACACCAAACGCAAGGTATTGCGTTACTCGCTCTAGATTTCTCACGGGATTTAACTTTGTGTAATGCGAATTTTACACTCGAGTTTAATATTTTTAGCGTTTGAGGCGAATAGCGCATGTTTTCGCAGCAAAAGCGTCACTCATATCGCGTCATTCGCACTGTGATCGTATAACTAATTTCTGTTTTTGTCTGATTGTCATGTATTGGTTACTGGACTGGTTTTTCCTTTTTTCAAACCATTGTCACTTCGGTTTAGGGTTAGATTTGGTGTTTGCATCAGAGTGTTACTTTGTGTATTGGTTTATACTATTTTTTCTGATTTATTTTTTTATATGTCGCCTGGCGTTAGGGTTAGAGTTGGGTTTGGGTAAGGATGTCATTTTATGTAAATCTAACCCTAAACCGAAGCGACAATGGTAAGAAAATAGGACAGTTGAGTAACCAATACGTGATAATCACAAAAAATGCAGAAATTTGTGATAATATCACAAAAGAGAATAAAAAATTTATGTGACTATATAACAAAATTTCATGAGACTGGGCTGGAAAAATGCCAGATATGCTTAAATAATTTTATTAAAATCGCTTTTGAAAATCGTGAGTCGCAAAGAAAATGCGATGGTGCCACTTTCCTCCTCCTTTCCAAAGTGCTTGGGTGCTCCCCAGTGATTGCAGTTCTTAAGCAACCTAAGTGTTGTGCGACGTCGTGCCGAGCACCAACTGGTGGAAAAAGAAATCGGCACCTATGCTTATGCTACGTACACACCAAACGCGGGGCATCGCGTTACTCGCTCTAAATTACTTGCGGGATTTTATTTTGTGTAATGCGAATTTTTCGCTCAAGTTGAATATTTTTAGCAGTTGACGCAAATAGCACGTGTTTTCGAAGCAAACGCGCTGCACATGTCGTGTCATTCGCATTGCCCCGCGTGAGGACACGTCTCATCGCGTCTTTGAATTGACTTTGTATGTAATCTACTCGCGCAAATCGTTTGGTGTGTATGCCCCATTAGAATGATATATTCAGGCTTGTATTTAAACAATTGGCCCATGTCTGTTATTGTGAAAAAATGCTTTTATCTGACAATACAGATTATATGCCAATCTATCCTACACAGTCTCACAGAGGTTCTTGATATAGTCGCGTAAATTTTTGATTCTTTTTTCATCGCGAATTTCCGCATTTTTTTGTGATCTTATAACGAATTTCTGTTTTCGTGTGATTGTCACATATTGGTTACTCAACTGCTTTTTCCTATTTTCAAACCATTGTTGCTTCGGTTTAGGGTTAGATTTGGTGCTTGCATTAGAATGTCTCTTTATGTATGGGTTTATACAATTTTTTCTGATAAATTTTTTTATATGTCGCCTGGCGTTTGAGTTAGAGTTGGGTTTTGGTAGGGATGTCATTTTATGGAAATCTAACCCTAAATCGAAGCAACAATGGTTTGAAAATAGGACAAAACAGTTGAGTAACCAATATACGTGACAATCACACGAAAACAGAAATTCGTTATACGATAACGAAAAAAAAACAGAAATTTGTGATAATATCACGAAAAAAGAATCAAACATTTACGTGACTATATATCAAAATTTCGTGAGACTGGGTTGAAAATATTGGTGCATCCCTATTTATAAATGTCTGTAATGCTTGATTCAATCAATCAATCAATCAGAGATTCTGAGATCAACTATTTTTTTTATATTAATTTTTATGTTCATTTATGTATTTATTTAGCATGTAAGTAGCAAAACTTGTCAATTAACCATAATCTCAAATAAAACTGTGACAATGTGATAACAACATTGACATGTAGCTACAGTACAGTACAGTACAGACATTGCTACAGTAGGTCTACAGCTCAGCTTCGGTCTTGTATGTAAACTTTACTGATTTACCGTTTCTTGCACATTTGTTTTGTGACCTTTGCCCGTATGCAGCATAGATACTAAACCGAAAATGAATGCCTTGAACTTCCGTGTGTCCCACCAGGACCTTTTTGTTTTTGTGTCGCAGGCTATTTCACAGTGACAGTGAAAATATAGCATGTTCGAAAATCCTCATCAAAATATCAGCGAGAAGGTGTGGACACGTCTTAAAAGCCTCCTGCATTTTTGATGACCCGATCTTCTATCCCTTATCCCGAGATGAAGTGCCTCATAAGCAGAGGTGAGTATTCGGCCCCCGTATTTATTACGCACAGGGCTCCCAAATGAGAAGAGAGGTGATTGGACTCTGGCGTATATTTCCCCTGCGTCTTTGTTTGGCGTGTCATTCTTTATCAGTAATCACCTTCGAGGGCGGTGTAACTCTCGTTTGTGAGTGGCTGCCCTCTCTCTTGCTCCGAGAGCCGGTGGACAGTAGGACCATCCATAACGCCCCGATGCATTACCGGCCGCATTCACCCCATGCAGAGACAGGCATTCAAGTGCACGGCCTGGGGAACAACACCTCTGGGGACCTATCGCAAGTCTGTCATGCTGTAAGATATGAAAGATGCTAGGCTATGCTAATATGAATTTTGTGTGCTTACTCTGCTGAAAAGATCAGCTTAGACCAGCATTTATTTCCGTGCTAGTCCGAGCTGGTTTGCGCTGGTTAGTGCCACACTCTTAAAAATAAAAGCTGGTTAAGCTGGTCAACAAGTATCAGCTGGTTCAGCTATATAAGAAGTCTAGTTAAGCTATGGACAGGTGTCATCAGTGTATGGATCATAATAAATTTAATGTGTAGCCGTATGGGTATCGATTCAGATTTTCCAGATTGATTGGATTTCGATTCACAAGCTACTGTATCAAATCGATTCGATTCGCAATTAGATTATCGATTCTGATTCTCGGGTGGATTTTTATCAATTCAACTCAATGAATATAGATTATATAGAGTATTATATTATATTATTTTAGAATATATTAGAATATAGACTGAATTAATGAATGACAGGCTCGCCTCTGGCTCCTTGGTGACATTGTGCAAGGCAAAAAAGAGGTTGACATCTACACTGCAAAAAAAAATTTCAAGAAAAAACATTCTTAGTATTTTTGTCTTGTTTTCAGTAAAAATATCTAAAAATTCTTAAATTCAGATGCTTTTTCTTGATGAGCAAAACGACCCAAGAAAATACGTCTAGTTTTAAGACCAAAAATATCAAATTTAAGTGATTTTGTGCCTAAAACAAGCAAAAAAATCTGCCAGTGGGGTAAACAAAAATGTATTGAAAATTTTTCTTAAACACTAAATTCAAGAAAAATGTTGCTAACCCCATTGGCAGATTTTTTTGCTTGTTTTATGCACAAAATTACTTACATTTGATATTTTTGGTCTAAAAACTAGACCTTTTCTTGGGTTGTTTTGCTCATCAAGAAAAAGCATCTTAATTTAAGAATTTGTAGATATTTTTGTACTGTTTTCACAAGACAAAAATTTTAAGATTTTTTTTTCTTGAAAATCATTTTTGCAGTGTAGTGGAGAAGACTAGTAATTACATTAACGTTAATCTTAAATTCAATGTTTGCTGAAAAAATATGGGAAAAAATGGATTTGTGGCCTTTGAGAAACGAATTTGAGTTAACCACGTAAAAAAAAAACGATCTTGTTTTTGGCAAATAATATCTAAAAATTCTTACATTTAGATGCTTTTTCTTGATGAACAAAGAAAAACTGCCAATGAGGTAGGCAACTTTTGTCTTGATTTTTTTCTTGAATTTAGTGTTTAAGAAAAAATTTCAAGATTTTTTTGACATACACTGCAAAAAACGATTTTCAAGAATAAATGTTCTTAGTATTTTTTTTCTTGTTTTCAGTAAAAATATCAAAAAATTCTTAAATTAAGATGCTTTTTCTTGATGAGCAAACGACCCAAGAAAATAAGTCTAGTTTTTAGACCAAAACTCAAATTTAAGTGATTTTGTGCATAAAACAAGCAAAAAAATCTGCCAATGGGGTAAGCAAAAAAATCTTAAAATTTTTTCTTAAACACTAAATTCAAGAAACATTCAAGAAAAATTTGTTTACCCCCATTGGCAGATTTTTTTTTGCTTGTTTTATGCACAGAATAAAATTTGATATTTTTGGTCTAAAAACTTTCTTGGGTTGTTTTGCTCATCAAGTAAAAGCATCTTAATTTAAGAATTTGTAGATATTTTTACTAAAAACAATACAAACTACACTGCAAAAAATAAGATGTTCAAGAAAAAAAAAATCTTAGTTTTTTTTACTTGTTTTCAGATTTTTTTTCCAAAAATTCTTAAATTAAGATACTTTTTCTTGATGAGCAAAAAACTGTCAATGGGGTAAGCAAATTTTTCTTGATTTTAGTGTTTAAGAAAAAAATTTAATTCAATATTTTTTTGCTTACCCCATTGGCAGATTTTGTTGCTTGTTTTTTTATTTTGCATAAAATAACTTAAATTTGATATTTTTGGTCTAAAAACTAGACTTATTTTCTTGAGTCATTTTGCTCATCAAGAAAATACATCTTAATTTAAGAATTTTCAGATATTCTTACTGAAAACAAGACAAAAATAAAATTTTTATTCTTGAAAATAATTTTTTGCAGTGTATGTCTAATAAGTTTTTCTTTATTCCAAGCTATTCAATGCTACGTTTTAACCTTTTCATCAGAAACCATATAACATCCACCCTTGTCCATGCTTGCTTACCAACCTTATCTCACTGGAATTTGTAAATGTTTTACAAAGTGGCTAATTCAGATGTATTTATACAAAGTCAATTGGAGAAAAAGCAATAATGACACCCCACTCCTAACTTCACCCCTTAACCAAACGTCACTGGGGTGAAAGCAGATCACACTAAAACATTTCATATGAATTAGCCACCTTGTAAAATAGTTAGATCTTTGTTAATCTGCGTTGAACCGTTTTAGAGCTTTTGAACAGTTTTTTAATTACGTCTCGATCTCAAAACAGAACCACACCCATCCGGCAAGGCAATGCAACCGATCGGCTAATGCGTGCTGACACTGAAAACTACACCCACTGAAATGAGGAGCAGCAAATTGGGTTATTCATCTTCACCTGGCGGTAATCTAGTTGATAAGCACTATGTACGTAGATCTCACGGGGGAGAGGGAATGTGATTACTGAGAGCAGAGCCCGTGATGCCTGAATCACAGTAAAAGGGCCTCTGGTGATCGCAGGGATGGACCCCTAACCAACACATTTGAATAAGACAAAGAAAACAAGTCGTTTTCATTTCTCGCAGATGTAGTGCCTTGTGGCTCTGGTCAGGCTTTGCATGAAAAAATGGAAATGGCGAAATAAACGCGCTTGTTTTACTGACTAATGAGAGGAAGCTGATCCGAATAGTGCTTGAGTGAGTTATCATCTGTTTCTGCTTCAGAGAAACTTGCTCTATTTCCTTTCTTTGCCATACCTCGATTGTTTTTCCCCAAGAGTAGTGTGCATTCACCTGAGAAATCAAGCCGGCGTAGAGAGCAGTCTGACTGGTGTAAATAAAGAACAAAAGCTAAAGAGATTCGGCTGTCCGTCAGCCACGGCAGGATACAACATTATCTCAACCCAGACTGCCTGGAAGTTGGAGGTAATGTCCGGGAAACTGCCGCTTTTTCTTATGATTTTTGTTTTACTCAATCATACAAAAAGATGTCATGGTTTTCATTGTTACCTGGCTGTGTTCATCTAAGTATCTTTGGCTCATTTTTTTTTTTAAATATAGCTTGCGTTGTCTTAATTTTAAAAATGCTAAAATGTAGCTTAAGGTTTCTTTAAAACTGTATTTTTTGAGCAGTGAAATCTAATTGGACAAGCTTTATTTAAAGCCATTGTAAAAGTGCAGATGTTTGTTACGCTAATGAACAATTATGATTAGGGATGCACCGATACCGATACTGGTATCGGGTATCGACCTCGATACCACATTTTCTAAAGTACTCGTACTCGTTAAAAGTCCCCCGATACCTGGAATCGATACCACGGTCTGAGAAATGTCTATGTTTGAGCGGCGTGTAAGGGGTTAATGCCTCTTGTGTTGTCCAAAGAGGCAGAGTTTACAACAAACTGGAAAACTAGTCCTTTGTTTTTTTGTTAAATTATATAATTAAAGCTGTTACCTGTAAATTTAAATCATGTTTTTTTATTAAGTACTCGGTATCGGTATCGGCATCGGCAAGTACTGAAATGCAAGTACTCGTACTCGTATTCCAAAAAAAATGGTATCGGTGCATCCATAATTATGATTGTACAAAAGATAATTGTGGCAAAATTATTTGCATATTTCTTTTAACTCTGGCTTTTATCACATTGGTGCTATTTTCCAAAAATGTGTGGCCATGCGTTACCATGATCTTACAGCCCAGTCTCACGAAATTTGTTATATAGTCACGTATTTTTTTGATTCTTTTTTCGTGATATTATCACAAAAGTTTGCGTTTTTTCGTTATCGTATAACGAATTCCTGTTATATCGTGTGATTATCACGTATTGGTTACTCATCTGTTTTGTCCTATTTTCTTACCATTGTCGCTTCGGTTTAGGGTTATATTTACATAAAATGACGTCCCTACCCAAACCCAACTCTAACCCTAACGCCAGGCGACATCTAAAAAAATAAATCAGAAAAAATAGTATATCAATAGTAAACCAATGTGAAGTGACATTCTAATGCAAGCACCAAATCTAACCCTAAACCGAAGCGACAATGGTTTAAAAATAGGAAAAAGCAGTTGAGTAACCAATACGTGATAATCACACGAAAACAGGAATTCGTTATACCATCACAAAAAAAGCGTGAAAATTCATGATAATATCACGAAAAAAGAATCAAAAAAATATGTGACTATATCATGAAACATTGTGAGACTGGGTAGGATCTTACCATGGGTCACTTTGCTGTATGCCGTGCCTAACAAACTCATTACCATGGTAAAATCGCTCTCGTGCATGCCTTTCATGGCATATGGCTTTGTTATATCCCGAACCCAAAAGATTTAACAAAACAAAATCCGTCAAAACGTGAACAGAATGTCGTGCCTCAGAAATGTTTATATTACATTAAATCATTGCGAGACGTCAACCCCTTGAATTATATCACCAATGTAAACATGGGGCCGTGCAAGCGAGAGTCCACCTTCTGCAGGTTTCAAAAAGAGCAGGGGACTTTGTTCTCTAAGAGGTGAATTATTTTCGTTCTTACCAGGAGTCAGTCCGAGCGTCTCATGACTTATGCATGCCATAGATTCGTCCTCTCCCTCCTAATGGCGCGAGATGTTGTCGTATTTGCCGACGTGATGCATAGATCCCCGGTGGCCGCGTAAAAACCGGCCGGGCCAGGTGCAACACTAATATCCCAGCCGTATCCAAACATTTCCTTTCAAAGTAACCAGCACGCAGGGGCCCATAAATTAGAGCCAAGATGTCGGGCTTCCAATAAGACCCTACCCTGAGCAATAAACTTT
This sequence comes from Paramisgurnus dabryanus, assembly GCF_030506205.2. Taxonomy (NCBI): domain Eukaryota; kingdom Metazoa; phylum Chordata; class Actinopteri; order Cypriniformes; family Cobitidae; genus Paramisgurnus; species Paramisgurnus dabryanus. The sequence goes on from NC_133357.1 coordinate 4,354,208, forward strand.
GACATTGGTGTGTGAAAAACGCCAGCCCTTTTTCATTGTCAAGTGTTACAAATTGATGAAATGAGTTCATCGATGTTCCCTGGTCATTATCCCTCTAGTGGCACTTTGTTTTACAGACAGGAGGGAAAGGGCCGGAGCAGATTAGGGGCCCCCGACACAGTTTATCAAACCAAATCTAATATCATCCATAAGAGGAGAATCTGGAAATCAATACTTCATTACTAAATTGTTACCGGGGATGAAGACTGATCGTGAGGGTTCAGAGATGTGTCTCGGCGGCCGGGGCACGGGAAGTTCAATGTCACCGACGAAGTGATAAGTAAAGACTTTGATGGGAAGAAACATTTCGGTAATGGGGCGCTGGTGCGGGAGGGCTGGGGGGTTGTCGGTAGGAAGAAATAATAGAAACTGAGTTTGCCTTTGATTGGGCCTTTGCTTTATAGCTTGAATAAGAGAAAGGTTCGGGGGTATCTCTCTTTCTTGACTTGTCCAATATCTCCAAGGCTTCTGGGTACGCGATGCTTTATGGTTGACTTAGGGTGTCGTCTCCGAGCAAACTCTCATTATGAAGAGATCGATTTACACGATAATCGAGTCTTTATTGTCCGTAATATAGATCTTTGTTTATTTGCACGTATTGTTCTGTGCGCACAGGTGCCGTGTTGAAGGTTGGAAAATGTGAGTTGATGTTTCGCATGGTGGAATTTTTCAATGTTGCTGCACATTACAGCTTAGTATAGATATAGAATCATTTATATTCAGCCTGTGCATAAACACAAGTTTTTAACTTCAACAACAAGTTGTTGACTTTAACCGCCCAGTGGAAAACCGCAAGTGTTAAAAGGACACTCCACTTTTTGGGAAAATATGCTCATTTTCCAGCTTCCCTAGAGTTAAACATTTGATTTTAACCATTCAGCTGATCTCTGGGTCTGGCGGTACCACTTTTAGCGTAGCTTAGCATAATTCATTGAATCTGATTAGACCATTAGCATCGCGCTAAAAAATAACCAAAGAGTTTCAATATTTTGCCTATTTAAAACTTGACTCTTCTGTATTTACATCGTGTACTAAGACCGACGGAAAATTAAAAGTTACGATTTTCAAGGCCGATATGGCTAGGAACTATACTCTCATTCTGGCGTAAAAATCAAGGACTTTGCTGCCGTAACATGGCTGCAGGAGGTGCAATGATATTACAAATAGTCTCCAGCTATTGAAAGTTACCAAGGGGACAACTTTTAATTTATTGTCGGTCTTAGTACACGATGTAACTACAGAAGAGTCAAGTTTTAAATAGGAAAAATATTGAAACTCTTTAGTTATTTTTTTTTGCGTGATGCTAATGGTCTAATCTGATTCAATGGATTATGCTAAGCTATGCTAAAAGTGCCAGGCCAGACTCGGAGATCAGCTGAATAAATTCCAAAACGGTAAAAATCAAATGTTTAACTCTAGAGGAGCTGGAAATGAGTGTATTTTCAAAAAAGTCCCTTTAATGTGCCTTTTGGGACAAGTATTATGCAGAGGCATGACTTTGTATGATGTACTACAGACCGAAGAAACTAGGGTGCGCTTTTGTTCATAATAATTTAAAATATAAAGCACGAATGATTGGTCTTGGAGTAAATATTTTTGCTAAGCAGCGCTACGCTGCATCGCTATTCCACTGTACGTCTCTAATTGGAACGCCATTGTCTAAACCATCCCGGCCGAATCCTCGCTCATTCTCTTACATTAAGACGTTCCCCACGTACATGTCGAGGCCCGCAGAGCCCCTTTTTCTCGCAGGTGACAAAGATAAACATTTTTTACGGCCGAGTTTGACATCGGCGGAGGGAGAAGACTTAGTCCAGTATCAGAGGCCCACGGCTAATGATTTTCGAGCAGCCCCCGACTGAGTCTTAAATGTCTGCAATATCCATAAACAACTCTATACTGTCCAATTAGGCAGACAGAGATGTACCGAGCTGTCAGACAGATTTGCATGGCTAAGCACCTGAGATCCTGCACATGATGGGGGGGAGGAGGGTTCGTCAGGCCGGAGAGAGAGAAAGACGAGCACAACGGATGACTTTCATTACTGCGTTTTGCCTTTTTCAACACACCCAATTACTGCCAGGATTAATTGATTATCTTACCTTTCATTTCAAAGCCCAATGCAGGGGTTGCTGCCTCTCCGTCGCACCTCGCGCACTTATTTCCTACGTGCTTTTTTTAAGCGTGTGCATTGTGCGGGTGCAAAACCTATTGGCCTGTTTTCCTGTGGGGATTTAATACATTTGTGCAATTTGAAGTTGAAAAAATCAGTTGCGGCCATTTGCAGCGGGCGATACCGGGCGTAATTGGGATTTATACCCTCGCCTGCCACCTCCTCTGCCCTGCCTGGCTTTTTCTCTCGGCAACAGGCCTGTCAGCGGGCAGGGATCTCCGGAGATTGTGACACTTCCCTGAGTACGTCTGATGGGAGTGAATCATGCTTTTTAGATTCATTATGGCACTTTATTTTTCCACTGGGTCTTTTCTCTGCTGTCCATCCGGCCTTGGTAGTGAGACGTGAGAGGGTGTATTAAAGGACAGACAGCGTACATATTTCACGACGTGCATGCGGTTCTGCTCCGCGGATCGGCTGAGATGCTCTGCTTTGTGTCGCTGTAAGTTTTGTCGTACATGCCGACCAGACAAAGAACTTAAAATGGCAAGTGTGTCTCGGTACGAGAGAATGTTGTCAAAGTCACATCAGGCTGTCCGTAATTTCTGGGTTAAAGCTTATTATGTAGAGAAGCATATGACGAGAGAGAGAAGAGAGTTCTGGTTATGTGTGTGTTTTTGCTGCTATAGAGTTATAGATATCGAATCATGATACTGAAGACCATAGGGATCTAGTTTTAGTCTATTCATGTAGCTCAGTTGGAAAAGCATAGTGTTAGCAGCACAAAAGGTAATGGGTTCGATTCCCATGGTAAACACAAACTGCACTGCAAAAAATTATTTTCAAGAAAACAATTCTTAGTATTTTTGTCTTGTATTCAGTTAAAGTATCTAAAAATCCTGAAATTATGATGTTTTTTTCTTGATGAGCAAAACAACCCAAGAAAATTAGTCTAGTTTTTATACCGAAAACATCAAATTTAAGTGATTTTGTGCATAAAACAAGCAAAAAAAATCTGCCAGTGGGGTAAGCAAAAAATTTCTTGAACATTTTTCTTAAACACTAAATTCAAGAAAAATTCAAGAAAAAATTGCTTAAGGAAATGCATCTTAATTTAAGAATTTTTCGATATTTGTATTAAAAACAACACAAACATTCTAAGTAAGAAAGTCATTTTTGCAGACTTTCTTTTCGTATTTTTGTCTTGTTTTATGCACAAATATCTAAAAATTTTCAAGTCAAGATGCAATTTCTTGATGAGCAAAACAACCTAAGAAAATAAGTCTAGTTTTAATACTTATCAAATTAAACTTAAATATCAAATTAATGTGAATTTGTGGATTAAATAAGCAAAAAAATCTGCCAATGGGGCAAGCAAAAAATCTTGAACTTTTTTCTTAAACACTTAATTCAAGAAAATTCAAGAAAAATTTGCTCACCCCATTGGCTTGTTTTATCCACAAATTCACTTAAATTTGATATTGTCTAAAAACTAAATTTATCTTGATTTAACCAAAAAATCTGCCAATGGGGTAAGCAAATTTTTCTTGAATTTAGTGTTTAAGAAAAATGTTCAAGATTTTTTGCTTACCCCATTGGCAGATTTTTTTGCTTGTTTTATGCACAAAATCACTTAAATTTGATATTTTTGGTCTAAAAACTAGACTTATTTTCTTGGGTTTTGCTCATCAAGACAATGCATCTTAATTTAAGAATTTTTAGATATTTTACTAAAAACAATATTTTTTTAAATTGCTCATTTCCTGCAAAAAAATCACTTTCTTACACTCCAAAAAATTATTTTCAAGAAAAAAAATCTTACTTTTTTTGTCTTTTTTGTCTTGTTTTCAGTAAAAATATCTAAAAATTCTTAAATTAAGATTATTTTTTTCTTGATGAAAAAAATGACCCAAGAAAATAAGTCTATTTTTTAGACCAAAAATATCAAATTTAAGTGATTTTGTGCATAAAACAAGCAAAAAAATCTGTCAATGGGGTTAGCAAAAAAAATCTTGAACATTTTTCTTAAATACTAAATTGAAGAAAAAATTGCTTACCCCATTAGCAGATTTTTTTGGCTTGTTTTATGCACAAAATCACTTAAATTTGATATTTTAGGTCTAAAAAATAGACTTATTTTCTTGTGTAATCTTACTTATCATGAAAAAGCATCTTAATTTAAGAATTTTTAGATATTTTTACTGAAAATAAGACAAAAATACTAAGAATTTTTTTTCTTGAAAATCATTTTTGCAGTGTACTTAGTATTTTTAAGTTACTGTAACTTTAAAGATTTAAAATAGTTGAAATGACTTGTACAGTCAATTTGATTATGCTTAACAAATAAAAGAAACATATTTTATACATTTTACAGTGAATCTATAAAATTTTAATATCATGAAGTATAAAAACTTCATCAGAGCCCATGAAGAGTCATTTATTATTATTTATACCACAGGACTGTTGAATGCTTTATTTTGATTGGTTGAGAAATGAATGAATGAGTATGCATTATTTTACGTAAAGACACACCTAACCTGTCAAATGTCTTGAAATAACCACCAGAGCAATGTCTGTGGTAACCGTGGTATAAGCGAAATAATTGACCTGTGGTGTAATGTCACCTCGGTTGCGCCATGCCGCATTACTTTGAATGTGCATTAATAAAAAAAAAAAATTGCGGCCTGTCGTCAATTATTCCTTAACATTTTCCCTTTATGAGGTGTCAGCACCTCCCAGAATAAAATTTTAGATAGTCAGCGATGTACGCAATACAGTAACATCTATTTTTGTATTCCCAAAACATGTTTTGAGAACATGCCATTACTTTTCTCACCAAAAATGTTGTTTCTGGCATGATCAGTTTCTTTCTGAGCGTGTGATTGCGTTTCATTTGAAGCACGTTATTTTGATCTCATACATTGGCACTGTTGACACCTCAGTATTCGACTGTCCCTCAAGCTCCCAATCTCTCCAGCATCGCACTTCCATTGGAACTAATTAATAAAAGTGTTTCAATCGCATTTCCCCCCTCCTGTAGTAATTAACAGCAACATCTGTTAAAGTTTCACTCAGCTCAGAAATAACAGCCCCTATGCACACTCACGGGGTGAAGAAGAAAATATGCAGAGGATGTGAAACGTTTAGATGGCTTGTTAGAATATGAAGGTTGTATCGATACGTTACGCGCATTGATCCCATCATGTTTTATTTTCTTGTCCGTACGCTCATTGGCAAGCAATCTTGGGTGGATTACAACATCTGATGCAAAGGAATCGATTTTGAAAGCTTTTGATTATGTCTGCCTTTTGAAATAGACAGATGAAAGGATCAATGCAGAGGTCAAGTACGGTCAGAGCAGTGAGCCCTTAAGCTAAATGTCAGGACGTGTGTTTATTTAGTGGGTGCTTTGTGCATTTTCAGATGAAAACTTGCAGTGCATGCTTCAAAATGTTCATTATTCGTTTCTGTCAAGGGGTTTCAAAATGTTAGGAGAGGTTTGTTTCCAATGCATCTGTGTTGAAAATGACAGATAATAATTTTGACTTGTCCCTCTGTGTATAGACGAACAGTAAACACATTTACAGTACATATGCTTTCACTTTCATAATAATAACCTGAAAAATGCTTTAATGGATCATCTAAATCAGGGGTATCCAAACTCGGTCCTGTAGGGCCGGTGTCCTGCAAAGTTTAGCTGAAACTTCCCTCAACACACCTGCCTGAAAGTTTCTAGTCTGTCTAGTACTTGTGCGACGATATTTCGCAAGGTCGGGTGAACTCTGACCTGCGAATTCGTATCACATGGAGCATTGTGACCAGTACAAAACCAGTATCTTTTTCCTCTACTGAAAAGCACAAATGGACAAAGCCAAAGATCATATTGATGCGTCCGACAAATACTTTCATGCTCAAAGTCTAGTGTGACCGTGGCTTGATTGACTGGATCAGGTGTGTTTCATTAGGGTTGGAGCAAAACACCCCGTAGGCTTTATAAATCATCTAAATCTACATCGACTTTAAACCTCGATCACCTGCTGAGTTCCTGTTGCAAACACAAAATTCTGTCATTATTTACGTACACTTTTCTCAAGCCAAACATGTGTTGCGCTGTTTAAATCTTGGTCTGTTACTCGCACAAATTTACTGTATGGATTTAAAAGACGTTGAAAATAGAGATGTGCAGGGATGATGTATTTTGTAGGCCAATCACAGAAGCTTTATGGGTTCCTCTGCAGAAAAGTCAATAGGATTTTCTGATATGCTTTTGGATTATCACAAAAAATAAGCTTTGTAATCGACAAAAGGTTATGATACTTACATATTATGTCCATCAAGATCATTTTCCCAAATTAACACAACTTTTATGACTTTTAAAGTATCAGTGTTGTAGTCGAGAACACCTAAACTGAAACCAATACCAGAGGGTGTCGAGACCAAGACAAGACCAAGACTTTAAAGGGCCAAGAACGAGACAAAAGAGACAGGACCAAGAAAATCCAAAAATTTTACTATTGTGGATGAATATTGACTTTTTATTAATTTATTGTCAGATTTCTTACTGGACAATCCCCCAATCATTTCTTCTCAGCCAAGAATAGCAAAAGAAATCAAATAAGAAATAAATCAATGATTGGATTTAAAGCCAGAAGTTTACAATAACATTCATTCTGTTAACACATAAACCAGACAATGCACCAGTAATTTAATGTAATTCCTGCAGTTGTGGTCTTGACTGGTCTTGAAATAAAATCCAGAGACCACTAAACCTGAGACCAAGACAAAACCGAGACCAAAGACACTGGAGACCAAAACCATCAAAAAATGGTCTTGAGACTGGCTCCAAGACCGGTCTTGAGTACTACAACACTAGTTGCTTACTACAACATTAGTAAGCAACTAGTACAGTTGAGTACTACAACACTAGTATAATGCATATACTAGAAATTAAAGTTAACCTTAGCCTTAGCGTACAAGGACTCGCTGGACTCCAACGTCATCAATATCAACCTTCCGACAGCTCTTTTAAACTTTATTAAATACATTTAAAAACATGCATTCTCTGATAAGGAAATACTTGGAAAGCTCTTTTTTGGGGGGAATTGTGCCAATGTTGCATAATTTTTTAGATCTTCATGCGTTTAAAGTCCCGGACAATGTAACTTGAAAAACTCATGAGTAGGGGTTTTACTGGTGTGTTTTATCCATCATATCCATCTGTCATACAGACCTCAGTCGAAATACATCTACTCTGTTTTGTGTAAATTGCATTCTTGAAAAGCTATGCAAGACAGCTTACTAATTGTTCTGTTTACTGACAATTTTGTGACATCTAGTACAAGGCCGACGGTTCATTCTGATTGGTTGCTCTGTGCCCATATTAGAGGCATATTATAGTCATGTGACTATGTAACAATATTGAAAGTTAATGAAACAATGCGACAAACAAATGTGACCTTATGCACAAACCAATTAAATATAATTTCCGGGAAAGGGGGGACTTCTTTAATAGCTCACGAGCTACGGGTTGAGTACCGAGAACCAAACACTAAATCAGTAGCTGAGAGATTAGACAGGAGGTATCCCATGATTCAGGTTTCACTTGCTACTTATAATCACTTTTGTGTGACAAAAAACTAATTGAACTCAAGCTGTTTTGTGTACACGACTATGACAAGAGCTAATGGGATAATTTGAAGCACAAACGGGTCCTCACTTTTTCATCATTAATTACTACTAATTATACGAGCACACGCGAGCTCTTGTTGCGGCACCTATTACGGTACTTTGTTCTTGAATGGGGCATATCATAATCAGAATGGCAGGGCTGTATCTTAATTGTCATAGTGTTTACTCTGTCACAAACCCTCTGTCTGATTACACTATGTGACACCTGCACGTCTGAACCGTGCAAGCTATATTTGTGCATCGTGACTCTCACCTAGAGCAGGGTTTCCCAAATGTTGTGATTCCAGTATACACCTAGATCAGTGTTTTTTTATGACATTTTATGAAAAAGGCTACTAACCAAAAGCACTACTTTTTTTGTATAATTTAATGTTTTTTTTTTTTATTAAAATGCTGAGTTTTAGAACAGTTTTTTGTCACAAATTTTCTTTGGGGTGCCGCAAAGGAATGCACTGTACACAAGAGGGGCCATACGCTGAAAAAGTCCTAGACCACCATAATACACAGTTGTTCTCTTTTAGTAGTTTAGTTTTCATTTGCCTTGTAATTTTATGAATGCCAGTTAAATTGCAATACCTAAATTCCTTATGCTAAGATATCCAACCATTGCTAGTCATTAACTGGACTAAACTGTTTTTATGTCATTCACAGAAACAGCCAAGCCACAAATTGTTATAAAAAATGTTTATACAAGGACATACTTTACATGGAGGCAAATACTAATTTGCCACATGTGACCCCGTTAGTGCATTACTGTTTTTACGTGATTTGCGGTAAATTACTGTTTTACGTGATTTGGGGTCAATTACAGTTTTTACATGATTTACAGAAAATTACAGTTTTTACTTGATTTGTTGTAAATGACAGTTTTTACGTGATTTGCGGTAAATGACAGTTTTTAAGTGATTTGCGGTAAATTACATTTTTTTACGTGATTTGCGGTAAATTACTGTTTTTACGTGATTTGGGGTCAATTCAGTTTTTACGTGATTTACAGAAAATTACAGTTTTTACATGATTTGCGGTAAATGACAGTTTTACGTGATTGGCGGTAAATGACAGTTTTTACGTGATTTGCTGTAAATGACAGTTTTTACGTGATTTGCTGTAAATGACAGTTTTTACGTGATTTGCTGTAAATGACAGTTTTACGTGATTTGCAGTAAATTACAGTTTTTACGTGATTGGCGGTAAATTACAGTTTTTACGTGATTTGGGGTAAATGACAGTTTTATGTGATTTTCGGTAAATTACAGTTTTTATGTGATTTGCGGTAAACTATATTTTTTACATGATTTACAGATGAATCTGATGAAGAGCCAGCGTGCTCGAAACGTAACCTGATGCCATGCATTGTTTTTAAACAATAAATATTTTTGATACTTTTGGAGCTTTGGTGTTGCCGACTTTGCATTACTATACTACATGATTTACAGCAAATTTCTTTTTTTAAATCATTCTACTATATAATGTTAATAACATTATGTGAATATAATCTTGATATCTTTAACTTTGACTGAGCAAGATTTAAAATCAGTATGAAATCAATGATCGTAATCAAACTTTGATGTTCCTAATCTCCTCTTTAGATTATGAGACTTTATCCTGGATTTCTCAAACAGGGTCACATATATTGTGTATCTCTCCCTTATGAAAATTAACCATGGTTTTACTACAGTTAAAACCAAAAAACCATGGTTAGTGTAGTAAAATCATGGGTTTGCTGATAGTAATCAATACAACAGAAAACTATGGTTACTAAACTTTTACCACAATAAAACCATGGTTAATTTGTGTAAGGGCTGTCCCTTTAAGAACACAATTCTGTCCATCATAATGAATATGCAGATAGCTTCACCTCATTTCTGCATATTTAATTGTTGTTTTTTACCCACAGCTCATCCCCGGGGAAGCAGTCCAGTCACTTTGAAAGGTTAGTGGTCCCTGATGCAAGCGTGTTGCTGGATTTCACATAATGTCATGTCTTTGTTAGCATTTTCACTGTTAATAATGTAGTCACCTGACATCAGCTGCCACACCAGCGGCATGATAATGCAGCAGGGAAATGTGATCTCTCCAAAAAAATAAATAAATGAAAAACAGTTACCGTTGAATAGTTTCCATTTTTGTCAAGCAGTTGTTTTTAAGCCTCCATTGTGAGATTGTCAGTAATCAAGGGTTAATTTCACACTTCACTGAATGTCCTGTTTTAATCCCTATTCAGAGTAATTAAATCTGTCTAATAAAGTGAGCACTTTTTTATTCACACTTTTTTATTGTTTTACACCCTTCATGTCTCATCTCCCGGGCCAGACGTCATCTCGCCTCCATGACAGCCAGAATCCATTCCTAAAATTAAAACATTCCTGACCTATCTGAGTCGACATGAGAGAGAGAGAGAGAGAGAGAGAGAGAGAGAGACAGATAGAGAGTTAGGAGAAGAGAAAGAAAAACAGTCTGAAGATGGGAGAAGTTGAAAGAGATTCCTCACAAAGCCCGTCAGGAGTGCAAAGAATAGCTGACAGTCGTTTTCTCCACATTTTTATTTCTCTCTCGCCCGCACTTCCATTTCAGACGAGAGGAATGTGAAGATTTGACCCTGTCAATCACGACCGGTGACAAGTTTAATCACGGAGCGCCCTCCACAAAATCATGGCTAAATAGGAATGCAAATAATAGAGCACCAGGGTCTCTTATAAATGCTAATCAAGTGTGCTAATCAGCTGACAGGACCACAGATCTGCTCAGCTTCCTAAAGGAGTCACTCAAACTTACTTTCTCTCTTTTTCACTGTCGCTTTCCCTCCCTTCAGAGGCTGTAAATCTGTACAACTGCATGAAAGAAAATCCAGAAGGATCTAGAGATCGAGCAGAGCACTGTGAGGCTGTTAGCATTGGTGGGTAGCTAACTGAAAGCCACTGTCTTCAACAAACACATAATGATGTCAAACAGGTTTCCCGAACACTCGATTGTCATACGTCTTTATATGGCAGAATTATATCTTTTTATCTTGATAAAAAAAATTTAAACACTTGCATGATAGTAGCTTAGCTGTTTTCAAAACAGTGTTTTTTAGTTATGAACTCCTTTTTTAAATACAGGCGTAGCAAACAACATAAAATAACATTTAAAGGAAAACACCACCGTTTTTCAATATTTTACTATGTTTTTACCTCAACTTAGAAAAATCAATACAAACCTTCATGTTTTCAATGCTTGCACTTAATCTTTTGTACAGCATGTCGTGAATGTGTTAGCATTTAGCCTATCCCCATTCATTCCTTAGGATCCAAACAGGGATGAATTTAGAAGCCACCAAACACTTCCATATTTTCCCTATTTAAAGACTGATACATGAGTAGTTACACGAGTAAGTATGGTGCCACAAAATAAAACTGATTCCTAAAAATGTTTGGATCCTAAGGAATGAATGGGGCTAGGCTAAATGCTAACACATTCATGAATCGCTGTACAAAGATTAAAAGTGCATGCATTGAAAAAAAGATAGGTAAATATTAATTCATCTAAGTTGAGGTAGAACAGAGTAAAATATTGGAAAATTGTGGTGTTTTCCTTTAAGGCTTTATCTATTATGCAAATGTTCCCACATGGAAAATATTGTTGTAAACCCATATGGAATATATCCCATATGGAAAAAATATATTTTCAAATATAATTTTGAATATATTTGAAAATATACAAATAATTTTTTTTCACCAGTATATTTTTTGGCCATTTTTGTATATTTTGAAATATATTTTAAAAATTAATATATTTTAAAGTATTTTTATTCATGTTTCATTGGAATTTGTAAGAAAAAATTGTACGTTACAAACCTGTAAACACAAAAAAAGGTTAAAATTAAGTATAAGTATATTTTTTAACTGCAAAAATGTACTTACAATTTTTGATTTCATACATACTTTACAAACATTTATATTTTGGCAAAAAAAAATTTTTTTGCTGTATGGCTTGTCAAATTGGGAATGTATTTGTTGCCCCTAAAATACATTTTGAAATATATGTTAATATATGAAGGTTGAAACTAAATATATTTTCAAATTTTAAAATATATTTATTAACATTTACTTTATACAAAATATATTTAGCATATATTTAAAAAATATATATTTAATAAACAATATTAATAAAATATTTATTTTAACAAACTGTGGTAAATTGAAGTATAGTGTGTTTAGTAATTATTACACTTTGTTAATGTATATTGCAGTATTTTGTATTGTTAACTATAGTGAATTAATAAACACTGTAAATACTTTAATATATTTATTATGGTAAGGTTCAAAAACACTATAGTGTCTATGAATTTTACCACGGTTTACACTAGTAAAGAATTTTTGGTAACACTTTCTATGAAGCCCATGCTTATATAATGAATCATAGCCCCCTTTATTTATTTATAGACGGTTTTAGCAGTAACAGCATAAACAATAAGCTGTCGTGGTCAACACGTAACTTCCACTAAACTCCGCTAAAAATAAATAACAACAAAGTTCTTTAAACTAAGTTTATTTATATAACAAGCAAAAAAACAACACATAGATTACCTAGGACAGTGGTTCTCAAACTTTTTCCGCGTGCGCCCCCCTTGTGTACGGTGCATTCCTTCGCGGCCCCCTAAAGAAAATCTATGACAAAACTGTTCTAAAATTTAACATTTTAATTAAACAAAACATATTAAGTTATACAAAGTAGTGCTGTTGGTTAGTAGCCTTATTTTTTTTTAGCTTTAATTACACAAAATTCATGATAAAAGAATGTATTTTCTAAAATGTCATAAAACTGGGCACCATCTCGCGGCCCCCCTGGGGGCCCCGGACCCCAGTTTGAGAACCACTGACCTAGGAAACCAAAACATTTGTTATTTTCGACAAGGCATTTGTTCAGGAGATCAGTTTAGCAACTAGTCAGACCATTAAAAAACAAACAAAACTGGAAGTAAAGTTCGGATCCAAACGTGTATCGCGTCAACACATGTGCGTCCGATGAAACCGTCTATACAGTAGGCAGTTATTACTATTATATAAATATATTTATATTTAAAAAAAACAAAACAACACATATACCCCATAATAAGAACAGTATAGTTACATTTATAATATGTTTATTATTGCTTATAAGTGATGCATTTGCATTTCAATGTGCATGCTCATAATCCACTATACACTGATTTATAAATAATAACTACTCAGTCGTATACTTCAATAAGGGTATTTATAAAGATCCAGCCTGTATTGCTATCATCTCATTATAGTTACTACTTACTTAATCATCCAGATTCACGTCTGTATTTCAAATAACTGATTTGATTTATATTGTTATAACCATGTTATAAGTTACTTATTATTAGTCATAATGCAGTTATTAACCTCTATAAAGACATTATTGATGGCTTTAAGTAAAGTGAAAGCATACGATACAGTTTTCTTAATCCAAATGTTAGGAAATAGTGGATTGATAAATCTAATTCCATTGTTCAGGTTTATTTTTAATTTAGCTAATAATGTTGCTTAAATAGTAAGTAATAAATAAATAATTGAAATAAAATTCACAAAAAAGATACAGAAAAAATATACTTTTCTAAATGTGTCTCACGAGAATTCGTACGTAATTTACAAGGTGGCTAATTCGTATTCATTTTGTTCGACCAAATTTGTAAGTTTTTCTTTACCCCTGGGACGTTGGGGATAGGGGATGGGTTTTATTATTGATTTTTTATTATCGTACGTTTTCATATGATTCACTTTGTACGAATTCATATTAGCTACCTCATAAAATACATGGCAATTCCTGTGAGATCAGGCTTGTATATGTGTTTGTCTATATACTTTATTATTTTACTCTATGATTTGGTTTGGTTTGTTGCTGCTACTAATCGTATCACAGACTCTGTTTAAACCTGAAAGATCTGTTTGTTTTGAATTTACTATGTATTTATATATATTCGTACCTGGCTAAATACGTCTTATGTACCATAACTGTCATATAAAATTACTGTGATGTAAGTTTTTAGTTGCCCGCCTGTAATTCTCAGTTGTGACTGTTGGTTATCTCTGCGGTCGGCCCACTTTTTCTCCATTTGCACAGATGTAACATGTCAATTATGCCCACCTTTGATCTAGAAGCGTATTTATCTTGCACCGTTTTTGTCTTCTGTGGCAGAAATATGTTTTTGAGGCTGATAAAAGCTTGCGATAGAGTTTCCTCTCTCTGTGTCTCAGCGAGATGAAGTGGCCGTCTTTTCACAACCATGTAAATGAGGCCTTGCCAATCCACATCTCTGTGATTTGGCTCAGAAGTGTGGAGACTTTGAAATGTTGATTTAAGGCCATATCGAGGATGGTGAGTCTCCCTCCGTACCTTTAAAATACAGTGGATCTAAGTTTTATGTGCGCTTCAAAGTTGTGAAGGTTGGCTCTCTTTCCCCAATTGTCTAGGATGTCAAAGCAAAACGTGAAGATCCGCTCCATCACACCTGCATTGAGAGTACAGCGGGATTGTTTGAAGTCCACTGAATCACGATAAGCCTGAAGTCAAAGCAGAAACTCTCTACTGTACTCGCTTTTGTACTTTGTGTTCTTTCGTAAAGTACTTCAGGTACCTCCTCTGTATCTTTACATTCTTGGTTTTAATAAACGTACAGTAAGGTGGGCTGAAATCTCACACACTATTTCTATTTGTACAACCAGTTTCCAACATTTTTTTATTATTTACTCACTCCTATGCAGTAGCCATAGATATATACACTAGACGTCACATTGGCTACGGCAGTTCATTGGAACGAATGCGTCAAATAGAGCCGCCATCTTGAAACAGGGGAGCCTTGCATATTTCACCGGAAATAAAATCACCCTAAATCGTCATGAATGCGTCTTTTTCTAGGGCTTTTTTGTTTGTTTGTTTCAACAGTCAGACATGTATTTAGCACTGAGTCCAGAAAAAAAATTCAAGTTTCGATATTATGAAAATCTACTTTTTCTAACTATAGTGCATAGTGCTAGTAGGCCTAACATCCATACGCAGCACAAACGTCCGGCATCGTCCATGAATTCAAAGTACAGGCGTAGATAACTGCGAAGCTCGTCACAACATGTATTTAGCTCATCATGTGTAGACTGATCTCACGCAGTCATGTTATAGTCACCAAAAACTTCATTTATTTATTTGTGTCCATTGCACGAAATTCAGCTTTTTTGCGTGCCTTGAACACGAATGTCTTTATCGGGTCACTGGCACACAATTTATATAAATTAGTTTTTATGTACATTCCACGACTTTCTTTCACGTCATTTTATGTATTGTTTTCTTGTTGTTTTTTCCCATTTTCTTAGAATTGTTGCTTGGGTTGGGGTTAAAATCACTTTCTGTTACATTTTTAGACATCCTAACCCAAACCCCAATTCTAACCCCAACTCCAGGCCAGAATAGTTTTAAAAGCGGAAGAAAAACATGTAGGAACCAATACATGAAAAGTACATCCTAACCCAAATCTAACCCCAACCCCAAGCGACAAAGATTTAAAAATAGGGGGGAATGAGAAATTAATACATAAAATGAAACAAAAAAGAAAGTTGTGCCACGAACAGGTGAACACTATTTATAGAAATTTGCATGAAGCATGCAAAAAAAGCTGAATTTGTTCCATGGACATGAATAAATGAATCAAATTTTTGCGACTATAACTCGACTTTCTGTCTGATCATGTTGGTCATGTGTGTGGCTCGTCATGTCAAAATATGTGTTTGTTGCATCATGTCTTGTCAAAATGTGCCTACTGCACACGCATCGAAAGGGTTTATGATAACAGAAACCCTCGCGTTTCCTAGAAACTCATTTAATCTTCTGTAATCAGAGTTTAATGTTAAGTAAGTGTCTGTCGAGTATTTTGTGAACATGAGCGTCTCTTTTATCAGAAACCCTTTGAAGCGTGTGCAGGCATGTATTTTTACACATTTTTACGTACTGGTTCACATGACGCAACAAACACATATTTTAAATTCTCGCCCATTGGAAGTGAAGTCACGGGCCGCCACTGCTCCTATGTTGTTCCAGGGTCGTTTCTAACTTATATGATGTTGTTTTGGTAACACTTTATTTTACGACCCGCAAAGTACCGCGTAATTAAACCGAATTTACAGCGTACCTATTTGTTACAACAGGGTAGGTAACCTGTAGGTATAAGGGATTAATATTTTAAGTTTGGGGTAATAAGGGGGTAAGAATATGAAGAATTATAAATTATTTATACTCTAAGTATTTTATAACAACAGGGTAACTATTGTAATATTACGTGGTATGTATGACTTAGTCAAGTCTATCGGGAAATTATGTTTTATTTTTTTTTATTGTGAATTTTTCTTATTGACTACTGAATGTTGTATACAGTCAATGTCTACGAGCCACATCGGCAAATAAATATAACAGCATATCACTTTTATTTTAGTAGCCTATATTACTTGCTTTTAATAACAAAAGTCCAGCTGATTTAATGTGGTTATCTTTTTTTTAAGGTAAGTACAATACAAATAGCAACTTATTCCCTATTTACCAGGAAACTCCTACATTTGCGGACATATTTGAAGTGGTGCTTTGCAATTTATTTACTGTAAACACAAGTATTTTAGCCAAATATAATTTATGAAATGGCAAACCAGAATGAAACAACAGCAGATATCAGCTCCCGCTAAAGCAAAAGACGACTACATGCGTAGGCTACTGCGCAGGTGTAGAGCGCGCGGTCGTCTGCAGGAGGTTTGCTGGAACGCGATCCTGAGGTGAAATTTCTTTAAGAGGTTTTAAAAACGTTCTACACTGTGGAGTACAGCTGCGAGTGATGTTAGCAGGTTCCGCATGCTGGATAAGGTGACTGGTTTTGTTAATACATGACTCACGCATTTCAAACAATGTTTTTCAAGAAAGTTGCTAGCTAACGGTAGCCGGTTAGCTAGCACATAAGTAAGCCTAAAATTTATAAACGTAACTGGCTTAGAAAACTCTGTTTCTGTCAAGGCACAGTGAAGAAACATTTACTGAAGGCTTTCATTTATGTTTTTTATATGTAATGCAGAACAGCATTTGTGAGACGACATCAACTCATCATCCGAGTGGACAAGAACACCAACAGAGGAAGCCAAGCCGCAAAAACAATGAAAAATTGTCATGACTTTTTATTTTAAATAAAAGTTATGTGATAATAAACATTAAGTGTTGGCTTAATTATAGTGTTTTAAAGATGTTTTGAAATAAGTTGTTTTAAAATAAAAATAACAATATTCTGTATGTTTATGGTATTTACCCTATAACAAGAGGTGAACAAAGCACCACTTTAGTTTACAGCCCGCAAATATGAGAGTTACCTGGTACATACACAGAACAATCGGGGAATAAGCCCCACTTTAGTTTACAGCCCGCAAATATGTGAGTTACCTGGTACATACACCGAACAATCGGGGAATAAGCCCCACTTCAATTTACAGCCCGCAAATATAAGAGTTACCTGGTAACTCCTGTATACATATACAGATCAAAGAGGTACAAGTTGCTATTATTTTTATTGTGTGTTATATTTTATTTGCCGACGTGGCTTGTAGACATCAACTGTAGGCTATACAAAACACTTCATCAGGTAAGTAGCAAATATGAAAAAAAAAACATATTACACATAGACCATATTACCCATAGACGTAAGTCATACATACCACGTAATATTACAATATGTACCCTGTAGTTATGAAATACTTAGAGAATAATTTTCCATATATTCTTACCCCCTTATTACCCCAAACTTAAAATATTATTCCCTTATAACTACAAGTACGTACTGTAGAGGTACTCTGTTGTTACAAATAGGTACGCTGTAAATTCGGTTTAATTACGCGGTACTTTGCGGGTCGTAAAATAAAGTGTTACCGTTGTTTTTCTGTGAAACACAAAAGGCAACTTTTTGGAGAATTTTGTTAACAATGATAGTTAATCAAATCTCTCAAGATCTGAAAATAAAGAAAATAATGATCAATTATTCAATTGTATGAATTATAAAAGTATTCCAAGTCTTCTGAAGACATACAAGCCCACAGACTTCCATATATTACAAAAGTCAACTATGGTCAGATGTTTATTTGATGTTTAGCATACTTTCTACACAATACCCGCATACAGATTTGTAATGAGGATGAGTAATAAGGACAGAAATTAGTGTTGTAGTCGAGTCCAAGTCCAGACCTAGACCAAAAACGGTTGAGTCTGAATCAAGACAGAGTCCAGATAAAGCTGTATCTGAAATCGATCTTAATTGGAACTCGACAGCTTTTGGTCTTGGTCTGGACTTGGACTCAAATGAGCTGGACTCGACTACAACGTGGACATAAATCTCATTTATGAGTGATATATTCCTCTATAGTTGTAAGAATTCAATGTAGTGCCCTTTTCAATCTAGTTTCTGGTTGAAACAAAAACAACATCTCTAAAGTGTGACAGTCACATTGAATTTCAGAAATCAGAAACTGTTGAACTCAGCAGAAGCATCAAGAACATCAAAACACAGTATTCAGTTAACACTGTTGTACGTCTAAGTTTACGTTTTTGAATTGAAGAGAACGCCGCTTCTTCTGGTGTATCCGTTTTTCCAAAATCAATAATGTATCGTAACGGGAGTCTTTTATTCAAAGGAAAAAGGTTATTGTAACATAATCATAAGTGATTCGGTCTGGTTTCGTTTGTCAGGAAGTGTTACGCTAAAAACGGAAACGTAAACAAGTTCTCACATCTCAAAATCTAACACTGGCAAAGTCTATTTCTACCCTCAAACTGATGGTTTACCATCTGAATCTCTGGGGCGTATCTGAGTGCCTGCACTGTACTCCATCTCCAGAAACAAACTTAAGTTCATCTGGCAGTAGGGGGGTGTGTGGGGGGGTCTATGGTACAGCCCCAGTGACAGTTAAGGGGGTCGCAAACCAGACGTGCAGCTCAGCGCCGCGCAGCATCGCGTCGAGTTGCGTCTAGGACAACTCGGAGGTATCATACACCAGTAGTGCACATTAAATAACGCGAGTTTAGTCAGATAGCGTCTACTTCAAAATGCAAAATATACGTTAGCAGCCAATGTTAATTGGTAATGATTTGGGACAAATATGATGTTATTTAATGTTAATCTATGTGAGTGGCGCATTAAAACAATGTGTTTTGTTTTTTTAGAATGGTGTGGCGCTGCGCATCCGGTGTGCAACCTCCCTTTAGGGCCATTTTTTTCTGACAATGTATGACTCATGTACCATGTACTGTTCCACTTATTAATATAAAAATGAAGTTGTGTGTTCGGTGGTGGAGTGACTGGTGCAGTTCTTCACCCATCTATCCTTCATATAAGCATTGATGGTTGATGGCCAACAGCAGACCTTTCTCTACACCCCCCGAGGTGAAGATTCAACTCACCGACCACCCACATCGTCAGACGTCTCCCCAGGCATCAACAGCACATGGCCATCGTCCAGTCAACGTCTCCCCAGTGTCGGCCCTCCGCTGCTAATGATGCCCGTGTTTGGCAGTTCAGAGGCACGTTTGATCAGGTATCAGCCCTGCACGTCAGTGATCTCCACAGATATCGCCGGAGAGAGCAGTATGGAGACTGAGGTTCAGAAAGATGTGTCTGCAGATCAATCAGCCCTCTTCAGTCTGTCAGCCAGCCAGTCTCTGTGACCGAGGGCCATCAAGGCCCAATGCCTTGCTTTAGATTTACTTTCTCCTGAAGCAACGCTGGGATGTAAATCTAATGAGAATGGGTTTGCTATGTGGAATAAAATTGCGGAGGTGGTGTTAGTGTGCACAACTAGGTCAAGATCGTGTTGCCCATCTGGCCCAACAGAAGGAGGTGGTGAGAGACGTATTCAAGATGTGTAAATCTTTGTAAATTGTAAACATGACTAATCTTCAGAGCTCTCATTGGTAAAGCTGAACAGAATCTGGAGGAAGCTTAGAAGATTATGGTGTATTATTAGTGTTATATTTAAAAGGTGATAAAAAATTGTATTATTGAAATCTTTTGCATGCAGATTCTTTTGGTATCTTTTGAATTCTGAGAAATTAAGATCTTTGTCTTGATAAATCAAAATCAATAAAGCAGGAAACGGTAGCGCTTTAACATACGGGTGTACTATTATTGCACATTGTAAAGCGTTACCAATGAAACTTGAAGTCTTCCACCTTTTTTCATTAAATGTCATTGCTGTCTCATAATTTTTCTTTGGGGGTGGGAGAAATTTTGAGGGATTAGCACATTAATGACACTGTATTAGGGCTGCACGCTATATTGGAGAAATGTGCGATATTTAACGATTTTGTAAAAATGCTATATGGTATTTGTATAGCAGGTTAGCTAAATCCATATTTTTTAAATATATTTAAAAACTGAAAATTACAGTATAGCCAACGCTATTTCACGAGAATTCATATTTTACGAGTTGGCTAATTCGCATTAATTCATACAACCACATTCGTACGTTTTGGTACGATTTGACTTGAACCCTGTAACTTTGGGGTTAGGGGCGGGGTTAGGGGTTCGGTTTTGTTGTTGTTTTTTATGAGAATGGTACGATATTGCACATTTAACTTCGTATGAATTGCTACGAATTAGCCAACTCGTAAAGTATGTATTATTTCTCTAGAGATCAGAACCCACTCTAGAACCCACTTTGACTACACATAATTTTTAAGTGATGAGAAGCGTTTATTGTAAAGCGTTGCTAAATGCATATTGCGATGTGCATGTTTTCAGTATCGCTGTGATTTTGGTCTATTGTGTAGCTCTAGGAATCATGATTTTAAAGGGGACATATCATGACATCTGTCTTGTTCCATGTTTACGTGCTATAATTGGGTCCCCAGAGCTTCAATTAACCTAGAAAATGTGAAAAAGATCAACCCAGTAACTTAGTTTTGGTAAACCATTCTCTGCAAGCATATGAAAAAATAGGTCATTAAAATTTGGATCCCCTTGTGATGTCAGAAGGGGATAATATCGCCCCTTAATCTGCACTATTCTACCACAGCGTTGCCATTTCTTGTAGAGATCAGCTCATTTGCATTTAAAAGGACACACCCAAAACGGCACATTTTTGCTAACACCTACAAAGTGACAATTTTAACATGTTATAAAAAATTATCTGTATGATATTTTGAGCTAAAACTTAACATAATACTCTGGAGACACCAAATATTTATTTTACATCTTTAAAAAGTCTTGTAAAATGTGACATTGGACCACAAAACCAGTCATTTAAGGGATAATTCACCCAAAAATGAAAATTCTGTCATTATTTTGTCATCCTCATGTTGTTCTTAACCGGTATTCTTTTTTTTATGAACACAAGATATTTTGATAAATTATTGTAACCATCTTCATTTTTGGGTGAACTATCCCAAGTCAACAGGGTATATTTGTAGCAATGGCCAACAATACATTGTATAAGTCAAAATTATCAAAAATATGGGCATCGGAATCATTATATGTTGGTGGGACAAGAGCTTCTTTGGCCGACTTCCATATAAGAACTCATGTCTGTTTTTTGTTATAGCATAAAACGAACTGTTTATTCTGAACTTTGCAGCTATCTTCTCACAATCAATGTAAAAAGTCTGCAAATTCTACGTGGTCCTACTGCCATCGAGTTTAGAAATGATGTAAGACTGCAGTGAGATGGACACATGACCTTCACATGTTCCTCAAGCACCACCCGTCTGGATCTACCTCAGACTGGCACACGGGTTCCAGCGGATGAAGAGAAAGGGTGCCGGATGACAGGCCTGTCGGCTATTTTTACACCCGGCCCGATAACGTTGGGGAAATTGACAGACTACCAAATGATGTGTTGCAGAGTGGCGTGGTTACAGACAAGGAGACCTCTTCACGCGGGAGGGCACTGGCTGCTGACACCGGGGATAATAGCGATGCATAGAGCTCATTGTGCGCGTCCCACACACGTGGCATTTGAAACCGAGCAGCTTCTATCCCAACGGACAAACGATTCGTGCTTGGCCAGTGAACGTCAGGCTTCGCGCCTTTCAATCAGCTCACTTGAAGGATCTTGGCAGGCGCTGCTCTCTTAACCCTTGAATTCATTAATAATTAGCTTAATTGTGTGAGGCAGGGGTTGGCCGTACTCGAGACGTTGGGTGAATTCTTGATTGCTTTTCGCCTTTTTTGAAAGACCACTTGATCTGTGCGTCCACTTGTCTCTCAACCTGTGAAATAAATGCTGCAATCCATAACTTTTTGGTTAAAATAAAAAAAAATGAGTCTAATGGTGCATTCACACAAGTCGCGGAAGAGGCGGCAAAAACGCACTATTCGCGCATAGTAGGACGCTTGAATATTTGAGTTTACTCGCTGAAATTCTAGTCATTCGAGACATTCACGCGGAAATTCGCATCATGGGAGGGGCTTCTGCGACTCCGCTGAGACTTTGCTCGCTTCCTGTAATCACGTTATTACTACAGCAAGGTCCTGATTGGTTAATGCTGCACGTTTCCTGCGGCAAAGCTCAATTCGCGCGGAGCGCGCCATCCGTGCTGCCGCAGGATGCCTGATTGTGTCTTTGCATTGACTTAAGATGTAAATCAGTCGCGCTTGCCGCCTCTACTGCGTCTGGTGTGAACCCTGCATAATAATGATTATGTTGAGCTGTCGGGCCGGATTTCGCGTAAAATAAAATAACGTGCAATTTTATGTTTCAAACAGAGGTGGTGATAGAGAGATTTTTGTTTCTCCAGTAAACATCAATCATCCTGGTGCTACCGAGTCATGAACCAAACTTTTCTAATACCAATGCACCGCTTATTGGATAGCTGTGAAAAGGCACATTGGAGCACTCTATCCATGCTACTTGTTTTCATTTTGCCCCAGGGCTGCTGCCAGCGCCAAGGGCCGCGCTTTGCACCGTGACAGATTCATCTCAAGGGGTCCGGCTCTTGAACAAAAGCAGCGCATCAAAACAAATAAGGCCTTCGCCACTTAAGAGGAATCCAAAATCGGTACCGCCCATAACAACACATGATGCAAAAGCACAATCTAGCACAGTCTCTGCGTCTTCCCCGGCTCTCTGCCAGACCGTCCTGCAATTCAGCATCATCTCCACGGGAGGCCCCGCTTCTGTCATCCTATGGAACCACTGAAGAGGTAATTACAGATTTTGCAGCGTACGGAATTTCCGGAGACGGACACCTGCCTTAAAAGATTACGCTCTTCCGCAGTCGACATTCCCACCCCTGCTCCTCCTCATCTTCCCGCTCTCTTCTAAAACGGAAAAATTCAGTTTCTGCTGATCCCCCAAACCCTACCGGCAACAGGAGCCTGTTGTACATAACATAAAAAACTGTCACCCAGGGCAACGTGCGGCACCCATGCATTTATTCTGTCTCACACATCCTGGCACTAAGAATTATTTCCTTCATGCCTGATAACCAAATTACAATATGGCAGCTCTCCCCCGAGCCACGGTGATCGTTAGTGTGAGCTCACAACATACTTTCAACTGATGTGGCATTTTCATGTACAGCTGCCAATCAAAGTCTGCAGAAAGGAAAGATGCAAATGAGGGCGGGCCCGGCAGTATTGCAATTACGGTTACGTGTGCGTGCGCCTGTGAGCGGATGCATAATCCCTCGTCTGTGCCGGAGACAGACAGCTGCAGTCTGAACGCGGCATATAACTCTACTCTAAATGTGGGGTAAGCAAAATGGCAGGTGAAGGGAATTACTGTAGCGCTGTTGGATTATGAGCTGTCGTCGGCTTTTCTCAGGTCTCTGAGAAGGCTAAAAGATGAATTCAGCATTAGGTGTGCGAGAGGCAAACAGACAGTGGTTTAGTCAGTGTAAACTAGTGGTTTCTCAAAATCAAAGGGTGTAGATTGACCCCACAGGTTTAAAGGTTTAAATTGACCCGGGCCCATTTGCACGTGCATACCCTGCATGCACAGACGCTACGCCACTGTTAATGGTAGGAAATGTACAAAATATCTTTACATAATATCCTAATGATTTTTGACAATCAATCAGTTTATACTATACTATGTATATTTGGCCTTATACCAATGCGACGACATTTCAAGGTAACATACACTCACCTAAAGGATTATTAGGAACACCATATTAATACTGTGTTTGACCCCCTTTCGCCTTCAGAACTGCCATAATTCTACGTGCCATTGATTCAACAAGGTGCTGAAAGCTTTCTTTAGAAATGTTGGTCCATATTGATAGGATAGGATCTTGCAGCTGATGGAGATTTGTGGGATGCACATCCAGGGCACAAAGCTCCCGTTCCACCACATCCCAAAGATGCTTTATTGGGTTGAGATCTGGTGACTGTGGGGGCCATTTTAGTACAGTGAACTCATTGTCATGTCAAGAAACCAATTTGAAATGATTCGAGCTTTGTGACATGGTGCATTATCCTGCTGGAAGTAGCCATCAGAGGATGGGTACATGATGGTCATAAAGGGATGGACATGGTCAGAAACAATGCTCAGGTAGGCCGTGGCATTTAAACGATGCCCAATTGGCACTAAGGGGCCTAAAGTGTGCCAAGAAAACATCCCCCACACCATTACACCATTGCATTAATGAGAAATTAAAACAGGTGTTCCTAATAATCCTTTAGGTGAGTGTATATGGTCATAACATTGCAAAAACAAAAAGTCTTATGATTGCCTAAGACTTTTGCTCAGTACTGTATGTAAATTGATAAAAGTATAAAAAAAGAATGATTTGAATGATAATGAAAGATTTCTCCCTGATATCTTAAAGGGGACATTTCACAAGACTTTTTAAAGATGTCAAATAAATCTTGGTTTCCCTAGAGTACCTATCTTAAGTTTTACCTTATAATACCATATATATAGTTTATTATAACATGTTAAAAGTGCCACTTTGTAGGTGTAAGCAAAAATGTGCTATTTTAAATGCAAATAAGCTGATGAAATGCAAACACTGATCACGATAATGGTGGTTTGTTGAAATTGAAACTCAATTATGCTATCAGTTATTTTGTCTCTCTGTACTAAATGGCAGTGCCGTGGTTGGATAGTGCAGATTAAGGGGCGGTATTATTATAATAAGATCCCCTTCTGACATCACAAGGGGAGCCACATTTCATTGACATATTTTTTCATGTGCTTACAGAGAATGGTTTACCAAAACTAAGTTATTAGGTTGATCTTTATTACATTTTCTAGGTTGATAGAAACACTGAGGACCCAATTATAGCACTTAAACATGATTTTCATGATATGTCCCCTTTAAAATAAAGTCAAATTTGTGTTTAACCAGAGTTCCCTTCAGTCTAATAATAATTTGGTCTAAAGTGTAATGATTTTTACGTTTTATGTCTATATGCATTGGAATTATACACAGAAGTAAACTGATAAAAGATCCTTTTACTGTTTTTTACGTTGAATCTGCAGAGTTGGATTCACATTTTTATTCAGCCACATTGCAGGTTGAGGATAAATTGCTTTCACAGCAAGGCTTATTGGCAAAAAAGGTCAACAGAATTTTCATAATTAAGAAAAAGTGAATATCCACAGGAGTCCCACTGTCAGAAATAAATGTCTGAAACTGTCGCTGGGGTGGTACCATAAGTTTCTGTTTTGTACCTTTACAAATTTTGAGTAGATTATCGTGTACCTTTAAAGGTAATGTTTTGTACCCCTAACCTTTAACTGGTAGGTTTTTACCGTATAATATTGCAACCCAAAAGGTATAACACTTCGGAAGAGGTTTAAAACTTTTTTTGACAGTACTCTTAAAACTAAAGGTCCAAAAAGGGTTCCATAGAAGAACCCTTTAGGAAATTTATATTTTACAATGTATGTTAGGTCATGTTTTGTATATGGGGTCTCGGCCATACTGTCCTCAATGTTGCGTATAGTAAAGGTAAAGCAACTTTCCTGGTTTACTGTCACTCAGCAAGAGAGATTAAATGACTGGGAAAATTTGCCATTACAGCACCGGATGACGCTGAATAAATCTGTGCACCAGGGGTTAATAGCACAGTAAATCACCAGAAACATTGTTCAGGTTGCTTGACTTTATTTCTTTCTAATTTTGTTTTTCCCCCCTTTGTTTCTCGATTCTTTGCTCGGTTCCGCCGAAGACCCCCCCCCTCCCGTCTTAAACCGATGCTTTTGTTGCATTCCAAGAGGTTGATAAATCAATCCATCAAAAAATTCTTTGCGGTGAAACTCAATCAAGAAAGGTCATGTCGCCGGGAAAAGAACAGATTAAATTAGCATTGAATTAGACATGGAAAGTGAGCTCTGTCAAAACCATCACAGAGCTCAGCACAATTAGAATATGTTAATTATGCATTTCATTAAGGGCCCAGGCGCTCTTTGAATGTGCGATGAAATGTCACTGGTGTAGGCAGCCGAAAAATGGAAGATTGCCAGGCACAACTTTCTTTGTGCAGTGTGTGACACCTTCATTAACATCAGGGATTGCTTCTCTGATTAGACTTTTTGTGTTAGTCAAAGTCTTAGGCCTTCGAGTGCTTCGGCTTTTTTACGCCCTGACTGCGGAAAGGCCATTGTCTACGGACGCTCGAATTTACCCACCACGACACCCGTCTCAACAATGCCATTCCTGGGCTTTAATGGCCACGGCCGTTCCTTCCTTCGGACCGGTTTCTTATGATTAGCTTGCCGTGCTTTTGTCACGACTGATTTTAAGCTTTCCACGTGAA
Organism: Paramisgurnus dabryanus; assembly: GCF_030506205.2. Lineage (NCBI taxonomy): Eukaryota > Metazoa > Chordata > Actinopteri > Cypriniformes > Cobitidae > Paramisgurnus > Paramisgurnus dabryanus. Next base: position 4,380,805 of record NC_133357.1, read on the forward strand.
ATTAAAGGTGCATTCATTTTGACAGCTGGAGGTTGCCGAGTCCCTGTTGGTGGCGTTTCTACTCGATGGCTGACTGTATCTGAATCATGTGAGATCAGCTTCACAAATCAAACATTATTAGATTTTTATTTTGCATCTATTTTAGGAATATCCTTAATATTACAACCACAAAAATTATTATCTTGTGTTTAAGGCTTTTAAGAAAGAGGTTCGTCTGTGATGATTCATACACGTCATTTTCAGAAGCTACTGTAGTGGCAAAGAAATAAAACACTTTACCTTTAAAAATGATATCTAATAAACTCGACCTCTTTAATATAAATCTATTGACCTCGTAAAAAAGAGGCTTATGGGTGAGCCTAAAAATCTGCTGTGAGGAAAGCCAACAGCACGATAGACGCTCTGACCGTGAACACCTTTCTCCATCCTTCATTACAAAATGGCAGCGAGGCACAGAAAGACATAACAGAGAGAAAAAGAGATAATGAAAAAAGAGTGAGAACCTGGAGCAAATGGTCCGGCAATCTAGATGACTTACACTCAATATCAGTCAAACTTTAACTTTTAAAAACTTCATTAAAGCAAAATGAAAGTGCTCCATGGCACATAGAAATTTAATAGAAGATGCTTTGAAATGGGAACAGCCTGCCAATTACAGCTTTCGCAGCCTTTTCTCAGGGTTTCAATGACTGTCTGGGTTCACACAGAAGGAAATAAGCATGCAAGCGTGTTTGTTCGTTCCTCACTCGGCACATTTAAGCTGATGTTCATAACACCGCTCGATCACCGCCTGTTAATCTTATTCATGCTAAGATCTGGTTGGAGAGAGAGCTGGTAATATCAACCCCATTATTTAAAAATATATAATTCTGTGTTTTGCATTGGTTTAAGGATGTTGGATTTTGCTCATGTAACTTTGATATCACATCGAGTCGGTTTGTGCCAAGCGGTGCTTGCATTGTGTTGTTACAACATGTAATGAATGAGAAATTATTCTAGAAAAAGCTGCATTTGCCAAAAAAACTGCTGTTTTATGAACCTACGGATGAAAACAAATTTGAGCTGAACCCTACCTAGGCACCCACATGGAAAGAACATATACCGGTAATCATATATGTTTTAATATAGGTTTCGATATAGGTTTTTAATATATGTGACACACATAAAATTGTCAGTTTTCCTATATTATATGTACATATATGCACCTATATGTTCACCTATATACAGTATTAGTAAAATTGTTTAAATCCATAGCTGCTAGGCAACATAAATAAAAGTCAAACCAATGACAGTCTGCTCCTGCAGGAGCCGAGATTCAAACCACCAACATTCCAATCATGAGACAACTCGCTATAGGAGACATATCTTGTATGTATAGGTCTTATATGTGGATATATATAAGCAATACAGGAGACCCATAAGGCCTGTATATGCAAATATATGCATCTCAATTTTGCCTATATGCGGCATATACAGTACACATATATGCAGCATATATATTATCATAAATGGGCATATATGTTCATATAAGCTGCATATAGGTTTCATATATACACATATATATTATCATATATGGCATGATGTATATATGCAGCAGTCAACCTGATCTCACGAATTTCCGTGGCATAGTCACGGAATTTTTTGCTCATATTCCGTGGCATTCTCACGGATCTCCTCATATTTCCGTGGCCCTGCCACGGACTTTCTTTTCCGTGGCATTCTCACGGATTGGTTACTCAACTGTTTTGTCCTATTTTCTTACCATTGTCGCTTCGGTTTAGGGTTAGATTTACATAAAATGACATGCCTACCCAAACCCAACTCTAACCCCAACGCCAGGCGACAATTGATTAAAGTTTAGAAAATATAAAAGAATACATCAAAAAAAAATTTATAAACCAATACTTAAAGTGAAATACTAACGCAAACACCAAATCTAACCCTAAACCGAAGCGACAATGGTTTGAAAATAGGAAAAAACAGTTGAGTAACCAATCCGTGAGAATGCCACGGAAAAGAAAGTCCGTGTCAGGGCCACGGAAATATGAGGAGATCCGTGAGAATGCCACGGAAAAATGAGCAAAAAATTCCGTGACTATCCCACGGAACTTCGTGAGATCATGTTGCGCAGTGCATATAGGGTGCATATATCCTCAAAGGTTCTAGTAAGTATCCTCATAGGTTCTTTTCATGTGTGCAGCATTCTTAGGCACACTTGTAAAAGATGTCCCTAAATAGTACATTAAATTGAAATTTATGCATTTGTCTTTAGTACTTCTTAAAGGCACAGTGTGTAGATTTTAGAGGCATCTAGTGGTGAGATTTTGAATTGCAACCAATGGCTCAGTCCACAGCTCACCCATTTCTTTTGAAACGCATAGAAAAGCTATGGTAACCACCACTGGACAAACACGCTCTGGAAACCAATTTGTCTGTTTAGGGCTACTGTAGAAATATGGTGGCGCAAAATGGCGACTTCGAACTAAGGGGACCTGCGGTGTATAGCTCATTCCAAGGTAATAAAAACATAATGGTTGATTATATTAGGTCTTTATACACCACTGATAATATAATTATGTATATTATATTGCTTTCTGTCAAAAGATCCTCCTCAAATTCACACTGCGCCTTTAAAAGATTAGTCCATTTTCTTAAAAAAAAAATCCAGATCATTTGCTCACCACCATGTCATCCAAAGTGTTGATGTCTTTCTTTGTTCAGTCGAGAAGAAATTATGTTTTTTTTTTTTTTGAGGAAAACAAAGTTTGCAGTTTAAAATTGCAGTTTCAATGGAGTTTCAAAGGACTCTAAATGATCCCAAACAAGGCATTAGGGTTTTATCTAGCGAAACCATTGTCATTTTTGACCAGACAAATAAAAAATATGCACTTTTAAAGCACAACTTCTCATCTATCTCCAGTCCAGCTCGACCTCACGTAATTGCGCAATGCCGTGAAAAGGTGACATGTTACATATATGAAACGCACATTTGCAGATCATTTTAAACAATAAACTGACACAAAGACATTCATTATTATCATTCGACATACAACAACGTCAGAACGGTCCTCTTTCCCCACACTTGTAAACACTGGGGCGTAGTTTTGCATACATAATCCGTGACCTCTTGACGTAATGACGTATTGTGTGAGGTCGCGCTGGCGCCAGTGGCGGAGCCAGAGGGGTGTCCAGGGTGGCACTGGACACCCTTGACAGGTCACTGGCCACCCCGTGTGCCACCCCAAATTTAATGCGCTACTTTCACTTAATTGCTATGTTTATTTTCGACGTGCGGCAGCGCAGCACATTGTTAAAAACAAACATTATGAATATTAACCCTCCCTGCGGTCGCGGCGCAAACTCTTTATTTTTCAATCACTGCGCAAAGAGACTTGGATTACTCTGCTGATTTTGGACATACAGATATGATTTATACATCATTTAAAACGTTAAAGTGTCATTTTTTGTATTTCTATAAAAACTGAATGTTGTGCTTTTTACAAAATTAAGAAAATATACATACTGCGCGTTCTGTTATCTCTCCATCGTGATGTCTTTTCAAAAACGCGTCAGAAAAATTACTGTAACTTAACGAATACTTTTCATACCATCAAGATAAATGTAATGTCTACATATACTTGGAATCTCTTTAAAATGATGTAAGTGAAGTCGTACTTGCTAATACTACATGATTTCACCGTATATGCTGGAAGTGTGGTAATTTTCTTGTGGACTGAATAAAGTCTAAGATTGCCAATTCTGTTTACAACAAAACCCAGCACCATATTTTCATTCTTGACGTGATCTTTATAGGCTACTGTATGATTGTTAATTCGACTGGATTGCCACATTGAACTTGAAAGCGCGTTGCGCATATCCGATAGTGCGCGTGCACAGCAAGAGCTTAAACGCCTTCATGATCGCAACTTCGCGTCTTTTTGGTTTAAACGGACAAATGCTCATATGTCAAAATAGCTGTCTTGGTGATTTTCATACTAAACATTTGGTTACTGTACGTCTTAAACGAATAAACATTGTATTGCATTCGGTCTTAGCCTAACCTGTTGAAGTCTCTCTGTCATTAAAGTTAATTAAATATCAAAAGAAAAAAGAAAACTTTTGCATCTTCTGTATCTTCGTAAATAAACATCCTTGTGTAGAGCTCTGCTATTTGAAGTAAGTTTAAGGTTTATCATGGAGTTTAGATTTCCTGATCTTTTGCTTCATTAAAGGGATAGTTCACAAAATGAAAATTCTGTCATCATTTTTACATCCTTATGTTGTTCTAAACCTGTACGAATTTATTTTTTCTGATGAACACAAAAGAAGATATTTTGATAAATGATGGTATGCACACAGCTGTAACCATTGACTTCCATAGTAGGAATAAAAACAATGATGGAATTCAATGGATATACCATTAATTGTGTGCTTACCATCATTTATCAAAATATCTTCTTTTGTGTTTATTAAAATAAAATACAGGTTTAGAACAACATAAGGGTGAGTAAATGATGACAGAATTTTCATTTTTGGGTGAATCCCTTTAACAGACAGTAAATCAGATGTAAGAAATACAGTAGAAAGATTTAAAATTCACCCTTATTATGTTTACATCTAATGCGATCAAAAGATTAATTTATGCTTTCTTGATATATAGTTACACGTCATTTTCTTTTATGGACTATGGACCCCCTAAAGTAGCTTTGGCCACCCCCTGGCCACCCCATTAAAAAAATTCTAGTTCCGCCACTGGCTGGCGCGTCACATGACCAGAGATAGACGAGAAGTTGTGGTTTAAAAGTGCAAATTTTCGCTAGATAAGACCCTTATGCCTCGTTTGAGATCGTTTAGAGTCCTTTGAAACTGCATCTTTAAACTGCATTAAAACTGTTACTTGTTGGGGTCCATTAAAGTCCATTAAAATGAGACAAATCCTGGAATGTTTTCCTCAAAAAACATTATTTCTTCTTCACTGAACAAAGAAAGACATCAACATTTTGGATAACATGGTGGTGAGTAAATTATCTGGATTTTATTTTATTTTTTAAGAAAATTGACTAATCCTTTAAGATAAACTTAAACACATCCAAGTCAACTGTGCAATTTTGAGACACCATTAATTTGAATACACTAAAATCAGTATTATTGGTATTTAAGTATGCAAGTGCAAGGTACTACTGAAGTAGAACTAAACTTTTGTAGTATAATGTATAATCTTTACACTTTTATTCAGCATAAAAATAACAATGTACTTGCTGACACTTAAGTATATTTTAGTAGATTCTAATATACTTAATTTTTCACCTTGGATCCTCTTTGTTTATAATGTATGTGAATGACCATTAGCTGCCTGTTTAGGTTGCATGCTAATAAGTTTATGCTTTTGTTCCCTTAGTAGTATTTATATAAAACCTGACCCCCTAAAGATTTCAGACGGTCCATACATCAAAGAGATTCATGCTTTGCTTTTCCTCCAAAAAAAAAGACATTACGTGAGACCTCCGTTCAGCGATACAAAGACTCACTGTGTATGATACGGTACATCTGACCACAATAAATATCCGGCAATTGCACTGCTGTAAAATCATTTACATACATCTACAGGAAACAGCCAATCGGAGGAGAAATATAGAGGTCTTGGTCTGTTGTAAATGTATTCAGTGGCCTGAGGATGAACTCGGAGGCCATGTGACGTATGATTTACACACAACAGACCACTGACTCTTTACAATGATATATGGTTGCCTCCGACATATAATCTTTCTCTTTAAACGCTGATATAGAGATAGATAACAGAGTGTTCTATTGATTCAACTGTTTTAGGTTTTTTTCACTGTCAGCTTTCCACCCTAGGCCCTGACTGCTTTTTTTAAACAGTTATGTTTCTTTCTGTATCTTTTTTGTTTATAGGATTCAAAGCAGAGTTTATGTCTTATTTTACGCATGATTTTACTTTGATATATTGCATGCACTGTAAAATAACACACATTTTGAAAAGTCGTGCAATACATAGGCCAAAGTCCAATTTTGTGTGCATATGATAAGTTGGATCAACTTAAATAATTATTTCAATTGGTAAACCCCCGAAAATATATATATATTTTTCAAATAAAAATTTTCACCTGAAGTGAACCTAAAAATTTAAGTAATACTTGAAAAATTTAAGTCATTTTTTAAGTTGATTCAATTTTTACAGTGTGCTAGTCCTTACCCTTCACTTAATAGGTTGCGCATCTTTTCGGGTCATTTTATGTATTGGTTTTTATTTTTTTGTCTAGTTTTAAAGCATGGTTGCTCGGAGTTGGATTAGAAAAATTAGGGTTTGTGTTAGGATGTTATTTAACAGAAAGTTGTTCTAACCCCAACCCCAAGCAACAAAAATGAAAAAAAAAAGAGAAAACATTACATAAAACGACACAAAAAGATGCATGGTACTAAGTACACGGGAAGGATTGGCGTATCACATTCACACAAAATTGGACAACTTTTTAACTCATTCCCAACCAGCCTTTTTTTTTGAAAAGTTGCCCGCCAGCATTTTTTTGTAATTTTCACAAAAGTTTCACAAAATGCCTTCCAGGAAAATTTTCTTCTAAAAATATATAAACATCCAAATATCAAAAGAAAAGTTCAGATCTGCTTTTAAACGAACAAACAAACAAAACGAATAAAAAAAAATTTCATCCTATCTATATTTTTTCTCTGCTTATAAATTCTTAAATATGGGTATTTTTCTTCAGAAATACCTTTTTTTAGCAAAAAGCTGTAATAATTGCATTTTTCTGAAGAAATTTAGTTAAAGATCAGATTCAGTACGATTATCAAAACATACACGGAGTGTAAAATTAATAAAAAAAATTGCTTCAGTTTTTTATAAATTTGGTAAGTTCGCCATCTTGCGGATAATCGCAGTATTACAGATAACAATAAAAACTCATCAGGAACACGTTTCTTTATGCAAATGGTTTCTCTTAATTGACAAGATAACTCTTCAATGGCGGTAAAAGAGTTAAAGTGCCATTAATGAGAATGGGCTGTATATTTTTATGTTACAATTTCAACTTGTTTTTCTAAGTTATGTCCACTTATCACAGGTCAAAACTTAAAATATTAGGTTGTATTGACTTGCAAAACCAAGTTGCTTTAACTTCATGTTGCATTTTTTTACAGTGTGAATCAGTGGCGGCCGTTGACTTCTTTTTCGAGGGCGCACGATGCAAAGCTCGTCACAACATGTATCTAGCCCATCATGTGTGTGAATTGTGTTTGGCGCATCATACATGATGTCAAAATACGAGCCTACTGCAGACGTTTTGAAGGGGTTTTGATAAAAGAGACCCTTGCATTTGCCAGATACTCACTTAATTTTATGTGTAATCAGAGTTTAGTGTTAGTTTAGTGTCTTGCGGGTATTTTGCGAATGTGAGCGTATCTTTTATCATAAATCCTTTTGACGCGTGTGCAGCAGGCATGTATTTTGACAAGACACATGATGCACATGGTTCACATGACACTCCGAACACATATTTTGAATTTGCTTCCCTTAGGAAGAGAAGTCACCGTCCGCCACTCGTGTGGATGTAATTATAGCATGATCCAGTGTTCCTAGTGGATCACTGTACTATTGAATTCACATAAGTTGCTTTATATGAAAGCATCTGCTTTAATGCATTCATGTAAATCTTTTCAAATACCAGACTACATCTGCGTCCAGGTTATTTGCCAATGTTGCGATTATCATCATCCTGATTAATAAATTTGTTTAAAAATAATTATCATCCTCCTCATCATCATCCACACAGGCCATCTTACTTCGCTGTCTGTCTGAAGATCTGGCAAGCAATTTATCTCCAGCTTCATGTTTATTCAATTCAAGTGTTTCCATATTAATACAGTTAATCTAATATCTAACATGTCCACCTTAATTACAGCCTTTCTTCTTGTGAACCCTGATCTGCAACGTTATGCGCAAAGAGCATGATTAAAGGAATCCTGCATCTCATTTGCACATTCGCTCTGTAGGGTGCACACGAGTCGGGCGCTACCTCCGGAATCAAAATGATGTGCCGAAATGACAGAGAGTTTAAGACAGATCTGTAGATACAGTACTGTATGGCAACCCCGTTGCCACGAGCTTTAACATTAGGGCCACAAACTACTTGGTCACATTGCTTGATGATTTTGCGAATGATCAAAGCCAGCAGCTCGGCCGTACCATCGTGTACTTTTTCTGACTCTCTGTGAAATTGTTTTGAAGCATTTACACCACTTTAAGCCTCCTAAATGTCATAATTCCTATTATTCATCGTCTGATGGGTTCAAAACATCAGAGCGTCTTAGATTCACCATGCACGGGGCGTGAAGTTTCTTTTTATAAAAACGTACTAATAAATCCACTGCAAAATCGAATTATACACGTAAGTATGCTTGCGTCAGTACAAACCCAGCTCTGCAAAATCGACGTCAGCTCGCATTTGCAAATCCTCTGTCAATCTGTCATTAGACATGTTATGAAATAATGATAAGTGTACGCTTCTCGCATGCTTCAGAGTGCCGCTCGCTGATGTTGATTCGGCGTAATGGGGGAAATGTGCATTGAAATGTGTCTGCTTGAATACACACGAAACAATTTTTATCTGTCTCTCTTTGTATTTTCCTGATGAGGATGTGTTCTCTGGATCATAGACTCAATGAGAACATAAAAGGGTCAGCGAGCTCGAAATGATAACGTGGGTGCCGTTCCATTAGGAAATGCTAATAGAAATGTGTTGAAACTACTTAGAAAAAGTACCTACATCTGATTTGGTTTCTGTTGCATTTTCATTTTGACATTTCAATCTCAGTTTTTTCAATCTCAGGATTTTGTGTTTTACTTTCGTTTCGGGGGGTCTGGGTGTGGATCGGCCAGGTTTAAATGAATCATCGTCGGTTGAGGACCACACAAATGTTGTTGAAGATGTTATCATCTCAGCAGATGTTTACTGGGCTGACGAATGCTTGACAGCTCAGCTTTTCCTGTGAACTTTAAGACACAAACTGCCATGTTGATCATCTGGCTGTCTGATTTCCACCTACGGGACTTTAGTAGTGAGGTCAAAGTTGAAATGAGCCTAGTGTTTATCATGGGAATAACCAGAATAAAACATATTAAAGGAATGTTCCAGGTTCAAAACAAGTTTGTATCAACAGCATTTATGGTATAATGTTTTAATTTGTCTTTCAGTGGTGAAACATTGTGTTTGCGGTGCAAAAGGTTATAAGCTCGAAGTCAGGGAGCATGCTGCACTTTGGATAAATGTGTCTGCTTAAATGTTAATTAAAAAAATGAACAACCAAAAAGGGTGCTAATGCATTTATGCAATGGAGATAAATGGGGACAACATACAAGAAGGGTATAAAAGCAGAAACATACGGCTGGTAAGTAGGTAACAATAAGTTAATATAAGTATTTAATTAAGTTTCTGAAGAGCATGTGCCAGCTTGGGTCATAGGTTTAATTAGTAGAAAACACACAAACTGATAAAAATGTATAGCTTGTAATGCAATGTAAGTCACTTAAAAATAGTCCTCTGCTTTACTTCAAAAAAGTCGAGGAAACCAATTGCAAACAATTTCTAAGTGACGTCAACTTACTGTAAATATAAAGAACATTCAAAAATATAAAATATAACCTTGATATCTTTAATACTAACTGAGTAAGATCATGTCAAAGATTGAAATCAATGTAAAATTAGTGATTCAAAATCAAACTTTGATGCTCCTAATCTCATCATTAGGTTAAGAGACTTTAGTCTGGATTTCAGTGACAGAAACACATATACTGCATACATTATTTGTGACTCTGCACCAAAAAAAAAAAAAAAAATGGTTTGTAAGGATAGGACAATATTTGGCCGAGATATTTGAAAATCTGGAATCTGAGGTTGCAAGAAATCTAAATATTGAGAAAATCACCTAAAGATATCCAAATGAAGTCACACATATTACTAATGATAATTTAGATGCGTTATATATATATATATATGCTTTGCATGAGGCTGTTATTGTAGTTTTATTCTGTAAAGATAAAGACTCTTTGAACCCATTGTTGCCAATAAATATCAAAAATTTAAATCTACAATATATATATATATATATATATATATATATATATATATATATATATATATATATACATATATATATATATATATATATATATATATACATATACATATATATATATATATATATATATATATATACATATATATATATATATATATATATATATATATATATATATATATATATATATATATGTATATATGTATATATATATGTATATATATATATATATGTATATATATATGTATATATATATATGTATGTATATATATATATATATATATATATATATATATATGTATATATATATATATATATATGTATATATATATATATGTATATGTATATATATATATATATGTATATATATATATATATATATATATATATATATGTATATGTAAATTTATATATATATATATATATGTGTATGTATATATATATATATATATATATATATATATATATATATATATATATATATTATATATATGTATATATATATATATATACTGCTTACATTATTTTTTTTCTAATTTAATTTATAATTTCTACATGAATGTTTATGAGACTTTAGCCTGGATTTAGAGACAGTATCATATATATATATATATATATATATATATATATATATATATATATATATATATATATATATATATATATATATATATACTGCTTACATTATTTTTGTTACATATTTGACTCTGCTCAAAAAAAATATTGAGATCTTAAATGTATGGTTTGATGTATGGTTTATTAGGATAGGACAATATTTGGCGGAGATATTATATATTTGAAAATATGGAATCTGGGGTTGCAAAAAATCCAAATAAAAGTTGTCCAAATAAAGTCCTTAGCAACAGGTTCATTCTACGGAAATGTCAATCTTTCTATCCTTAGCTTTTACAGAAATATTACACTTGAAAAACACTTTAGGGTTACATTTTTTTATATATATTTTAAATTGAAACAATATGTTATTTGACCACTTACACCTTCTTGAGCCATCAATGTGGCAATATTTGATTTTTATTAATTAATTAGAATTCCAAGCAATACAGAAGCGCTCATCCCCACAGTCATGTACAGAGGGAAAATGCTTTATTTTGAGATCAAAAACAGTGTTTTCTTCCATTTAAAATATAATAATGTGTCCATAACTATCGAATATATGATGTAAATTACATTAAAAAACAAATTGCTAAATAAATATTATAAAATATATAATGAAAGTATTGGTCCCTTGGAGTTGTGTCACTGCTGTTACAATTTAACAAAAGCTCTTATTTTGAAATATAAATCGCACTGATGACATCACTTGACTTCCTTCTTCCAATTTCCTGGAGATCTATGAAGAAAAGCCCATGGTAAGTCTGTTTTCAGAGAAATCTTCTCATTTATATCATGATTTCATATAAAGCTTTTAGTTTAAGTCACTGACCTCCTTTATTGTTTAAGAATTGTAAAAAAAAACTAGAATACAAATGGATTAAACTACTTAATTTAGTGAGTATACAATGATTGACAACATGTGGTTGAATACCTTAATTGCAGCAGCCATTTTGTAAAATGCAGTTTTCATGAAAATCAGTCACTGGTGATTTGTTGTGTCACTGGTGTTACTGGGTTCGCATTAAATAAAACCTGTCACATGTGACATGATGATAATTTTAAATTCATTAAATTCTGCTACACTTAAGAATTAAGCTTTAAAGGATTGTATCATTGCTTGTTTATAACTGTTTTTCAAATATTTTCATTGTTATAACAAATATGGTTGTGCAATTGAACTTACAGTCACTCAACAAACCTGATTAAAATAAATAAAACATAATCTCCCTATCAGTTAGATTATCATTAATTTTCTGTACCTCTGACTGCATGTACTGGAAAAAAAATATTTCATAAACAGCTTTAAAAAAATAAATAAAGGTAAAACCAGTGACAAAAATTGTGTATGCAGTCTTTAAGTTCATGCACACAAAAAAAATCATTAAGCTGTCATTTATGTGTACTCATAAAGTCAAAGGGTAATCTAATAATTTGGTCTAAGTTTAAATGTTAGAAAAATAAATACATTTAAGACATCTTGCCATACCAAAAGTGGTCGTTTATGACCCGACACATATTAGGATACTAATCATAAATACACTTTTTAATATATTTACAAAATATCTTTATGGAACAAGATCTTTACTTAATATTCTTATGATTTGTGGCATAAAAAATTTATAATTTTGACCCATTCAATATATTGTTGGATAAAGCTACAAATTGAGGATTCACTCTTAAATGTATCTGCTATTATAAGTATACTGTACAATTACACATAGACGGCCTCAAATCTAAAAACTGTAAAAGCCACCAAACTCCGTTTTTTTATAGTCTCCCGCACTTCAAAGCTCCTACAAATGCATTTCTAAAAGCTCTCACAACATTTGAACTATAGACGGCTCGTTTAAAAACAAAACTGACAGAGCTGACAATCTGAAATCTCACTTTATAAAAGTTTCAGGTAAAGGAACTCGCACACTTTAAATAGCTCTTTGGCAGACTGCTGTATCTAGAACAGCCCTCCATCAAACTACACACCTCAGACCAACAGACACCATCATCGTTTTCAGGCCAGTCGCTATTTTCCTCCCTTCCTTTCCATTTCTCTGTCTTCCTTGTGGCAAGCTCAACTTGTAATGGCTGTCTTTAAATATTCATTCTGTTTCATTTCTATGTTTGACGCCGGGTCGGCCCTGGAAAGACATGCTCGGTGATTGAGCAGCATCTCTTTTCTACCTGCGAGAGAACGTTTTGAAAGGTTTTAGCAAAGCGTCACTCACTTTCAGTCACCGTTTCAAAAGGCTGGCTGAAATAAAGTGTTGCACAGTCAGCGATACAGAGAAACGCACGGAAGAGACAGACGCGCTTTCAAGGATAGATGAAGTGTCGCTCTTCCAAAAAAGAAAGAAAGAGTATCTTAGCAACTCAGCATTACCCATCAATACATGTTATAGTACTTGTATACAAATATGCAGCATACATGTGTAATATTTTACATTTTATTTGTAGGGATATTCAGTACCTTTGAATTTGAAATGAGGTAGCAAGCAGGACACAAAATGTTTAAGGGAACACACCGACTTTTTGGGACTTTAGCTTATTCACCGTATCCCCCAGAGTTAGATAAGTCCACTCCATACATACCCTTTTCATCTCCATGCGTCCCGTAGCAGTGCTTCGCCTTCTGAGAATATTGTTCCCAGTATGTATACAGTTAAAGATGGCTGTGTCTTATATGACCTTGTTATTTGTACACACTGTGACTATAGAAATCACAACATATAAATAGGAAAATGTTGGAGTTATTGTCATTTATTTCGAGCAGTATGCTAGCTGGAGCCATTTACTTCCAGTCTTTGTGCTAAGCTAGGCTAGCGGTGGATGCGTCAGACAGTTATGGCTGTGTCTCATATGACCTTGTTATTTGTACACACTATGGCTATACAAATCACAACATATAAATAGGAAAATGTTGGAGTTATTGTCATTTATTTCGAGCAGTATGCTAGCTGGAGCCATTTACTTCCAGTCTTTGTGCTAAGCTAGGCTAGTGGTGGGTGCGTCAGACAGAGTTATGGATGTGTCTCATATGACCTTGGTATTTGTACACACTGTGACTATACAAATCACAACATTTAAATAGGAAAATGTTGGTGTTATTGTCATTTATTTCGAGCAGTATGCCAGCTGGAACCATTTACTTCCAGTCTTTGTGCTAAGCTAAGCTAGCGGTTGGTGCGTCAGACAGTTATGGCTGTGTCTCATATGACCTTGTTATTTGTACACACTATGACTACAAATCACAAAATATAAATAGGAAAATGTTGGCATTATTTTGTCACTTATTTGGAGCAGTATGCTAGCTGGAGCCATTTACTTCCAGTCTTTGTGCTAAGCTAGGCTAGCGGTGGGTGCGTCAGACAGAGGTACGGCTGTGTCTCATATGACCTTGTTATTTGTACACACTGTGACTATACAAATCACAACATATAAATAGGAAAATGTTGGCATTATTTTGTCACTTATTTGGAGCAGTATGCTAGCTGGAGCCATTTACTTCCAATCTTTGTGCTAAGCTAGGCTAGCGGTGGGTGCGTCAGACAGAGGTACGGCTGTGTCTCATATGACCTTGTTATTTGTACACACTGTGACTATACAAATCACAACATATAAATAGGAAAATGTTGGCATTATTTTGTCACTTATTTGGAGCAGTATGCTAGCTGGAGCCATTTACTTCCAATCTTTGTGCTAAGCTAGGCTAGCGGTGGGTGCGTCAGACAGAGGTACGGCTGTGTCTCATATGACCTTGTTATTTGTACACACTGTGACTATACAAATCACAACATATAAATAGGAAAATGTTGGCATTATTTTGTCACTTATTTGGAGCAGTATGCTAGCTGGAGCCATTTACGGCAGCTCTACAGCCTGATGTCGTCTGGAATATCTGTACCTATGGTACACATTAGAACTTTTTTTACAAGAGTGACAGTTGGGTGACATATTTTGACCATTTTCTCTAACAATGTATAATTAAAGGTGCAGTGTGTAAATTTCAGCTCCATCTAGTGGTGAGGTTGCAAATTGCAATCAACGGCTTGGTCCACGGCTCACCCCTCGCTTCTGAAACGCATAGAGAAGCTACGGTAGCCGCCACAGGACAACCATGTCATTGTCGTAAACAACTAAGTAAACAAAGTTTGTCCGTTAAGGGCTTATGTAGAAACCAACGCTATCTCACGAGAATTCGTACATATTTTACGACTTTGTTAATTCATACGACTACATTTGTAAGTTTTTGTATGATTTGCCTTGACCCCTGTGACGTTGGGGTTAGGTGCGGGGTTAGGGGTTTGGTTTCTTTGGTTCCACGATTCACTTTGTAGCCAACTCGTAAAATATTTAACCATATCTTCTTCATTTGAGATGCATATCAGTAGAATTACAGGTCAGTCGATTACTAATTGAAACTTATATATATTTAACAAAGATGTGTTTAGATAAGTATAGACTGCATTAAAAACAAACTAAGCTAATCTCAAATGAACCTGAAGATATCTCTTATTACACTTTTATCTGTATCGCTGACAATTTTAGTACTTATTGCGGATTTAGTGTAAAATACTCATCTTTATATATCTATATGTAAATAACCTCTTATGTTGACAATGTTGTGCCATTGTATGTGCCTCAAAAACTATATCATCAGCATCTAGAGGCACTTGTTATCACTTCAGCATTGTTCAGACGCCATTAAATCTCTCTCTTGAGAAGCAACTGGAGTGTATGGGAATGAGTGTGCAATGGTTTAAAACACTTCTCCGGTGTCTGTGTTGTGACACAGCGAGCGCCTAGAGTCCGTAGAGTTGCTTCAAACTAGAGCTGACATCACCAAAATATAAAAGCAACAAATCACAAATTTTCATTGAGTACTGATCTCCTGGCCAGGCCCTTTGCAGCCGTCAGCACAATCCCAGCCGCCACGCTGATACTCGATGACTGTCCGACCGCTTGCCCCAGCTGTTCCTAACCAGCAAAGCAGAAACGTGCTGAACCGTTGCCATAGACGGCGGTCCCGCCCCAGTATGCGCTCTCGACACGACTATACCCAGCGATGCAATAATGAGAATTATGTTAGGAGTGGATGCCACCCTTGTTGGTTCATTTGGCTGCCATCTTGGTAATGTTCCCAGGCAAGCAGAGATTCTGCAAGTTTAAAATGAGAAAGAGAAAATCGTCAAATGCGTTTGGCAAGATTACATTTCAATATGTCAAGTGATGCTTACCTTTGCAAAAATCACTGCCATTGGATGGGTGGTTGCCAGGTTGTGGCTGTGAGGTTGCTAGGGTGTCCTGTGTGGCTGTTAGCATGCTATACAATAATAATATATATTTTTTATTTTTTCTCCTTTGCCAAGATAATCCATCCACCTCACAGGTGTAGCATATCAAGATGATTATTACACAGGTGTGCCTTAGGCTTGCCACAATAAAATAATGTACAGCACAGATGCAAGCATGCATCCATAGGTTATGAATGACCTTAATCAGCAGGGCAGGACTTAACAGGGTGGAGGCCCCTGGGCTTGAATAAATTTTGGGCCCTACATTATCAGAACAAAAGTTACAAAAGCTGTCACTGGGACGGTACCCTTTAAATGGGTCCTAATATTTACCATTTAGGTACAGATATAGGTAAATTTTTACCCATTATATGCACTCTTTAGGTACAAAGGTGTACTATTTGAAAGGGTACCACCCCAGTGACAGTTTGTGTAAATTATCTTCTGAGAGTGCACATACAGTAAACAACCTAAAATAAAAAATATATCATAGAACTACATTTTAGGGAAGTTTCCCGACAGGGTTTAGATTAATCCAGCACTAGGCCTATTGCTAGGTTATATTAGGGCATTCAAGTAGTTTTTACAAACAAACCTTACAAAAACATCACTGGTGTGCGTCTTGAGACAAAACAATGGCAATGATATATGTTAAGATATATCAGTGCAAAATGTGTTTAAATTAAGACAGATCAAACATGCATTTTAGTCTGGGACTAGGATAAGACCTGACTAGGAAACTGCCCCTATATCTCTAAAGCAGAACATAAGCCCAGTCTAAAATTAAATCATGTATTTTAGGGATGTCACAAATCCAAATTAATCATGCACATCAAAAAATACCCCATAACAACATTTAAAATCATTGTGTTAGTCTTAGCTTAAGAAGAGAATTATATGTTTTGATTAACATTCACCTTACTACACACCATATAATGTTATAAACATAATCAACAAGTGTATTTTGTGCATATAGCCTAAGTGGTGCAGTGAAAAGAAAATATTTTAGGATGTAATTTAATAATTAGGACAAGACCATCATGTAATATTAGACACCAAAAACCAAAGTGGAGAAGATGATCATTAATTAATTTTGCGTCTGATATGAACGTAATACATTAATACTTTGAACGTAGATATAAAAATGAACACTTTTCAGAAGTTTAAACTGTGATTCTGTTAGCAAACATGCTGAAAGAGAAACTACAGGAAAGTTAGTCTAGCTAGCTAGTGGATTATATCAAAAAGCATCAGGACATCAACATGGCCATGATTTAGTGAATCTTCACCTCCAGATGAAGTAATAAACTGGACTGATGATTTAAATGTTGACATAATCATATGTGCGTTGTTAACTCTCCGGATTTTGTTATGTTTCGTAGCCCTGCTCCACTCGTTCACTTTTCCACAGAAACTGTTTGGTTACAGGGTCGTGTGAGCTGCAGACTTCGAGCAGATTGTATTTCATTTGGCGCTACGCAGACCGCTTGGTGATGATGTCGAAGTACCGCGAGAGCGATTAGAAAGCAGACTTCTCCGTGTGAGCTCTCGCGGTACTCTGATGTAATTTTTTGGCTGTTGTTGAACCACGTGAATACACCCGTCTGCTTTACAGTCACTTTTGCGCCGTGATAATTTGATTTCATATGATGATCGGATCGCGCAGTGCCGCATGAAGTTAAATGTACCAAATATCAAATAGCGGACTGTATATGAGGTTCAACCCGCCAAAGTAGCAAGTGGAGCAGTGATTGAATGGTGAGTGATTCAGATGTCAATTTATGAATGAAAGTGTCAAGGGTTTGTCACACACTGTTAAGTATTTTCACGCTTTTTTAAATGGGTATACGGAAATCCTTGACCATTACTGTCATGGTTCTGCCCTCCTGTCCTTTATTTAATCTAGTCTTGTGGCAGAATCATGACAGACCCTTGTTTTGTGTGAAAGCACTGGCCTTGTTTATTTAGGCCATGTGCTTTCTGTCTCGTCTCCTGACCCCGCCTACTTGTTTCCCCATTAATCATCCCATCATCATTTGATTCATGTCACCTGTTCCCCCCCTTGATTTGCTCCCTTATATAATCCTCTTGTATTCCTTGTCCTGTGCTTGTGCATTTGTTTCCATACCTGTGAGTACTGTGTTCTGCTGTTAAGTCTAGTCTAGTGTTATTCTATATCAAGTGTGAAGTCAAGTTTATTGTTTAGTGTAGTTTTGTATCTTGTCCAGTTTAGTGTACTATCCATCTGTTTATTATTATCCTAGTTCATGTTGTTTTGCCCCCTCGTGGGTTTTTGTTTTCTGTTTATTCTTTAATAAATATTCTGAGTTTAACCCCTTGTTGTCTGCGTTTGGGTTCACCCTTGAAATCCCTGAGATCCCTAACAGAATGCACAAGCCAATTCAGAACCCAGCAGACAACCCGTGTCGTCCCGCCAGGCGGCAGTCGGCTGACCTTGAACTGTGGTGGCAGACGACTGCCGCCGACATGAAGATGGGCAAGGCCCCATTTCCTCCTCAGAAGGAGAGGTCCCTGAGGGGGTACGCCCAGGCGGTGGAAGCGAGGAGGGTGTTGTTGCCAGAGACCCTCCTCAACTCCTATTTCATCGCGGGGCTCAACGTCCCTCCTCCCTTGCTTGAACGGGAGGAGCTTATCCGCTGCCCGTTCCATGAGGTGGTGGACAAGTTGTGTCGGGAGGAGCTTCAGGTACCCACCATGGCATCACCATCTGCCACGCTGCCATCTATCCCGGAGGGATGTATCTTGGGAGTGGTGGCGTCTGACGACCCGAGTCTTCCTCCTTCGGCCCCTGAGAGCTCCTCCCCACCCATGTCGCTACGTGGTAAGCGAGAGCGGAGAGTATCGTGGGAATCACCATCCGAGGGGTCCTCTTCAGAACCTGTTGCTCCCACCACAGCTCTCCCCTCGCCCGCCACGGCATCTGCGCCACGCCCCAGAAAGAAGAGGAGGAGGAGGGGGTTGATTTCTCCGTCAGTGCAGCCCCTGCCGTCTGCGCAGCCACCGCTGCAGCCCCTGCCGTCTGCGCAGCCACCGCTGCAGCCCCTGCCGTCTGCGCTGCCGGACGCAGCGCCCCCTGTCTTGGTCCCTGTCTCGTCTGCGCTGCCGGACGCAGCGCCCCCTGTCTTGGTCCCTGTCTCGTCTGCGCTGCCGGACGCAGCGCCCCCTGTCTTGGTCCCTGTCTCGTCTGCGCTGCCGGACGCAGCGCCCCCTGTCTTGGTCCCTGTCTCGTCTGCGCTGCCGGACGCAGCGCCCCCTGTCTTGGTCCCTGTCTCGTCTGCGCTGCCGGACGCAGCGCCCCCTGTCTTGGTCCCTGTCTCGTCTGCGCTGCCGGACGCAGCGCCCCCTGTCTTGGTCCCTGTCTCGTCTGCGCTGCCGGACGCAGCGCCCCCTGTCACGGTCCCTGTCTCGTCTGCGCTGCCGGACGCAGCGCCCCCTGTCACTGTCTCGTCTCAGCTGCCGGACGCAGCGCCCCCTGTCACTGTCTCGTCTCCGCTGCCGGACGCAGCGCCCCCTGTCACGGTCCCTGTCTCGTCTCCGCTGCCGGCCGCAGCGCCCCCTGTCTCACCGGCTCCTTCAGTTGCTTTCTCCCCTGCACTGTCATCCAGTTTGTCTGCCTGTTCCCCTGTTACTGTCTCCATGTCCTCCCTGAACTCTCTCCCCTACCCTGTGAGTCCTGGCTCGTCCCCTTCTGCTCCCTCGTCTACCCCTACCACGCCCTGGAATCCTGCCGTGCCTCCGTTTGTACCCCTTACCAAGTCTGCATCCCCCACCAAGCTTGTTCCCTCCAAGATCCCCACCAAGCCTGCCCGGACTCCTCGTCCTAAGCCCTCCACTACCCCTGCACCCAAGACCCCTTGCCCACCCAGCTCCACCCTACCTGGACTTCCTCCCTTTGTGAACTCTGTTTTGCCTCCGCCCCCCCTCCCTTGTTTGTTGTTTTTATTGTGTCACCCCAACCCTTTTGTAGTGTACTCTTGTCTGCCCCTCTGCATGTTTGTCATGTTTTCTTGGTTTTTGTCTGCCTGTCAGTCTGTCTTGTCTCCTGTCTAGTGTTCCCCTGGGGAGCGTCTGGAAGCCGCTCCCTTAGGGGGGGATTCTGTCATGGTTCTGCCCTCCTGTCCTTTATTTAATCTAGTCTTGTGGCAGAATCATGACAGACCCTTGTTTTGTGTGAAAGCACTGGCCTTGTTTATTTAGGCCATGTGCTTTCTGTCTCGTCTCCTGACCCCGCCTACTTGTTTCCCCATTAATCATCCCATCATCATTTGATTCATGTCACCTGTTCCCCCCCTTGATTTGCTCCCTTATATCCTCTTGTATTCCTTGTCCTGTGCTTGTGCATTTGTTTCCATACCTGTGAGTACTGTGTTCTGCTGTTAAGTCTAGTCTAGTGTTATTCTATATCAAGTGTGAAGTCAAGTTTATTGTTTAGTGTAGTTTTGTATCTTGTCCAGTTTAGTGTACTATCCATCTGTTTATTATTATCCTAGTTCATGTTGTTTTGCCCCCTCGTGGGTTTTTGTTTTCTGTTTATTCTTTAATAAATATTCTGAGTTTAACCCCTTGTTGTCTGCGTTTGGGTTCACCCTTGAAATCCCTGAGATCCCTAACAATTACTAGTGGATACTGCGTATACCTGCTGCGTATCACGTTAGATTACAAACAAACAAGAAAAAACAGAGTTACAAGATCTACTCTAGTAATCTTTCATACGGAGCGCTTCATTTTCGCGTTGCTCTTTCTCGTTATATGTAAAGCTTATTTATGACTCTCATTTCGCGTATTCGCTATTATACTAGCATCTATGGGTTTCAAAAGCAGTAAACGCAGGGCGTCATATTCAGCACCAAGATGACTGACATATATATATTAACGAATTAAATGCAGCACCAAACAATTCCGCACCAACCAATAGGCTGTAAAATAATAAATGAAAACGACTGAACAAATCAAACGAACGCAAGCCGGCACGGAGGCCCCTATTGGCCGAGGCCCCTGGGCTCAAGCCCACTCAAGCCCAATGGTAAGTCCGGCCATGTTAATCAGTGACATCCTACTGCTAAGAGGAAAAATGAAAGTTACGTTTCCATTTAATGAAACTCAAAAGCCTCAGGTCTCTGTGGTTGGTACATCTCAATCTATTTCGACAGTCTTGTCTATTGGCATACGTGCACGTATTAGCATGTGTGCCGGCCACGTGCAGCCCATCTGTGAGCATCCTGGATGATGTTGATCCGTGCTGTGTGAGGCTGTAATGGGTCCTGCTGTCAGACCGGTAGCCCTCAGGTTATCTGTCACTCACACAGATATGAATTAGCCGCGACTCCATCAGGATTCAACTTTCTCTCTCCTCCTGTAAACATAGCCGGGTTCACTGACACAAAGCTCAAAACACAGGCCATATGCCCTGGCCAAACCTTTTCTGCGTATCCAGTCTGCATGCAACTATACAAGCCTTTAGAGATACAGTATAGAAGAATTTTTATCGGAATGTTTCATATCATTATGCAATTCATGCATGGTACTATTTTAATGTTTGTATGTTCAGAGTACGTATGTGAAGTTTTAGCTCAAAATACCATAAAGATAATTTAGATTATTTATACAATAAAGATTATTTGTATTTAGTAACACTTTACAATAAGGTTGTATTTGTTAATATTAGTTAATGCAATGGCCAACATAAACTAACTATGATTAATACTTCTACAGCATTTATTAATCTTACTTCAGGGTTTCCCGCAGAAAATGTGTTAGTTAAGGTGGTAGGGTTGTGCAGGTGGGGGGGCCGGGGGCGTGGCAATCAAAGGGGGCGTACGCGTCATGATGAAAATATTTTTATTTAAAACACTCAAATTAAACTGAATTTTGAAGAAACTATGACAGAAAATGAACACATACTAGATTATTAATTAAGTAAATGTTTTATCAACAGGCTAGTTATCCTCCAGACAGTGAGATCATGTCTTTCTTTAATTTTGGCCATGTGGCGCGTGCCCGCTCGCGGTGTGAAGCACGTCCACGCTATTCTCAGAGATGCACTTGACAGCCTTTTGTGCAGCAAATTTTTTTTTTGGACGACTTAGTTAAGGTGGTAGGGTATCCCAGCTTAGGTGGGCCGCCCGAACTAAAAAATGCTGCGGGAAACCCTGTTACTTCATGTTTTAGCAATTATTAATACATTTATAAAATCGTAAAGTTGTTAACATTGGTATTGTATTGATATTAACTAGTGTTGTAGTAGTACTCTAGATCGTTCTCGTGGAGACTGGTCTTGCCAGGCGACCTTGGAAGGTCACGAAGGTCGCAAGAACACGCACTTGTGAGAACTGTGTGATCTTCCTGCTGGTCACGTGACCTCCCCAGATTTCAACGTGTAAGTCTGCACTCGATGCATCCTCGATATCAAGAACACATTCGGGTATTTTCACGCGTCCTCTGTACTTGCATTCTTGAGAATTGGAATTGAACTTTGACCGTTAATGATGACGTAGAGCGAGGACACAAGGACGCAAGATCGCCTCGGTCTCGTCTCGATCGCAGACGAAGAGGACTTGGATTTTTTTTTTTAAGACCACAACTGATGGCATATCATGAAATTATTTTTAGTCATTAATTATTAAGTAATTATTATAATTTACTGATTTTTACGGTGCCAATTGATGTTTTTATTTTATCAACATCTCTCATGGCATACACACACACACACGAGAAGTTCACAAAAAATAATAAATGCTAAAAACTATATTGCTCATTGTTAGTTCATGTTATCTAATGAATTTACTAATGTTAACAAATTGAACCTTAACCCCTTCAGACCCTGTGTCCACTGGAATGGACACCACGTTTTGTGGTTCAAATCAATAAAAATGCTGATCAACTAATCAAAATAAGGCACACTGGTTAAACACCTGAAAATCAGGTCTGAAGGGTTAATGTCTGTTTTATTGCACTGGGGGTCATCTTTTGGCGTTCCTTGTAAAATCTTAGTCGTGATGCAGAACCAATTATAAACCTACTGGAAAATAATCTATTTACATTGTATGCTAAACGATGTGACGACATTTCAACCCATCTTTTAGATTCCAAAAAATGAAAACGTTCCAAAACACTAGTCATTTTCCGAACATTTCACTCCAGGCTTTCCCATTATTTTGCTGCTCATTTGACATGTGACACTTAACCACTCGCTGGCATTTTTGCCCACAAATTTGAGTTTATTTTCAGTCCAGTTAGTGCACTTTAAATGTTTTATTTCGGTGCGGTTTAAAATCAGTGTCTGGATGCGCACGACTCTTTTCCACGGCTGTGACTTAATTAGGCAGACGAGTGACACATCTCAAGTGTCTGTCTGACAACCCCATCCACACGGGCCTGAGGAAGACACAAGCACATTTGCTGGATTAAGCATTCAGGGGGAAGTTTTATGTAGATGTGTTTTCGGAAAAACCTAAGATTTTAAATGGTTTTGGACCCCTAAACTCTTTGTCATGTGCAGTGCAACGCTAGCCAAATCTCTGCAGCGCAATGAAACATTTGTTAGGCCCTTGCTGGTGCCTAAATTTGTGTTTACCCGGCGCTTATTGACATCGCAGGGGACTGTGCTGTAAAACGAGACACACCCCGAGGTCTTCGAAAGATGTTATGTGCAAATTACCCAGCAATATTTATCAGGACAATAACATCATAATCAACATAATCGTTCGTTCATTTGCTCGCCGCTTATTGTTCTTTTAGCATGCGGTTTTAATTTTTTTTCTTTCTTTTTTTCCCGCCATCCTGTATAAACACAGCAGACACAGTTAATTAATTGCGGGGTTGTTTAAAGCCCTGATTGTGTATCCGATTTCAGCCTTCCTTTAATGTGGCAATAAATCTCAAATGACTTTGAATTATTGTTCTGAATTAATATTAGAAACAGCTAATTTCCTCCCCCTGATTACATTGAAGAAAAGTACCCAGGTCCTTAATGTGAATCTCTGACATTGAGGCGCTACCTCGAAAACCATTTCAGATGTTCCCCCGTCATACGTGCCCATCCGGTGGCAGGGTCATTTCAAAACCTCGCCATTAACCGCAAAGGCTAAATGACTCAATTGTGAGTTACCGCGGCCACGGCACGCTTCAATTTGACGAGCCTCGATTTGACTTTAGAGGCACGCTCTCAATTTTAATTAAGAAACACAAATGACCGGAATATTGCGTTCGTTTTGTCATATTGTTCGGCCTATCTTAAATCATCCTCGGGCTTCCATTTAAAGGAAGTTGGTATTCCGAGGTTTAATGGCTCGGCGGAGGGAATCAAGAATCCATCGGTGAGGCAAGACGCTAAATAATTTATGGCTTTAATCTGTGCACTGAGGTGTGAGCTCTATGGCTGTAATTATAAATGCAAGGAGGAATTATTGCAGAATACTTTAACTGCATTAGGAGTCATCCGATGAGCAATCGTGATTGCCTGCTCGTTTCCAACAAAGGAGGGCACGTCCGTGTCAGGATGCACAAATCAACGGACGCTTTCTCCGGTCTACAATCAAATGTCAGTTTGCTGTTGTAAAACAGATATGATGGGGAGGGGTAATTGCTGGCTTGATTGCTAAAAAATAAGGAAATGGCAATAAATTGTGCCGAGTTCAAAGGTTGATATTTTTAGGATAGTTTTAAAAATGAAGGTCGATGTTTATGTAGCGCAGGTGCATAATACGGAAGGACATGTACTGTAGATACAATTTAATTTGCATCAATTGGTAGAGCATTGCATCAGCTGCACAAAAGGTCAAGGGTTTGATCTTAGGGATCACACTGATAAAATGCATAGCTTAAATGCAATTTGGATAAAAACGTCTGCCAAATGCATAGGTGTAAATGCATTTATTTATCAGTAATACATGTAGTGGCACTTTTCACCTGAATAGAGAAATGGAGAGAGCATGTTTGGACCAGCAAATTTCGGTCACCCCTTTTCATAGAAAAGTTTTTTACATTTTTCTGAAATCTCGTTTTTTGGTTGTTCAGTCCAATTAATATCAATTAAACTGCAGTTCATTTGTTTTGATTTAAGCTTTCATAACTTAAAAAATCCAGCTAAGTAGCACCATAAAACACAATAATAACATAATAATAGTAAACATGTTTTGACAAAAAAATTTACAAACGGAGTTATCTCATTTTTTGAACCAAACTTCATCTATTGTAACAACTTTTTAATCACTGGTAAGGAATGGATTTCAGAGTAAAATAACCTGTGATATATTACTTTATAGAGAAGTTAAAAAATATTTTTTTTATGGGGCTTAACATAAATAGGGTAGAGCGACATCTTTATCATATGCAATACCTAATATCTGGTTGACATCATGGTGAAATATAAAAAATAGAAAACTCTTTCATTTTTTTTAGGACAATGATGTAATTACGGCTCGAACTGATTTTGCCAATTGAGAGACAATATTTTTGTAAGTAAAACCTAAAACCCACCCCAAACCCCAACCCTAACCATACACTAAAATCAGAGGGTCTAAAACAATGGTCTAAAAGCAGTTAATCCTGTTTGTAAGCTTAAACTTAAAACAAACTGTAAACTTATTTATGAAGTTGAGGACATCAACTCTTTGGCAAAATCAGGAGACCCATAATTACGTCACTTTATTCCATTCATAACAACAGATCTGAAGTAAAGACTTGTAGACGGATAGAAAATGTTAATGCTTTATTTGTATTGGTATAAAAGGTGCAGTGTTTCTTTGTCCCACAACGCATTTTCCAATGAGACCCTTATTTTCTGCAATGCTAAATATACATTAACGTGAGACATCCTTGGGTCAAACCTGTCGGGATCTGTAAGCCCACACACTGAACCTGTGCCTAAACGTGTGATTAAACTTTTATTAAAGTGCTTTTCTGTTCTATCGTCGCGACACAAACATTTTACAGAGCAAATATACTGTACATTTCAGTAAATGTTTTTAATGCGTGTCTGGCCACCTGTCCGAGCGCCCGCGTGTTCACGCGAAGACATTTTGCCAATTACAGTTAATGCATCGATCAAATTGTTTTTAAACGTAATACAGTTAAAACTTGCCATATCATACAAATAAATAGTAGTCATAGCCAGAGCTATTGCATGCAAACATCAGCATTTATGTCTCAAGCAGTAATACATTTCATTACTGGTGTGGTGCATTTGAACAGGGTGCATGTATTTATCTTTTATGATTATTTATTTTCTAACAGCACGCTTCATTCTGTCCCAGCCACAGTGCACCCCTTTAGTCTTGAATATGATGAAATGTTGATTCTGAAGTTGAAATTTAAGCATACTACATAATGTAAAACTTTAAACATTATGGAAAAAAGGGTAAAACAAAACA
Organism: Paramisgurnus dabryanus; assembly: GCF_030506205.2. Classification (NCBI taxonomy): domain Eukaryota; kingdom Metazoa; phylum Chordata; class Actinopteri; order Cypriniformes; family Cobitidae; genus Paramisgurnus; species Paramisgurnus dabryanus. Next base: position 4,407,209 of record NC_133357.1, read on the forward strand.
AATTAGACAATCTGACCCGTGTTTTATAAAAGCAGAGCAATTACAGTTATTTATCAACAAGATTACTACAGGTATTAAAAATCATCAAATCTACTCTTTGTCCATTTCGACAAACTGCGAATGATTCTCCGGTGATTTACTGTGAGTTTTACTCAAGTGAAGTTTGACTGCGTGATTGCTGGCAAATGTCCGACTGCAAAGCTTGCATTTGAACTTGGAGTCGGTTTCCTCTTCTGTGATCTGCGAGTCCGTCGGCCTCACGGTGAGAGCTTTTGAAAGTTCAGGTTCTGTTACTTTAGTCGGGTGTTCTATGGGCAGTTTGTTCATATCTTTGATCTGAAACCCGAGATGGTTCTCGAGGTGGGATATAAACGCAGTGGGCGTTCTGAATTGTGAAGCACAGTCATTGCAGTAGAAGACCGGATGGCCCGTGTCCATGTTCTTCAAAAATTTGGTCCCTCCTGTCTTTCTAAGTTGGTATTTTACATTGGCTAGCCAGTGGCTGATGGTGGTCATTGAAAGCCCTGTGAATTTTGAGATGTGCATCCTCTCCTGAGGACCAAGGTCCGACAGGAGATACTTGCCTTCGGAAGTCAGAAAAAGGCTGGAGGCGAACTGCGCTTGAAGGATGAGCAGATGCTGGGGATTCCAGTTAGACTGTCGACCTTTACGTTTGTGGACCGAGTACAACTCGTTGGACACGTCTTCGAAACGCCGCACGTCCGTCTCCAGCTTCATGACGGGCACTCTCGTCGGCATGGAGGGCTTTGGCGTCGTAGCTTTCGGAAGAACCTTCACCATATCCGCGATGTCAGAAAGTGCATGTTTCTGCGGGACTGGGGTGGAGGTCCGCATTGAGAGAGAGGGGGTTGTTTTGTTGTGTCTGTACTTTGTCAGGTCTATCGGCTGGTCGTTGTTCGTGTACATGAAACTATTGCTGGCCCTGATGGCAGCGGCTGTTGAAAGCGCCGATATGGGTTTCTCTAAACCTCTACTCAGTTCGGAAAATATAGATTGCGTGCGGTGGGAAAGAACGCTTTCCGGCCTGGGCTTGTTTGCTTTACCCAAATGATTGTTCAAGACAGACTGCAGTGCACTGAGAGGGTTTATGCTAAGTACTTCCTGGGAGTCGTTGACAAGTTCTGAAGAACCGCTGTGACCGTTGCTGGCAGGGGGGCTGGGTGATGGGTTCCCTCTGTCAGAGAAAGCCGGGCTTAACTTTCCTTTGATTGTGTCATTCTCGTCACTTACACAGTCTGCATCCAGCTTTGAAGAGAAAGAGGAGTCATCCTGACAATCACTGTCGTCATTCTCCGCCAGATCAAACCTGCTGCTCTCGCTCTCTTTGCCTTCACTTGCGACGACCCTCTCTTTTTTGATGTCCAAATTGTGATGTCCCTGGAAACTTTCAAGTGCGTGAAGGCCGTGATAGAACTTCCCCTTGGGAGTGATAGATCTGTGCTTGTGGTGGAGACTTTGCTTCAGTTGGATGGGAGGAGAAGAGGAAAATGAGGTGGACTTGATCACTCCTGAGAGTTGGTATGCTGCATGAATGCTGGGGTAAGCGCTCCAGCTGGGGGTTCCTGTTTGAGCTTTATTAATTGCAGATGCCACCGTGTTTGCTAAAGACTTCAGAATGTCCCCCCCTCCACTGGACCCTTGCTCAAGGTCCTCTTCTCTCAAATATGGATACTTAAAATCACCCTCAGTTGACTTCTGATCCTCATCCTCTTGCTTGTCCTCCTTGTCATCAGTTTTCTCTGCTTTTTCCGGAGACCTTTCTCTTGGAGTTACCCTATCTGAGTCACCCGATGCTGTGCTCTTTGGAGAAACTTTCTCTCCTTCCAGTTCGTTCATTGCTGGTTCAGCTAACGTCTGCATTTTCTCTATAGCCAGAGGGTCTAGGGCTAGCTGTTTGCCTTTCTTGGAAGCTGAATTTGTGACTTTAATGAAGTGGCCGGTGACCATCATGTGAGTGGTGAGCTGTTGAAGTGTATCGTGTGAGCTTCCGCATTCCATGCACTTTAGGATCTGAGACTTGCATGTTTCAAACTGCCACGTGTAGCTAGCACCGTTCTGATAGCCATAGCGGTTGTTGGGAGCACTGGCGGCCCCTGATGCTCTTTGGGCCTCGCTGTAACCCGGGACCCCTGTGGTGGAGTCTGGCGAACAAGGCCTTGTGGCCTCAAATGCACGTTTCTTTGATGGTGGGACTAATTTGGGGGTGAGTACTGGAATAGGTTCCTTCAAAGGCACTTTCTGGTAATGCTTCGTTTTGATCATGTGGACACTTAGATCTTGCAGCGAATCAAAAGAGTGGCCGCAGAACATGCACTTGAGCACTTTTTGGGCATCTTCCTTGCCCTCCATGTCTTGAAGATTCCTCTTCCTGTTCTTCGATGATGAAGTGGAGGCAATGTTTTGCCTGCTGTGGTTGTCATCCGTGTAGTGGCCACTCTTGTTCATGTGCACCGTCAGTTCTACCAGTGTGTCGTATGCCGCGCTGCAATCTTTGCAGCGGAACCGGCTGGCTCCGGTGAAGACCGCCCCGCACGCTTTGCTGCTTTGTCTGTACAGGTGCACGGAGCTGAAAAGATTAGGCTTCGACACAGGTTTCGGGGACAGCGTTTGCTGCAGGGTTTTTGAAAGTGCGTCCTGGTGCCAGTCAAACTCACTCTTGGCACTCCCGTTGGTGCTGTCACAGTTTGTTTTACTGCCTGTGTTACCAACCTTCAAATCTAGTCCAATTTTGGACCAATAGGAGTCTGACAGGAAGTTGGCATAGGCGGCCCTCATTTTCTCCAGGCTACTGTGCATGTCATCCTTCAGTTTCGGGCCGTTGCTCTCCGTGTCCTTTTGACTTCCTGGTGGTGAGGTTTTAAAGTCAGACAGTCTTTCGCTGCCATCGCTCAAACGGGATTCAAGCTCGACCTCCTGGTTGGACGCGACGCTGAGTGGAGAGTTCTGGATGCTGTAGTTGCTTTTATTGTCTGTCTCTTTGTCTTCTTTGTCCTTGGACGTGGGTCTCTCTGAGTTCTCCTCCTCTGCCTGCATGTCATTGTCGCCCTCTTCTTCTGTGATCGAATCCTGGGCACCGGCATCCTCATCCTGCTCATATGCTGAAGAACAGAAGAACGAGAAATAAAGACTTAAAATCTTGCATGTATTTAGATGAATTGTGATATTTACTTAGACTTTAAAGAAAAAAAAAACAATTGGTTATATTAATCCAATTTATTATAAACCATTACATGTATCTACTACTGCAATCCTTTTTCAAGAATATCACTGTTATCTTTTACTGAAGTCTGTGTGTCTTGTAATTGATACATAACAACCCACTACATTTCATCTGTTTACATAAACTGAATATGTGCAAAGTAACAAGAGCTGATTGATTTTTATCTAGGCTGGTCTAAGTGTTATCACAGTAGTCCCATTGTAAATCTATTACAAGTTTAGGTGACGCCTGCACGTGGCAAAACCCACACACACCCTCTGAATTATACAAAACTAAAGATGGCAAAGTTGATCTGAAGATATGTTTTGCTTTTTAAGATACAAAGTAAGTTCACAATGTCAAAAAAGTTCTCATTTACTGTCAATCATTTTCATCCGAAAGGAGGCACGCTCGAAAGATTCAGATACTGTGGCATAAATTCAGTTCAAATAAATACAAGCAACTTGACATCCTTTTGGTCGCATACTGTATCTTGGTTACAGATTAACCGCTATTAACTAGATTAAGAATCATTTCCTAAATCTTTCATGGCTTCTTAAACCTTACTATATTATTCACTTAATAAAACATGCCATAGTCAGTCAATTACATCAATCGTTGCGGTTAGGAAAAATCATGATTATCTATATTTCATAACCACATATTTGGATGGCACTTTGAATTTCAAGAGCTGTTACGGCAGATGTGCTCGGTTAAATATACATAGGACCTAACAGCCCGGACCAGGCACTTGCTTTTCATGTGGTTAATATTTCTTTTCGAGCTAGTAATGCTCAATGAGGGGAACTCCGGCTAAAAGTGCTGCACTATGTAGCTCTTACTTTGTCCTGAGACTTTGGATGCTGAAAATAAGACTTTTTTATCAATATTTCAGAGGTGCCTCGAGAGCAAACCTGGAGGTGAACTGCTGCCAGCAAATGGATAAAGATGGAGCTGGGATTTAACCTCTCCAAACAAACCCAAAGAATGGGGTCCTTTAAACAAGGGGCCATGCCGTGACCTTGATCTTCGGCAATGACGATCTTTCATGTCTGTTTGCATCTCAAAATGCACTTGTAGTGATGGGGGAGAATCATGTTGCATGACTTGAGATGTTTATACATAGTTTGGCCATACAAGAAGTGAAAGGTGCCGATGATTTATGTATTTAGAGCGAAAAACTTGAAATTGAACTTAAAGCACAAACGATTAAGTCATTGCAACGCTTTTTATTTGTCAACCGGCATGTTTTTGCCCGTCTCTTTGTTTACAAGACTTTTACGATAGTTGCTAATGGTGCTCCGTGAAAGTATTTACTATATAAGCAAGCAAAGTTACCATGACACCCTACACCTGGAGGGATCAATTGGGTGCTATTTGTACTGCGGAGGAAAGACAGACGGCTTAATGCGAAATGCATTAGTCAACCGCATTGCATCTTAGTGAACATGTAATACTTTTCAACCTAATAAAAGATTACGGCAGGTCTGAGGAGCGTCTCATTCAAAGCAATTAAAATGTTTTAATGCAAGTTTTATTACTTTGACATTCTGTTGGATCTGCTAAGCAATCTTACTCTCACACTTTAGGAGACTCTAAAGAAATACTTTCTAGTTTTGCTGTATTTTGTATCCTACTATATTATTTTTTTCTAGAGATGAAGGTGGGATAGCAGCACACACATTGGTTCCTCCCTAAGCTCCAGTATATCCAAGCTCCTCCAAGCACCCAGGATAGACATTAATACAACCACATGTTCGCCCTCTAGGCCCAAATCTCTCCAAAATCCTTTCATGAATGCTTACATTTCCTTTCCTCACCCATTTGTAACAGGGAGCTTGTTGTTAGCCAACGTGATGATCCTTGCCAAGTGCTGAGACTCAGAAGCACGAGATCAAACACAAAGACGCCGCTCCTCCAGACATGAGATAGACCGATCTTACCCATAATACACTGCAGTAGCCACACGAGCAGGACTTGTGCCCTACACCCTGCTTTCGTTATTAATGTTTTACCCAATACAACAACCAAAGTATAACTTCATCTTGCAAGGTGGGCCATTTCAGTAATATACATTATTTTGATTGGGTCTAAGGAGTGCATACAAAAATGATCTTTTTATAATCGCACCTCATTTATTTAAACACTCAAAGAAACGAGAATCGCTTAGCAAACTCTTACTGTACCACTGTGGATGTTGGGCACTTTGCGTTATATCAGAGCAATGAAAACAGCTGTCCGGCCAACTAGACTTACGAAATAAGGTGCTGGCACGCTTGCGCTGAGATTTAGCATGTCATAAACTTCTGTAAACCCTCCAATCTGTGTCACAACAAATTTATATCTTCAGACAGGGATATTCAAAGGTCAAAAAACCAAAGCTGTCCATCATAAATCAGGCACTAAGTGTTTCGAACATTAATCCGCTGGGAAAGACTCCTGGCATAACACAGAAGCAGCTGGATTCCAAAGAAGTGCCTGATTCTCAGCCAAACGCCTGCTGAAGAAGAGCGAAGAGAAATCGTGTGCATTAAATGCGCTTTTCACATATGATTCGTATATACAGTAGCTGCATTATTACCGTTTTTCTTACGAGTCGGTTCATATTACTGTAAATGTGATCAAAGGCTTGGAACAAAGACACTTTTTAATGGTAAAAGAAACCGGGATATATTTCCTTTTTTTGTCAGACGTTTTGATGAGCCGTATTCTAAACCTACAACAATTGTAATGAGTTAAAGATTTCGCACTTTGACGGATCAAAGTGAGAGTAATCTGTATCATTTCTTCTGGCGCCGTCATTTTAATGTAGTCATGTAAAAATTTGCTGGGTGGAAATTTCACGCAGCTAAAATTAAGTTACGCTGTACTTTTTATGGAGTTTAAAAAAGACAGTTGAAAGTGTGATATTAAAAAAAGATGGCAAAAAAGTTGAGCCTTACAAAAAAGCAATGAAAATGTAATGTGCGTGTGCAATTTAATATGGCACTTCAAAGATGAGGGTACATCAGACGTCTCTGTTCAACTCTAGCTTTAAAAATCAACCCTGAAATATAGTAATGACACAGGAAACACATAATAACTTTAATGTCTTTTCATTTCAAATAGGCCTTAAAATTTTATTATATATATATCACTAGACAGATATGAACCTACATCACCCATGTGAGCTGATGGGTCAGGTCTATTCAAAAAGACTGAATACTAAATGCAAAAACCTATATAACTGTACATAAGTACACTCTTAGGGGGTGTCTAGGGGTGTAACAATACATCCATATGTATCAATACATCAATTTTATTTTTAACGATCCGATGCATCGATGCCACACGTTAAAAAACTATTTGAGGTACCTTTATTTTGACACTCTCCACGTCCTCATCTATTGACGTAATGTCCATTTACACATTTCCGCATTTATCATTTAAATGCTTAACTTAAACAGCTTCATTAATTTATTTTTCATTTTAATATATTTTTTTTAAAGCTACCTCATTGATTGTCACTATTGCACATTTTGGCACAAAATACTGAAAGACTTTGACTGTTGCCATCATAAGCTTGACGTTATGTGACATTTTGCCCCTCATTATTCATTTTTCTTTATTTAAAAAGTGTATTTTTGTTAGTTTGTTGTTGTAAATGTTCCAATTGGGACAGAGATTGTGCCATTTTCAAAGAGTTTAATTAAATGGTCATGTTATACTGTATAATTTGGTTGCATTTGTAAGTAAAAATGTAACTGCTTAACTAGGCACGTAATGTAAAAATATAGATAAACGAATCGAATCAAACCGTATCAAGAAGTGGTATATGTATCGAAAAAAAAAAAAAAAAAAAAAACGCATCGCTGGCAGAGAAAATCGATTTTGTATCGAATCACCTAGGGGCGTCTACACCAAAGTGTTTAAACGCTGACTGTGTTTTTCACCTAAAAGCTTTGTTTATCAGTCGTGAACTATGCACAAGTTAGTTATTGTGATATTTGTCCTGCCCCTCCACTGTGATCGGACGGCCGAGTGAGAAGTAACATTCACTAGCTGAGCGTTTCACCCAAAGTTGAACATTTTTCACACACAAAAAAAACTAGCTGCTAGCTTTTTTGAAAAGCACGGCACTTCCATTGGAAACAATTGAAAACATACAATGGCATAAACGTCTTTGTGACACGCCCCCTAAAAGGAAAAGTGCTACCTGATGGCAAAATAAAAGCATTTTAGACAGTATGGAACCGTTAACATCCAACGAACCTTTCTGTTTCACTTAAGACTCTTTGTAGTGGAAAAGGGTTCTTCTTCTTTACACTACAAATAGGTAATAAAGTTTTTTTTTAAGAACCTTTGACTAAATGATTCTTTGGGGAACCAAAAATGGTACTTCACTCTTAAAAATAAAGTTGCTACAAGAGGTTCTACACAGCGATGTCATAGAAAGGTTCTTAAAACATTTTCTTTTTGTAGTCTAAAGAAGAAGAACCCTTTTTCACTACAAAGAGGTTTAAGTTAAAGAGACAGGTTCTTTGGATGTTAATGGTTCTTAGAAGAACCATTTGTTTCATTTCTTTTTATTAATCTAATAAACCTTTTTTACTTCAAAGAACATTTTTTAAAACAGGTGTTAAATGTTCTTTATGGAGCTATTCAGACAAAAATGGTTCTTCTACGACATCATAAAGCACCTTTATTTTTAGGAGTGTTCTATGAGATCGCTGTAAAGAACCTTTCATAGCATTTTTAAGAGTGTAGGAAAAAATACTTTCAAAATAAAAACAAAAAAAATTAGGTTCAATCTAATTCAACCCAAATTTAAGTATGTGTCACCAAATAAGCAAAATTAAGCAGACTGCAATACGGACAGGTTGAAAAAGGTTTTAAAGATTTATTATCAGGCTACATGATTTTATAAAGAACCCTTAACATACACAGTAGCTTTCTGTTGGAGGTAGGGGTGGGCAAAATGGGAAAAATATCATATCACGGTTGGTTTAGGCACGGTTTCACGATTTTTATCACTATTCTTTTAAAATACTATTTTGCCATTTACTGAGCCTTAATACAGCCATACTAATGCCCCCATTTAAAAATGCAGTCCTACAAGGTACTAAAAAAATATATGCGCGGAAAGTGCACGGACAGTATGTGTGCCACAGTGCATCATTTTCCCTTCTTTTATTTTCACTTCTACCAAGAACAGAAAGCTGTGGAGCATTTTCGTCACCATAATATTTGATTCCTGTTCTTTGTTGTTTGTTCTAAACTTATTTTGCAATGGTGAATCGGCTATTTTTTTTCACCCATCATATTTTTTAATGTACTGTAAATGTTGCAAATCAGTGCTGCCCTGACGGCCTGGTAGAGTAATAATTTGAATAAGTCATCATTTTGTATTGCTTCTGTGTCAAACATGCCCATCCGCGCATAGCCGCAGTGAGTATACTTGGAAAACCGGTATACCTGACCCTTACCTCGCCTTCATGTAGCGCGCGCCTTGTTGCGTACTTGATGTAGGCACGAATCACGATACAACGATGTTTCCAAAAAAGTGGATTGTTGAGACATTTTAATCATTCACGATCAAATATCGTCATATCGCACACCCCTAGTTGAAGGTTCTTTGTAGTGGAGAAGGTTTTACAAACTACGAAAAGGTTGGAAAGAAACTTTTCCTTTAGTAACTTTTAACTAATGTTTTTTGGGTGAGCAAAAAAATGCATTGAAAATAACCCTTTAAAAAACTTTTATGAGTATACCTCACATAAAAAAATGATTCATTCAAAATCTGGGTCTTACACTGTACATCAGGTCCAAAAAATTGCCACAGGTTCGGGTTGGACACGGGTCTAATTTTCTCGGGTTTGGTCTTTCTTAAAAAAAATTATTTATGCATGTGGGGTTTGGGTAAAAACTGATTAGGTACATATCTTTGGACCTGAGAAGACCTCTTGGTTAAAGGTAGATACATGTACCTAATGGTACTGTGCATATTAGGACCTTTTTAAAGGGTACCATCCCAGTGACAGCTTTTGTACCTTTATTTCTGACGGTGTAGAACAGCTAGTCAAGAACCACGGGTTCTAGATCATGTGCTCTAACAAAATGATTTGGTTTAAAACACGCTGAAACAGCTCTAATATAATACACAGAGCAATGGTAATGATAGCGCTTAAAAATGTGGCGAATGAGACATTTGAGTTTTCTCGGTGGACGTGTCCTTTCAGCGTGCCACTGCAGTGGGCTAATAACCCCCTTTGAGACGTGTGAGCTTCTGTTGGGGGTAAATCTGTCAGTCAGCATTCAGTCAGGGGTGTGATTTGCATTAGTTCAGAGCCACTATGAACTAACGTAACATTCAGGCAGTCCTGCTGAAAAAACTTTTCCTGTCACTCTCGAATTTTCCGTGCCACTGAATTGTTTTCAGTCCAGCGCCAGTCTGCCCTTCAACCGCTAATGCTAATATTTCTATCAGCACATCATCAAACATTTACCCTCGTAGCGGTAACATTTCTATCATTGATCGGTTGGCGGGCCGACCGCCGGCTGGCAGGAGTTGAACGAGAAGACAGCCGTAACGCGTTCAACCCTTCGCAGATACGCTAAAGGTAACGTTGGCGTCGCGGGAGACCCTGTAATTCTGAGACGTTGTTGACAGGTCCAGCGGCCTGGGCCACTTTCTCCACACGTCTTCTCGGCGTCTCAGGCTACAGTTTTTCGCCGGACGCGGATCGATAGCTCTTTTTACTTCTCATTGATTGTCTAGCAGCAGGAGAGACCTAAGCAGAGGCTGTTATGACATTTCTAGATTTCCCCCTGTCCTTGGAACAATCAATTACACGCGCATGGCAATCAAAACCTCTTTGCAAAATAAACCTGCTTCGTGACATTTTCATCTCCCGGATTTATGCCACGCTTTAAAAAAAGAGAGAGGGAGAGAGAAACAAGGGAAAGGCAAGATTTTCGTGTCCCATATAAAAAGGCTGTGCACGCGCACACACAAGCGCTAATGAAGCAGGTCATGCGAGTGCTGTAATCTCCACTGCAGTCAGCATTACACAGACGGGCCTTTGTTGGACACACTGGTTTGGCTATTGATTTTTGTCATAAGTTATGACAGCCAAGATCACTGTGGGTTTACCTAACTGTGCCCTAAATAGAGTTCAAGAGTCTTGCGGCATGCAGAGACTTTGATAAATCGCATGCAACACAAAGATGTTCTCATTTACCAGCAACAATACAGAAGACGGAAAAGCAACGTGGTTAAAAATATAATTTTCCCACTTCAAACAAATAAGCAAAGAAACGTTGTACATTTTTATTTTGCAGACAGCATAAGATAGATAGCCACTCAGCTTCTGCAGAGCAAGAAATTATTTTATTATGGTTTTACATTTAAATAAGCATGTTTAATATCATTATAGATGGATGTAATAAGCATGCCATAATCTGATGTTCGGTAAATCAGTTTAACGGATTGCGATGCGCCAATAATACTGTAGGTTCTACTGATGTGACGTCAATTAATACTTAACAGGCCCAATTAAATCATTTCCCATGCGGTGCCAAGCCTGAGGCGCACAGAGAGCGGTGTTAACATTCTCAAACATCGAAATTTACATTGACCTGCAGTGAGAAATACCAGATTTCAGCATTAAGCACAATTAGTCTACTGTTTTGCCTCTGCTAATATTATTTAGAAAGTCTGTCTGATATTACAGTATTGTGCTGTTTGCGTTTATGCATCATAACATTAGCTGTTACTGTAAAAATACATATTACAATATTGTGTTTTTGGTTATATTACTTATTCATTTACTTACTTATTCATTTAGCTGACGCTTTTATCCAAAGCGACTTACAAATGCTATATATGTCAGAGGTTGTACACCTCTGGAGCAACTAGGGGTTAAGTGTCTTGCTCAGGGACACAATGGTGGGTCACAGTGGATTCGAACCCGGGTCTCTCACACCTAAGGCCAGTGTCTTATCCACTGCGCCATCACCAACCATGACATTCACTGTTATTGTAAAATACATATTATAGTATTGTGCTCTTTGCATCTATGCATGCATGATATTAGCTATTGCTACAAAACAGACATAACATTATTGTGTAGTTTGCATCTATAGCATGAACTATTATTGTAAAATACACATTGCAGTATTGTGTTGTTTGAATCTACTGTATGCATGCATGGTATTAGCTATTGATATAAATCAGACATAACAGTATTGTGAAGTTTGCATCTATGCATTATGACATTAGCTCTTACTTTAAAATATATACTGTATTACAGTATTGTGCTGTTTGCTTATGCATCAATGACAGTGATCAATGACAATGCTATTACTGTAAAATAAAAATTACAGTATGTGTTGTTTGCATCTATGCATCCATGACATTAGCTATTACCGTAAAATACATATTACATTATTGTGCTGTTTGCATCTATGCATCTATAGCATTAACCATTATTGTACACATTGCAGTATTGTATTGTTTGCATCTATGCATGCATGGTATTAGCTATTACTGTAAAATAAATATTACAGTATGTGTTGTTTGCATCTATGCATCCATGACATTAGCTATTACCGTAAAATACATATTACAGTATTGTGCTGTTTGCATCTATGCCTCTATAGCATTAACCATTATTATACACATTGCAGTATTGTATTGTTTGGATCTATGCATGCATGGTATTAGCTATTGCTATAAAACAGACATAACAGTATTGTGCTGTTTGCTTATATGCATCTATGACAATAGCTATTACTGTAAAATAAATATTACAGCATGTGTTGTTTGCATCTATGCATGCATGACATGAGCTATTACTGTAAAATACATAATACAGTATTGTGCTGTTTGCATCTATGCATCTATAGCATTAACCATTATTGTACACATTGCAGTATTGTATTGTTTGGATCTATGCATGCATGGTATTAGCTATTGATATAAATCAGACATAACAGTATTGTGAAGTTTGCATCTATGCATTATGACATTAGCTCTTACTTTAAAATATATACTGTATTACAGTACAGTGCTGTTTGCTTATGCATCAATGACAATAGCTATTACTGTAAAATAAAAATTACAGTATGTGTTGTTTGCATCTATGCATCCATGACATTAGCTATTACCGTAAAATACATATTACAGTATTGTGCTGTTTGCATCTATGCCTCTATAGCATTAACCATTATTATACACATTGCAGTATTGTATTGTTTGGATCTATGCATGCATGGTATTAGCTATTGCTATAAAACAGACATAACAGTATTGTGCTGTTTGCTTATATGCATCTATGACAATAGCTATTACTGTAAAATAAATATTACAGCATGTGTTGTTTGCATCTATGCATGCATGACACGAGCTATTACTGTAAAATACATAATACAGTATTGTGCTGTTTGCATCTATGCATCTATAGCATTAACCATTATTGTACACATTGCAGTATTGTATTGTTTGGATCTATGCATGCATGGTATTAGCTATTGCTATAAAACAGACATAACAGTATTGTGCTGTTTGCTTATATGCATCTATGACAATAGCTATTACTGTAAAATAAATATTACAGCATGTGTTGTTTGCATCTATGCATGCATGACACGAGCTATTACTGTAAAATACATAATACAGTATTGTGCTGTTTGCATCTATGCATCTATAGCATTAACCATTATTGTACACATTGCAGTATTGTATTGTTTGGATCTATGCATGCATGGTATTAGCTATTGCTATAAAACAGACATAACAGTATTGTGAAGTTTGCATCTATGCATCCTGACATAAGCTATTACTGTAAAATATATACTGTATTACAGTATTGTGCTGTTTGCTTCTATGCATCAATGACAATAGCTATTACTGTAAAATTAATATTACAGTATGTGTTGTTTGCATCTATGCATCCATGACATTAGCTATTACCGTAAAATACATATTACATTATTGTGCTGTTTGCATCTATGCATCTATAGCATTAACCATTATTGTACACATTGCAGTATTGTATTGTTTGCATCTATGCATGCATGGTATTAGCTATTACTGTAAAATTAATATTACAGTATGTGTTGTTTGCATCAATGCATCCATGACTTTAGCTATTACCGTAAAATACATATTAAATTATTGTGCTGTTTGCATCTATGCATCTATAGCATTAACCATTATTGTACACATTGCAGTATTGTATTGTTTGCATCTATGCATGCATGGTATTAGCTATTGCTATAAAACAGACATAACAGTATTGTGCTGTTTGCTTATATGCATCTATGACAATAGCTATTACTGTAAAATAAATATTACAGCATGTGTTGTTTGCATCTATGCATGCATGACATTAGCTATTACTGTAAAATACATAATACAGTATTGTGCTGTTTGCATCTATGCATTTATATAATTAACCATTATTGTACACATTGCAGTATTGTGTTGTTTGCATCTATGCATGCATGGTATTAGCTATTGCTATAAAACAGTCATAACAGCATTGTGTAGTTTGCATCTATTCATCCTGACATAAGCTATTACTGTAAAATATATACTGTATTACAGTATTGTGCTGTTTGCTTCTATGCATCAATGACAATAGCTATTACTGTAAAATTAATATTACAGTATGTGTTGTTTGCATCTATGCATGCATGACATGAGCTATTACTGTAAAATACATAATACAGTATTGTGCTGTTTGCATCTATGCATTTATATAAT